>NC_142700.1:7242067-7568835 GCF_029339155.1 Prunus mume
CAACTACTTCTTCCTTCACGTCAACGAATGTTGTTATCAATGTCAAAAAGAACACAAGCTCTAATGAAAACATTAAAAAGAACACAAGCTGTCAGAGAGTAGAGAAGGATATAAGAGATCTCACACTAAAGAAATCACTGAAGCGGGTACTTTTATAGGCGTGGAGCTTCGGAACTCCATTCCATATCTGCAGAATTTACAATATCTGAGAGATACGAAGAAAACAACTAAGGTATAAAAACGACATAGTGCTGAAGACAAAATTACCTCCTCTAGCGCTTTACCGAGTAATACATTCAGTATAAATTTCCTCGAACCAGGGTGCCAATGTTGAAACGGGGTCTAAAGTACAAACAGCCACAAACAAGGAAAATTTAATATGGAACAAGAAAATTATAGTGGACAACATAATCCGTTAATAAGCTCGAAAAGTATGCCCCAGACCTTTGAACTATCGTGTATTACAAACAGTAATGTCGTTTTACGGGGGATGCCAAAGCGCATCACGACCTATATAAATTCGAAACCAGAATTTCAATAACCGACATTCAATGCTGGATAGACAGTAGAGATATAGACATGGTTCTAGAGTACCTGAAAAAATGTTTCAAGAAAAGGTTTGTCTTGCCCGTCAAGAGACCTATATATATAATCCAATCTCCAATTAATATCTTAAATTAATTTCAAAATACATGTATACGTGTAATATCATATTGACTTGATTTCCTGATAAAAAGTCATGTTTCAAGTAAAGGTTTGTCTTTTCCCTTTCTCCTTTTCCCTCTCACCACGCTGTTCTCTTTCTTTCTCTTCCTCGAGAGCTAAAAATCCAGAACCAATTGCTCCAGGTCGAACACCCAATCCAAGAAAATATTAAGCACAACTCTCTCCTTCTGAACCCATAAAATTCCTAAACCTTTTTCTATCTCCACCCTCTTTCTCTTTAGCCTCTGTTTTTTTTAACAGTGAAAGTTGGTAATTGCTCAAGGAAAAGACAATCGGAAAATGAAAAGATTAAAACTGGGTTTTGCTTAATCAGAATTTTTTTTCATTATTTTTCGCCTCAACCAAACATAGATCTTTTTTTATTCGGTTTTTTTATTGAACGAGGGGCAAAAACTCCAACACAACCATATAACTTATTATTTATGAAAAAAACAAATCGAGCGCCAACATTGTTACCAAAAGGGGTGGATTCCTTGTTTTATTATTTGTTGGTAGAAGAATCAATTTCTAGAAGATGGAATCTGAGAAAGAAGATGGGATCAATGCTGGATTTTTGTTCTTGTGGTGGATAGCCTAGTTAGTATAAATACGGAATGAGAAAAGTCAGAATAACATACACACGTGTTTTGTCTGGTAAAACTTTCGCAAGATACAACAGTAACGTTCGTCCACTATATAAGATTTTAAAATAATTTATTTAAAGCTTTTAATATATATTATTTTTATTCAATAATATGTGAAAAACATGGGTATAATACATGAATTTTGTCTGTATTATTCAAAATTTTGTAAAAACGAGTGTATTAAAATGAAAAATATGTATATACGTGTATTGTACATTTGCTTTTTAAAAAAACGTATATTTTACCGAGTCATTAAGACATGTACGAGCAACAGAAATATTATGAAAATATATCTACGGAAGTGATACGAGTATTAAACAGGAAGAGAAACGAAAGGGCAGAAGTAGGTGAGAAAATTCATGCATTAATTGTGTGAGAGGGTAAAACAGGAAAATAATTATTTTTGTTGATTTTATATGTTCTTGAAATTCTATCACCACGTGGCATGCAACAAAGGGAGCTAGTTATAGTCGCATGAAGCATACCTCTAACATAGTTACACTTTCAATTATGAGTATATTTTCATTTTGATAGTATGTGTTTTTCGTTTGCATTTAATATGTATTTTCTGTTAAAGCTTATTGAAAATTAGTTAATAGAGCTATGAACAAGCATACATATGATATGATTGATATGATTTAATGTATATTTTAGCTAGCCCACCTTTTAAACATTTCCTGCCTCGTCAACTGTGATTCAGGACCATTAATTATGGGTGCATAATTTGAATAGCCTTTGCTGTATTCATGAAAGGCAAAGTCCTAATTAAACACTCAATAAGCAATAATGATATCAAAAGCTTGTTTCCAAGGATTATAGATGTTGAAACTAATTTCAAACCAACTTTATCTTGCTAAAACAAACTACGCGAAGTAAGCTTACATATTTATCAGCACAATGTCTGAAACTGCCAGAGCAAATAGGGTGCTTTGCTTCTTGAATGTATCATCCTGGAAGATAATATAATTGCAGGAAGCACAAACAGCGATTAAATCTGATTTTTAAAAAGTGGGGTTTTAACAAAAAGCTGATTACCTGGCCTCTATCCCTGCCATCAGTACCCTCCAAATCCATGGCAATCGTGCAAGGCTCAATGCCAACACACTTGGCTATCCATATACCCTTCGTAGTTTGGCTCCTGAAGTAAACAGATACACACATATACAGCACCTAATCGAAAAACAAAAATATAAAATTGAGTACATGATCAACTGAAAAGCTCTGAAACTAACCTTCCACTGTTTGCATTCATCTCCTTAAACTTAGTAGTGAACAGATGGTTCTGTAAAGCGCTCTTCCCTGTGATTTCATAGGCAATTAATTGCGCCATATTGCTCAAGCTCAATCAATTAAATTGATTAAAGTAAAAAGCTTCATTTTAATTACCGCTGCTCTGAGGACCCACGATGGCTACAACACCATAGGAGACTCCACACTCAGCAAGCTTCACTTCCTTGACGAACCTCTGGAGCCCATCAGCATTAAACTTACCATCTCCATAGATGAGTTCCGTGGCGCAGTAATCTTCCTCCATAAATACAATACTCTCTCAAAATCTCCAACTCTGAGAGCCCAAATATGGCAGCCTTCAAGCCTCCAACTTTCAAGCACCGACTTATACAAACTTGAAGAGCAGGACGACCCAGATTCTATGCTTCCTTTGAAACTCAAGCATTATTCTTCTGAGTAAGTAAAGCTTCTTGCTTTTTGACAAAAAAGAAAGAAAGAAAAAAAAAGAGAAGTGAAGCTTCTTGCTTGAAGAGCAAATAAACAGAGTAAAAATGTAGACAGAGGAACTGGAGTTAGGATTCGCCACCTAACTCTTCTCTCTCTCTCTCTCTCTCTCTCTCTCTCTCTACTCTACACTGAAAGCTTCGTGTTTACTACCTTATAATTAATATAACTATTTTTTATTTTAAACTTTTTTTTGGTCGAGCATGGATGTTCATATTAGTAATTTTAATATAGTAGTAAAACAAAGGAATTACTTTTGTGAAAAGGTACTGTTGATGCATGCATGATTAAAAGAATTTAATAAATAAAAGTTTTGACATGTTGATTAATGCTAGCTAGCTAATTTAATCTTGCAAGTCTGCTTAAACAAATATGGGAAAAAATAAATTTTAATTTTAATATAAGAATTTAAAAAGAAGGATGGTTAGTCTTTATTAAATTAATTTAGACGGTATTTCTACATGAATGCAACTCAAACCGCGTTAGTTAATCCTCTCGAAGTTGGAAATTATGTCATGGGAGGGAAGTGTACATTTTACTTTTTTATGCTTCGAAAAAAAGGCTTTTTCAAATTTTATTCTTGGTTTATTTGTTTACAGCCACATGAAGTCTTGTTGGTAGCAGGACGACCCATATTCTATGCTTCCTTTGAACTCAAGCCTTCTATTCTTCTGAGTAACTAAAGCTTCTTGCTTGAAGAGCAAACAGAGTAAATAAAAAAAATTGATAATCTGTTCTTTTGATGAATATTATTGTTTGCTGGGCGAATATACAATCTTGTAGCTGCAGACCTAAGAAACCCTAACCGCCTATTTGCTCTCCTCGCAAGAAAAAGAGAGAGCGACCCATATGTTGGGCAAGCTATGCCTTAATGTACCATGTACGTACATCTAGGTGCATGTTTTATCTTCTCATCCCCTTTCTTCTCCTTTCCTCCATTCACTACCTTCTTTGTTGTTTTGTTTTGTCATGCGGAAACAGTCGCCTTAAAACGATGTTGTCGTCATGAAATAGTTGTCATCTTTTGACCTACACATATAAGGAAGATCTTAGGTTTGTGTTGGGTTTGCGATAGCCGTTATTGCCCTATGTCTCTCTTTCGGCTGCTCTGGAGGATGTGAAGCACTACTCTTTCATCTGTTCAAGTCTAATAATTCTCATGAACTCTTTAAAAGTTTGTTGTGGTTTGTCTTATCTTTAGGTTGTTTTATTTCTATTTTGCTTTGGCTTTCAATACAAATTTTTTGTTGATGTGGTTGCACGGCTCATCTGGATTGCAAGTTTGAGTACATGTGCTTCTAGTTGCTTAATTAGGGATTTTAAAGTCATCTTTGGATTGTCCCTAATTCTCTCTAGATCAATTAAACATGTTGATGTGTTTTGGTGACTCCACAAGATTTACCCGTATTAGACACAACGTTACTTTATACTTTTGTTTGTTTGTCAATAAAAAAACTTTCGTTTATTCTAAAAAAGATGCAACAAATATGACCACTGTTTCATTTGAAGAGAAAAGGAACAGTATGGACAAGCAAGTTGGGAATTCCAAATAATTAAACAATGTGCACAAACTTAGTACTCTGAACGGCCATAATTACTTTAAAAGGAGCATACATTGGTTGAAACCATGAACGACCATCACCATAATAACCCACGGAGGAGGCAACCAGTTGTTACTCCGCTTGTAAGCCTCCTAAGAATACAAAAGCAAACAGAATTATATACATTACGTTTGCAGGATTGGATTGAGCTTCTAAACATAAAGATAGGTTGAAAATATTAGCATGCCGGGTTTTCTTTGTAGAAAAACAAGAATACATAAACTTGCCGTTACTAAGTCAAGAGTTTGCTCATTTTCCAATATTAAGTGTTTCGTTTCCGGAACTTCATATAAACAAGGTTTCTTTTTTCACTACTAATCCAATCTACATGAATAAGAACTCCATCCCAAATGTCATGCACAATGCACACATCATATTTCAAAGTTTCTACGACTACTTGCCCATTGCATTTCCAAGTACATACATCACTAGTTAGATCTCCGTAATTCAAATCCATACAAAAGAAGTTACAAAATATACCTGCGCTAAAATAGCTTCAGTGACACTAAACTCAGTCTCTGTTTTGAACTCTTCCCACAAGGACTTGCACTGCACCGGAGTAATTAAGGTATCTTTTGAAGAAACCTAGTTCAGAGTTAACCCTTAATAAGAAACCAGTTTGATGATAGAAAACTTATACAAATGAACCAAAACCCATAAAATGGTACCTCTTCCCAAGTGCTTGAGGCAAGAGGGTATGCAGAAGCTCCTATTCTCCTATCTTGTGAAGATGAAACAGTAACAGTTCCATCCATCAGAGAAGAAAAGATAACTTTTTCAATATTATCTGGCTTCTCATCCAAGCGGATGGCAGCCATGATTGACAAAAGTTTCAAAGCCTGCAAGAAATATATAATAAAAGACATTAAAATATCACTTTAACACAAAAAGACAGACAATATTCGTTCACAAACGTTCCCAATGATTACTGCAGAGCGAGCATCCTTGGTAATACTTCCGATGTCTTCTTTCTCAGTCCAAACCCGAGGCATTGAATCGCTGTCACAATTGAAGACTCTGAAAAACCTGAGAAATGTTAACATGATGATAAGCAACCAAAATGACAAGGAAAAAAGAAGAGAAAATATATCGACAACAAGTCCTCTACCGATCCTTCATGTGGATCATAATTTTTGTAGCCTCTTCTCTTGCAACTTTCTCCACCACATTCCTTGAGTAATCCCTTAAATGTTGCAACATTTTGGCAATTGTTTCTTTGTCCAACTCAAAATCAGAAATTGCAGTTGAAAACTTTGATATTGCAACTTCAGTTTCACGATTAAGTAGTTTTCTTATTGAACCCCAAGTGTCTTTTCCACCAGTTTCAAGTAGAGCCTCTACTGGTCCAGTTAAATATGCAGACAGTTGTCTCTGCAAAATTCAAGGTTATTTTGTTTAAGAAATTTGAGTAACAACATATTATCAACATAACTTCAAAAATATTCTACTTTAATAGATTATTATAAGATTACCTCATAGTTGACATTCAATTCTGACAACTTTGCACTACAAACGGATGATGCATGTGCATTTATATCACGTTGAAGTTTTTTGCGAACTCTTGAAGCATCCCAATTAGCTTGTTGTATGGCAGCATCTGAAAGGAGAAACATGTTAAGTAGTACTAATAACAAAGGTTCTGTTTGGTGGACAAAGATGTTAATTACCTGCACATCCTTTGTCAAACTCAAGCATAGAAGACTGAGTACAGGTACAAACAGATAAAGTAAATCCTTCTCCTTTGTTTAACGATTGTTCCAGCCTCACTTTAAAATCTTCAAGCGCTTTAGAATGTAGATGTCCCAGCATGGTCGTGTATGCAGGGTAAACGAACTGGAAAATTAAGAGTAAAGGGAGATTTAAACTAAAATAAGCATGATAACTGACATTAGTGGCTATTTCATATTCTCAAAACCCACCACACTAAATCCAACCCACCCTTTAATAAGTTCAGATTTAAAGACAATCTGAACTATAAACATCAGGCAATGCTACTTTCAAGTGTTACATAACAAGGAAACTCCATTTGACAATTCAAGTTCTCAGTGTGAGATTTGTCAATCTAAGCTTTTGGTAACTAATTAGAAGAAGTCCTGCTTCGTTAATGATGTTTTTCTGCACATTTTACAACTTTTTGATAGGGCTACCTGAGGGAGAAAGTTTAGGTAGCCAATTTTCATTATCATGCCTTTCATTTTGAGATGGGTCCCGAGACACGAGTGAGTAATGTGGTATCGAAAATGATTTGGAGACTTCTAAAACTTAAAAACCACTACTAATCACGACCTCCTTATTTCCAAAGACTGTCTAAGCAACTGAAAACCTAACTAAAATCTCTGTTAAATTAGAAAGACGAAGAGAGTAGCCATACATCCAATGCTTTTGACTCCAACAGTTGTCGTTTTGAGTTCCTTGCACCTTCGTCAAAGTACATGGCCTCTATGTCATATCTACGATGCACAAGCAGGATCAAGACATACAAAATAAAGTCTGAACTAGGAACAATACAAGCCCATACAGCACTAACAATAAAAACTTTAATAATGCATAGAAAGCACACATACAAATAAGCAGACACATAAACATTTAAGAATCTGTTCACAAGGAAACACTAGGTACTTGCTAGTTTTAGTGGTTAGACAAAAAAAAAGTGGACATAGTACGTAGCATGCAAAAAAATGAATTGAAACCTATTTGAATAAGTGGTCAATCCAACAGACAATGTAAAACTACTATGACTCTATGGTAATAGTAGATATATGGGCTCTAATAGCATATGATTCATTTTAGAAACATAAAATGGACATACCCTATACTTAACTAGTATTTGGTTTTCCAAATCTCCTTTTTTAACAATGAAACAAATGATGAACAATACTTCATAAGTTTTTTTTTAAAAGAAAAGATTAAACAAAAAAAAAATTGGTGCAAAGTACAATGCTAGCTAAAGGGAAGAAGAAAGGAAACATAGTTTTTCTTCTTCTGCTTAGATGTTCCACCAAATCCCCCTCTCATAATTTAATTGTACGAAAATCATGAACATAGATAGTTACAACCACTCCTTGTTCATTTTTGGAATTTTGAACTCACATATTTAAACCAGAGTGAAACTTACTTAGAAAGATAGGTGCTTAAAATGGAGCTGAGCCTTTTACCAAAACCTTGTATGGGGCCAATTTGGACAGCTTCTCCCAATGCCAACCAATCCTAAATCATGTTCATTCAAGGTATGAACAGTAAAACCTCCTCGATCATATTAAGTATAAGCATCTAAAAAAAGGGAGATAAATGAGTACATACCTCATCGAAGATCAACCGACTGAATTTCTGGTTGGCTATCTCTTCACACCGAACAGTAGCAGCCATAACCTAATTAAATCATTAATAGAATTACTTATGTATATGTTCTATGCATATGAGAAGCAAAGTTTGAAAACGCTAAGGCCTAAGCAGAGGCGTTTTACCTCCCGTGAGAAACCTGAGATGTAAGCTTTTTATGCCTTTCAAGGCGTACTAAAAATATGTGAAAAATACCATAAAAAATAATATAGTTAAAAAAATAATAAATATTCATTTAGAAGGAAAAACACCAAACAAGACTTAGCTCATTTTTCAATATTAAGGACCTACTTGGGAGTGCATCTAGAAGGGCTAAAAGTGCTTCTGACAGTGTTTGGCAAAAAGTTTAGAAGCACTTTAAGTGCTTTTCCAGGAAGCACTTGGAATTTTTATTTAAAAGTGCTTGTGAGCAGAAGTACTTCCTAGAGAAGCAGTTCCAAACAAGACGTAAGTGTTTCCTTATGTTCTAGAACCTCATATATATACGATGTTTCTTTTATTTTCACTACTAACCAAATCCAATCAACATCAATAAGAACTTGGTCCCAAATGTCATACACAATGCACACATCCTATTCCCAAGTTTATACTACTAGTTGCCGTTGCATTTGCAAGAAAATACACCAATATTTCATATCTCTAAAATTTAAATCCATGCAAGGGTTTTAGGAAAAACAAAATCCATTTATTCTTGAAGGAGCACTGCTTAAATGACAATGAAAACATACTGAAGTTAAGTGTAAGGTAAAAGAAGTTATAAAATGTACATGTGCTGAAATAGCTTGAGTAACACTATCCTCAGTCTCTGCTATGAACTGCTCTCCAGAAGGACTGCACTGCACTGGAGTAATTAAGGTATTCTTTGAAGAAACCTAGTTCAAATTTAACCTTTAATAAGGAACCAGTTTGATCAAATAAAAAGTTTACAGATAATGTAAGACACATTAAATGGTACCTCTTCCCAACTGCTTGAGGCGAGAGGGTCTACAGAAGCTCCGATTTCTTTATCTTGTGAAGATGAAACAACTCCATCCATTAGAGAAGAAAATAGAACTTTTTCAATATTATCTGGCTTCTCATCCAAGCGGATGGCAGCCATGACAGACAAAAGCTTCATAGACTGCAAGAAAGATAGAATAAAATAAAGAGATATTTAGTCATATACTCATTCTTAGCCCTAAAACTATAAATAAAACGTAAACCATTTAATTTCTATAAACAAACCCAAAAAAACCCAAAAAATGAAAGTTGGCCCTATTGAATTTAATTTTGATTATTAAATTACTTTGATGCCCTATTGAGTATTTTGGGCTTTTTTATGAGGTTTTGGGGTTGGATTTGTTTTAAGAAATTAATGGCAGTTTTGTAATTTAAAAGAAGTTAAAAGCCTTTTTATTATGTTGTAAATGGGCTTTGGGTGTGTTTCTAAAGTCCATTTCATATAGTTTTTTTTTAAATATAATTTGGGCTCCTATATTGGGTATAATAGTGAATCTCCCTAAAATAAACTAAAATAAAACATTAACACAAACAGATAGATAACTATTCTTCCATAAAAGTTCCCAATGATTACCGTAGAGCGAGCATCCTTCGTAATACTTCTAATTTCTTCGTTACCAGTCCAAACCCGAAGCATTGAATCACTGTCATAATTGAAGACTGTGGAAAACCTGAGACATTTTAACAAAAATGATAAGCAATCAAAATGACAATGAAGAAAGAAGCGAAAATATATTGACAACAAGTCATTTACCGATCCTTCATGTGGATCATAATTTTCGTAGCCTCTTCCCTTGCTTTTTTCTCAACCACATTCCTTGAGTAATCCCTTAAATGTTGCAACATTTCGGCAATTGTTGCTTTGTCCAACTCAAAATAGGCAACTACAGTTGAAAACTCTGATATTGCAACTTCAGTTTCATGATTAAGAAGTTTTCTTATTGAAGCCCAAGTGTCTTTTCCACCAGTTTCAAGTAGAGTCTTTACTGGTCTAGTTAAAGATGCAGACAGTTGTTTCTGAAAATTTAAAGGTTATTTTCGTTGAGAAATTTGAGTAACAACAAATTATCAACATAACTTTAAAACTATTCTGAGTCATATAATAACCAACACCTTAATAGATTATCATAACATTACCTCATAGTTGACATTCAATTCTGACAACTTTGCACTACAAATGGATGATGCATGTGCATCTATATCACGTTGAAGTTTTTCACGAACTCTTGAAGCATCCCAATTAGCTTGTTGTACGGCAGCATCTAAAAGGAGAAACATGTTAAGTAGTACTAATAACAAAGGTTCTGTGTGGTGTGGACAAGCATGTTAATTACCTGCACATCCTTTGTCAAACTCAAGCATGGAAGAGTGAGTACAAATACGAACATATGAAGCAAATCCTCTTCCTTCGTTTAACGATTGCTCCAGCCTCACTTTAAAATCTTCAAGCGCTTTAGAACGGACATGTCCCAACATGGTCATGTATGCAGTGTAAACAAACTGGAAAATTAAGAGCAAAGCGAGATTAGAAGTATGATAATTTGCATCAGTATGTGTCGCTGCTATGCATCCTCAGAATCAAGCACACCAAATCCAACCCACCGTTTAATCAGTTTGGGTTTAAAGACAATATGAATTATAAACATCAGGCAATGCTACTTTCGATTATTACATAACAAGCAAGCTCCATTTGTCAATTCAGTTTCTCATAGTGATCTTTCTCACTTTAAGGTATTGGTAACATATTAGATGGAGTCATGCTTCGGGAGTGATGTTTTGTTGCACATTATAGAACTTTTTGATAAAGGACCTGGGAGACAGTTTAGGTTGGCAATCCACTTAATTATCATGCCCTTAATTTTGAGATTGGGGACACGAGTAATGTGGTATTGAAAATAATTTGGAGGCTTCTAGAACTTAAAAACCACTACTAATCATGACCTCCTTATTTCCAAGGATTTTCTAAGCAACTGAAAACCTAACTAAAATCTCTGTTAAATCAGAGAGACGAAGAGAGTAGCCATACATCCAATGCTTTTGACTCCAACAATTGTCGTTTTGAGTTCCTGGCACCTTCGTCAAAGTAGATGGCCTCTATGTCATATCTATGATGCACAAGCAAGATCAAGACATACAAATAAAGTCAGAACTAGAAACAATACAAGCCCATAAAACACTAACAATAAAAGCTTCAATAATGCATAGAAAGCACACACACAAATAAGCAAACACATACGCATTTAAGAATTTGTTCACAAGGAAACACTACGTACTTGCTCGTTTTAGTGGTTAGGCAAAAAACAGTGGACATAGCACGTAGCATGCGAAAAAATGAATTGAAACCTATTTGAATAAATGGTCAATCCAACAGACAATGTAAAACTACTATGATTCTATGGTAATAGTAGATGTATGGGCTCTAATAGTGTAACATCCCACATCGACCAATGGAGAGGAGGTGATGTGCCTTATATGTACATGCCCGCCTCCATCTAGCACGAGGCTCACTGGCTTCGAAGTCAAAGAAACTCCGAGGTTAAGCGAGTTAGGGCTAGAGCAATCCTAGGATGAGTGATCCACTGGGAAATTGCTCGTGAGCTCCCAAAAACAAAATCGTAAGGGCAGAGAGGGGTGCCCAAAGCGGACAATATCGTGCTATGGTGGAGTCGATCCCAGGATGTGACAATTTGGTATCAGAGCCACTCTGCCGTGTGGTGCGAGTGTGCCGACGAGGATGTCGGGCCCTTAAGGGGGGTGGATTGTAACATCTCACATCAACCAACGGAGACCAACTGAAAAGTTGCTCGTGAGTTCCCAAAAACAAAACCGTGAGGGTAGAGATGCGGGCCCAAAGAGGACAATATTGTGCTACGGCGGAGTCGATCCTAGGATGTGATAATTTGGTATCAAAGCCACCCTGTCGTGTGGTACGAGGGTGCCGACGAGGACGTCGGGCCCTTAAGGGAGCGGATTGTAACATCTCACATCGACCAACAGAGAGGGGGTGATGTGCCTTATATGTACACGCCTGCCTCATCTAGCACTAGGCCTTTTGGGAGCTCACTGGCTTCGGAGTCAAAGGAACTATGAAGTTAAGCGAGTTAGGGCTAGAGCAATCCTAGGATGAGTGACCCATTGGGAAGTTGCTCGTGAGCTCCTAAAAAAAAAACCATGAGAGCAGAGAGGGGGGCCCAAAGCAGACAATATCGTGCTACGGCGGAGTCGATCCTGGGATATGACAAATAGCATATGATTCATTTTAGAAACATAAAATGGACATACCCTATACTTAACTGGTATTTGGTTTTCCAAATCTTTTTTTTTTTTTACAATGAAACAAATGATGAACAATACTTCATAAGTTTTTTCTTAAAGAACAAGATTAAACAAAACAACATTGGTGCAAAGTACAATGTTGGCTAAAGGGAAAAAGAAAGGAAACATAGTTTTTCTTCTTCTACTTAGATGTTCCACCAAATCCCCCTCCTTTCATAATTTAATTTATACAAAAATCATGAACATGGATAGTTACAAACACTCCCTGTTCATTTTTGGAATTTTGAACTCACATATTTAAACTAAAGTGAAACTTACTTAGAAATATAGGTGCTTAAAATGGAGCTGAGCCTTTTACCAAAACCTTGTACGGGGCCAATTTGGACAGCTTCTCCCAATGCCAACCAATCCTAAATCATGTTCATCCAAGGAATGAATAATAAAACCTTCTCGATCATATTAAGTATAAGCATCTAAAAAAAAGGAGATAAATGAGTACATACCTCATCAAAGATCAACTGACTGAATTTCTGGTTGGCTATCTCTTCACACTGAGCAATAGCAGCCATAACCTAATTAAATCAGTAACAAATAATCAATTTTCATTAGAAGGAAAAGCACCAAACATGACTGAGCTCATTTTTCAATATTAAGGACCTACTTGGGAGTGCATCTAAAAGGGCTAAAAGTGCTTGTTTGGCAAAAAGTTTAGAGGCACTTTAAGTGCTTTTTCAGGAAGCACTTGGAACTTTTAGTTAAAAGCGCTTTTGAGCATAAATACTTCCTAGAGAAGCAGTCCCAAACAAGACGTAAGTGTTTCCATATGTTCCATAACCTCATATATATATATATATATATATATACACGATGTTTCTGTTATTTTCACTACTAACCAAATCCAATCAACATCAATAAGAACTTCGTCCCAAATGTCATACACAATGCACACATTCTATTCCCAAGTTTATACTAGTTACCGTTGCAATTGCAAGAAAATACACCAATATTTCATATCTCCAATATTTAAATCCATGCAAGAGTTTTAGGAAAAACAAAATCCATTTATTCTTGAAGGAGCACTGCTTAAGTGACAATGAAAACATACTGAAGTTAAGCGTAAGGTACGAGAAGTTACAAAACATACATGTGTTGAAATAGCTTGAGTGACACTATTATCAGTCTCTGCTATGAACTGTCTCCACAAGGACTGGCATTGAACTGGAGTTATTAAGGTATTCTTTGAAGAAACCTAGTTCAAAGTTAACCTCTAATAAGGAACCTGTTTGATCAGATAAAAAGTTTACAGATAACGCAAAACACAATAAATGGTACCCCTTCCCAATTGCTTGAGGCAATAAGGTCTGCAGAAGCTCTGATTCCCCTATCTTGTAAAGATGAAACAGTAACAGCTCCATCCAATAGAGAAGAAAAGAGAACTTTTTCAATATTTTCTGGCTTCTCATCCAAGCGGATGGCTGCCATGACGGACAAAAGCTTCATAGACTGTAAGAAAGATAGAAGAAAATAAACTAAAATAACACTTTAACACAAACAGACAAATAACTACTCTTCCATAAAAGTTCCCAATAATTACTGCAAAGCGAGCATCCTTGGTAATACTTCTAATGTCTTCTTTCCCAGTCCAAACCCGAAGCATTGAATCACTGTCATAATTGAAGACTATGGAAAACCTGAGAATTTTAACAGAAATGATAAGCAGTGAAAATGACAACAAAGAAAGAAGTGAAAATATATTGACACAAGTCCTTTACCGATCCTTCATGTGGATCATAATTTTCGTAGCCTCTTCCCTTGCTTTTTTCTCAACCACATTCCTTGAGTAATCCCTTAAATGTTGCAACATTTTGGCAATGGTTGCTTTGTCCAACTCAAAATCGGCAACTACAGTTGAAAACTCTGATATTGCAACTTCAGCTTCACGATTAAGAAGTTTTCTTATTGAAGCCCAAGTGTCTTTTCCACCATTTTCAAGTAGAGTCTTTACTGGTCCAGTTAAAGATGCAGACAGTTGTTTCTGAAAATTTAAAGGTTATTTTCGTTGAGAAGTTTGAGTAACCACAAATTATCGACATAACTTTAAAAGTATTCTGAGTCATATAATAACCAACACTTTAATAGATTATCATAACATTACCTCATAGTTGACATTCAATTCTGACAACTTTGCACTACAAATGGATGATGCATGTGCATCTATATCACGTTGAAGTTTTTCACGAACTCTTGAAGCATCCCAATTAGCTTGTTGTACGGCAGCATCTGAAAGGAGAAATATGTTAAGTAGTACTAATAACAAAGGTTCTGTGTGGTGTGGACAAGCATGTTAATTACCTGTACATCCTTTGTCAAACTCAAGCATGGAAGAGTGAGTACAGATATGAACGTATGAAGCAAATCCTCTTCCTTCGTTTAACGATTGCTCCAGCCTCACTTTAAAATCTTCAAGCGCTTTAGAATGGACATGTCCCAACATGGTCATGTATGCAGGGTAAACAAACTGGAAAATTAAGAGCAAAGCGAGATTAGAAGTATAATAATTTGCATCAGTATGTGTCGCTGCTATGCATACCATTTAATCAGTTTGGCTTTAAAGACAATATGAATTATAAACATCAGGCAATGCTACTTTCGATTATTACATAACCAGCAAGCTCCATTTGTCAATTCAGTTTCTCAGAGTGATCTTTGTCACTTTAAGGTATTGGTAACATATTAGATGGAGTCATGCTTCGGGAGTGATGTTTTGTTGCACATTATAGAACTTTTTGATAGGGGACCTGGGAGAAAGTTTAGGTTGCCAATCCACTTAATTATCGTGCCCTTAATTTTGAGATTGGGGACACGAGTAATGTGGTATTGAAAATAATTTGGAGGCTTCTAAAACTTAAAAACCACTACTAATCATGACCTCCTTATTTCCAAGGATTGTCTAAGCAACTGAAGACCTAACTAAAATCTCTGTTAAATCAGAGAGACGAAGAGAGTAGCCATACATCCAATGCTTTTGACTCCAACAGTTGTCGTTTTGAGTACCATGCACCGTCAAAGTTGAGGGCCTCTCTGTCATATCTATGATGCACAAGCAAGATCAAGACATACAAATAAGGTCAGAACTGGAAAGAACAAACGCCCATACAACACTAACAATAAAACTTCCAACGCATAGAAAACGCACACACAAATAATATCAGACACATTCACGTTTAATAATCTGTCACCGCGGAAACGCTATGTGGTACTTGCTAGGTAACATATGAAAAATGCATTCAAACCTATTTGAATAAGTGGTCAATCCAATTGAAAATGTAAAACTACTATAAGGTAATAGTAGATATATGGGCTCTAATAGGATCTGATACTGATATTTCAGAAGTATAAAACAAAAATACACTAATTCAACATTTCGACTATTATATACAGTACAATGGTTTCATTTTAACATACTACCTAAAACTACAGACAAAAAGCATTATAAAAAAAATACAGATAAAAGGATTATTTGAAAGCAGTTTATGGATAATAAAAGATTTTGTTCCTACTTTGACAAGGAAGAGTGTCCGGCCATAAGTATTAATCCCTAGTCTCCGCATAAGCATTAATCCCTAGTCTCCGCGTTTAGTATGGTTCCTGAGAACGTTGAGTGGATAAACTTTAGGAAAAGGAGTATTTTTGCATTGAGAGTATTTTTCCTACCTAATAAGTGGAATACAAAACACGGAGCCCTTATATAGGGAGTATTTTTGCTCACCACTTTAACCCAAGGTGTATGATCACCACCCTTCTCAACACTTGACATGTGTCTATAAGCATAACCATGGTTACATAAATCAAAGTAAAAAGTCAACCATTGTTATGCTTATGGACACATGTCAAGTATTAAGAATGGTGTTCAACATATACCTTGGGTTAAAGTAGTGAGCAAAAATATTTCCTCTTACATAGGGATATATGTTTGGTTCATTAGAACAAACAAGAAAGAAAAAAACTTTTTGGGGACAAACACATTTCGTCACTAAAAGACCACATTTTGTCGCTACGCTGTCGCTGAAGACTCATGGCCGAAAGTTACAGGCGAGGAAAATTTATTTTCGTTGCAAAAACCTTTAAGCAACCAAATCCTTTCGACGCCCTTCAGAAAGATTTTGTCACCAATCTGTTGGTTGAAGTCTTAAACTAACAAATTTAAACAAGAGAGAAACTTACTTATAAATATAGGTGCTTAGAATGGAGCTGAGCCTTTTACCAAAATCTTGTACAGGACCAGTTTGGACAGCTTCTTTCAATGCCAACCAACCCTAATTCATGTTCATCCAAGAAATGACCAATAAAACCATCCTGATATATTATGCTTACAAGCATCTAAAAAATGGAGATAAATGAGTACATACCTCATCATATATCAATTGATTGAATATCTGGTTTGCAATCTCTTCACACCGAACAGTAGCAACCATAACCTAATTAAATCATCAACAGTATATGTTCTATGCATATGAGAAGTGAAGACCACAAATTATTTTCTAACGGAAAGAAAAGAAACTAAGAAACCTTGTGAGCGGGAAGATCCACGTCCTTGTTGTCTTTGATTACTTTCCAAATCTGTTGTGCACTAAAGGAAAATCCTGAGGCAGGGACAAGACCCCTTCTATAATCACCAAACCACCCACCTGGAGAAATAGAATGGGACAACCGCTGCCTCAGTTGAACAACCTGCAGGATACAGGACATAACCCGTAAGTATCATACTAAACTTTTACAATGAATGAATTTGCTTAGAAAATATAAGAACTGTGTTTTCCCTGATAGGAAGGACGTCTATCAATTCTTCATATATTATTAATGTATATATACAACCCTGCAGTGGATGCTACCACACGCGTGAATTAATAAACATATACAACCCTTCTGATAGTAGAGAGGTTACCTCCTCCTTAAACTTCTCCTTCTCTTCATAGCTAGACAAAACAACTACTTCTTCCTTCACGTCAAAGAATGTTGTTATCAATGTCAACAAGAACACAAGCTCCAATGAAGACATTAAAAAGAACACAAGCTGTCAGAGAGTAGAGAAGGATATAAGAGATCTCACACTAAAGAAATCACTGAAGCGGGTACTTTTATAGGCTTGGATCTTCGGAACTCCATTCCATATCTGCAGAATTTACAATATCTGAGAGATACGAAGAAAACAACTGAGGTATAAAAACAACATAGTGCTGAAGACAAAATTACCTCCTCTAGTGCTATACTGAATAATAGATTCAGTATAAATTTCCTCGAACCAGGGTGCCAATGTTGAAACGGCGGCTAAAGTACAAACAGCCACAAACAAGGAAAATTTAATATGGAACAAGAAAATTATACGAGGACAACATAATCCGTTAATAAGCTCAAAAAGTATGCCCCAGACCTTTGAATTATCGTGTATAACAAACAGTAACGTCTTTTTATGGGGGATGCCAAAGCGCATCACGACCTATATACATTCGAAACCAGAATTTCAATAACCGACATTCAATGCTGGATAGACAGTAGAGATATAGACATGGTTCTAGAGTACCTGAAAAAATGTTTCAAGAAAAGGTTTTTCTTGCCTGTCAAGAGACCTATATATATAATCCAACATCTCCAATTAATATCTTAAATTAATTTCAAAATACAAGTATACGTGTAATATCATATTGACTTGATTTCCTGATAAAAAGTCATGTTTGCAAGTAAAGGCTTGTCTTTTTCCTTTCTCCTTTTCTCTCTCACCACGCTGTTCTCTTTCTTTCTCTTCTTCGAGGGCCAAAAATCCAGAACCAGTTGCTCCAGATCGAACGCCCAATCCAAGAAAATATTGAGGACAACTCTCTCTTTCTAAACCCATAAAATTCCTAAACCTTTTTCTATCTCCACCCTCTTTCTCTTTAGCCTCTGTTTTTTTTAACAGTGAAAGTTGGTAATTGCTCAAGTAAAAAACAATCGGAAAATGAAAAGATTAAAACTGGGTTTTGCTTATTCAGATTTTTTTTTTTTTTTCATTATTTTTCGCCTCAACCAAACATAGATCTTTTTTTATTCGGTTTTTTTCTGAACCAGGGGCAAAAACTCCAACACGACCGTATAATTTATTATTTATGAAAAAACAAATCGAGCGCCAACAGTTTCCAAAAGGAGTGGACTCCCTGTTTTATTATTTGTTGGTAGAAGAATCAATTTCTAGAAGATGGAATCTGAGAAAGAAGATGGGATCGATGCTGGATTTTGTTTTTGTGGTGGATAGCCTAGTTAGTAAAATACGAAACGAGAAAAGTAAGAATAACATATACACGTGTTTTGTTCGGTAAAACTTTCGCAAGATACAACTGTAAAGTTCATCCACTATATAATATTTTAATATAATTTATTTAAAGCTTTTAATATATATTATTTTTATTCAATAATATGTGAAAAATATGGGTATAATACATGATTTTTGTCTGTATTATTCAAAATTTTGTAAAAACAAGTATATTAAAGTGAAAAATATATATACGTGTATTGTACATTTTCTGTTAAAATAAACGTGTATTTTACCGAGTCATTAAGACATGTACGGAAAACGGAAGTATCATGAAAATATACATATGGAAGTGATACGAGTATTAAAAGAGAAGAGAAATGAAAGTGCAAAAGTAGGTGAGAAAATTCATGCATTAATTGTGTGAGAGGGTAAAACGGGAAAATAATTTTTTTTTGTTGATTTTATATGTTCTTGAAATTCTATCCCCACGTGGCATGCAACAAAAGGAGCTAGTTATAGTCTCATGAAGCACACCACTAACATAGTTACACTTTCAATTATGAGTATATTTTCATTTTGATAGTATGTGTTTTTCGATTGCATTTAATATGTATTTTATGTTAAAGCTTATTGAAAATTAGTTAGTAGAGCTATGAACAAGCATGCATATGATATGATTGATATGATTTAATGTATATTTTAGCTAGCCCACCATTTGAACATTTCCTGCCTCCTCAGCTGTGATAGACCACCGTTAATTATGGATGCATATGTTGAATAGCCTTTGCTGTATTCATGAAAGGCAAAGTCTTAATTAAACACTCAATAAGCAATAATGATATCAAAAGCTTCTTTCCAAGGATTATAGATGTTGAAAACCAATTTCAAACCAACTTTGTCTTGCTAAAACAAACTACGCAAAGTAAGCTTACATATTTATCAGCACAATGTCTGAAACTGCCAGAGCAAATAGGGTGCTTTGCTTCTTGAATGTATCATCCTGGAAGATAACATAATTGCAGGAAGCACAAAGAGCGATTAAATCTGATTTTAAAAAAACGGGGTTTTAGCGAAAAGCTGATTACCTGGCCTCTCTCCCTGCCATCAGTACCCTCCAAATCCATGGCAATCGTGCAAGGCTCAATGCCAACACACTTGGCTATCCATATACCCTTCGTAGTTTGGCTCCTGAAGTAAATAGATACACACATATATAGCACCTATTCTAAAAACAAAAAAAGAAAATTGAGTATATGATCAACTGTAAAGCTCAGAAACTAACCTTCTACTGTTTGCAAATTGAGTAGTGAACAGATGGTTCTGTAAAGCGCTCTTCCCTGTGATTTCATAGGCAATTAATTGCGCCATATTGCTCAAGCTCAATCAATTAAATTGATTAAAGTAAAAAAGCTTCATTTTATTTACCGCTGCTCTGAGGACCCACGATGGCTACAACACCATAGGAGACTCCACACTCAGCAAGCTTCACTTCCTTGACGAACCTGTCGAGCCCAACAGCATTAAACTTACCAGCTCTATAGATGAGTTGCGTGGCGCAGCAATCTTCCTCCATCAATACAATACTCTCTCAAAATCTCCAACTCTGAGAGCCCAAATATGGCAGCCTTCAAGCCTCCAACTTTCAAGCACCGATTTATACAAACTTGAAGAGCAGGACGACCCAGATTCTATGCTTCCTTTGAAACTCAAGCATTATTCTTCTGAGTAAGTAAAGCTTCTCGCTTTTTGACAAAAAAGAAAGAAGAAAAAAAAAAGAGAAGTGAAGCTTCTTGCTTGAAGAGCAAATAAACAGAGTAAATGAACGGGAGGGAAGTGTACATTTTACTTTTTAATGCTTCGAAAAAAAAGCTTTTTCAAATTTTATTCTTGGTTTATTTGTTTACAGCCACATGAAGTCTTGTTGGTAGCCGGACGACCCATATTCTATGCTTCCTTTGAACTCAAGCCTTCTTATTCTTCTGAGTAAGTAAATCTTCTTGCTTGAAGAGCAAACAGAGTAAATAAAAAAATTGATAATCTGTTCTTTTGATGAGTATGATTGTTTGCTGGGCGAATACAATCTTGCAGCTGCAGACCCAAGTAATCCTAACCACCTATTTGCTCTCGCAAGAAAACGAGAGAGTGACCATTATGTTGTGCAAGCTATGCCTTAATGTACCATGTATGTACATCTAGGTGCATGTTTTATCTCCTCATCCCCTTTCTTCTCCTTCCCTCCATTCCCCACCTTCTTTGTTCTTTTGTTTTGTGATGCGGAAGCAGTCGCCTTAATAGTCATCATCTTTTGACCCACACATATAAGGAAGATGTCAGGTTGTGTCAAGTTTGCGATAGCCGTTATGGCCCTATGTCTCTCTTTGGGCTGCTCTGGAGGATGTGAACGCTACTCTTTCGTCTGTTCAAGTCTAATAATTCTCATGAACTCTTTAAAAAAAAATTGTGGTTTGTCTTATCTTTAGTTTGTTTTATTTCTATTTAGCTTTGGCTTTCGATGTTGTTGATGTGGTTGCACAGCTCATCTGTATTGCAGGTTTGAGTACATGTGCTTCTAGTTGCTAAATCGGGGATTTTAGTCATCTTTGTGTTGTCCCTGATTCTCTCTAGATCAATTAAACATGTTGATGTGTTTTGGTGACTCCACAAGATTTACCCATATTAGACACAATGTTTACTTTATACTTGTTTATCATTAAAAAAAACTTTTGTTTATTCTAAAAAAAGATTCAACAAATATGACCACTGTTTCATTTGAAGAGAAAAGGAACAGTATGGACAAGCAAGTTGGGAATTCCAAATAATTAACAATGTGCACAAACTTAGTACTCTGAACGGCCATAATTACTTTAAGAGGAGCATAAATTGGTTGAAACCATGAACGACCATCACCATAATAGCCCACGGAGGAGGCAACCAGTTGTTACTTCGCTTGTAAGCCTCCTAAGAATACAAAAGCAAACAGCATTATATACATTACGTTTGTAGGATTGGATTGAGCTTCTAAACATAAAGATATATAGATTGAAAATATTAGGATGCCGGGTTTTCTTTGTAGACAAACTAGAATACTTAAACTTGCCGTTACCAAATCAAGAGTTAGCTAATTTTTCAATAATTTCCGGAACTTCATATATACGATGTTTCTCTTTTCACTACTAAACCAAATCCAATCCACATGGATAAGAACTCCATCCCAAATGTCATACACAATGCACACATCATATTTCAAAGTTTCTACTACTACTTGCCCATTACGTTTGCAAGTACATACATCACTAGTTAAATCTCCCTAATTCAAATCCATACAAAAGTTTTAGGGAACATAAAATCCATTTATTAAACTATTAAACTACTGAAGTTAAGCGTAAGGTAAGAGAAGTTATAAACTATACCTGCACTGAAATAGCTTCAATGACACTATACTCGGTCTCTGTTTTGAACTCTACCCACAAGGACTTGCACTGCACTGGAGTAATTAAGGTATTCTCTAAAGAAACCTAGTTTAGAGTACCTTTAATAAGAAACCAGTTTGATGATAGAAAACGTATACAGATGAACCAAAACCCATTAAATGGTACCTCTTCCCAAGTGCTTGAGGCAAGAGGGTCTGCAGAAGCTCCTATTCTCCTATCTTGTGAAGATGAAACATTAACAATTCCATCCATCAGAGTAGAAAATAAAACTTTTTCAATATTATCTGGCTTCTCATCCAAGCGGATAGCAGCCATGACGGCCAAAAGCTTCATAGACTGCAAGAAATATATAATAAAAGACACTGAAATTTCACTTTAACACAAAGAGACAGATAATATTCTTCCATAAAAGTTCCCAATGATTACCGCAGAGCGAGCATCCTTCGTAATACTTCTAATGTCTACTTTCTCTGTCCAAACCCGAGGCATTGAATCACAATCATAATTGAAGACTGTGAAAAACCTGAGAAATGTTAACATAAATGATAAGCAACCAAAATGATAATGAAAAAAGAAGAGAAAATAAATTGACAATAAGTCCTCTACCGATCCTTCATGTGGATCATAATTTTTGTAGCCTCTTCTCTTGCAATTTTTTCCACCACATTCCTTGAGTAATCCCTTAAATGTTGTAACAGTTTGGCAATTGTTTCTTTGTCCAACTCAAAATCGGCAACTGCAGCTGAAAACTTTGATATTGTAAATTCAGTTTCAAGATTAAGAAGTTTTCTTATTGAAGCCCAAGTGTCTTTGCCACCAGTTTCAAGTAGAGCTTCTACTGGTCCCGTTAAAGATGCAGACAGTTGTTCCTGAAAAATTAAAGGTTATTTTCGTTAAGAAATTTGAGTAACAACGGATTATCAACATAACTTCAAAAGTATTCTAAGACATATAATAACCAAGACTATAATAGATTATCATAACATTACCTCATAGTTGCCATTCAATTTTGACAACTTTGCACTACAAACGGATGACACATATGCATCTATATCACGTTGAAGTTTTTTGCGAACTCTGGAAGAATCCCAATTAGCTTGGTGTATGGCCGCATCTGAAAGAAACATGTTAAGTAATATAATAACAAAGGTTGTTTGGTGGACAAACATTTTAATTACCTGCACATCCTTCGTCAAACTCAAGCATGGAAGACTGAGTACAAGTACGAACAGATGAAGTAAATCCTTCTATTTTGTTTAACGATTCTTCCAACCTCACTTTAAAATCTTCAAGCGCTTTAGAATGTAGATGTCCCAGCATGGTCATGTACGCAGGGTAAACAAACTGGAAAATTAAGAGTAAAGGGAGATTTAAACTAAAATAAGCATGATAACTGACATCAGTGGCTGTTGTGAATTCTCAAAACCCACCACACCTAATCCAAGCCACCCTTTAATAAGTTCAGGTTTAAAGACAATCTGAACTATAAACATCAGGCAATGCTACTTTCGAGTATTACATAAAAAGGAAACTCCATTTGTCCATTCAATGTCTCAGAGTGAGTTTTGTCAATCTAAGCTTTTGGTAACTAATTAGAAGGAGTCATGCTTCGGTAATGATGTTTTTAGGCTTTTTGATGGGGCTACCTGAGGGAGAAAGTTTAGGCTGTCAATCCACTTCATTATCATGCCCCTCATTTTGAGATGGGGGCCCCGGGAACCAAGTGAGTAATGTGGTATTGAAAATCATTTGGAGGCTTCTAAAACTAAAAAACCACTACTACTCACGACCTCCATATTACCAAGGATTGTCTAAGAAACTGAAAATCTAACTAAAATCTCTGTTAAATTAGAGAGACAAAGAGAGTAGCCACACATCCAACGCTTTTGACTCCAACAGTTGTCGTTTTGAGTTCCTTGCACCTTCGTCAAAGTAGATGGCCTCCGTGTCATATCTATGACGCACAAGCAAGATCAATTCATTCAAATAAGTCATAACTAGAAACAATACAAGCCGATACAAGACTAATAATAAAAACTTCAATGTATAGAAAGCGCACACACAAATAAGTAGACACATACACGTTTCAAAATCTGTTAACACAGAAACACTACTTGCTAGATTTACTGGTCAGACAAAACATAGTGGACAGACTTCGTGGCATGTGAAAAGTGAATTGAAACCTATTTGAATAAGTGGTTAATCCAACAGACACTGTAAAACTACTATAACTCTGGTAATTGTAGATACATGGTCTCTAATATCATCTTATTCATATTAGAAGCATAAAATGGACATACACTAATTCAACATCTCCCTTATTATGGACGATACAATGAGTTCATAATGATTCTTATCCTACTTAGATGTTCCACCAAATCCCTTTCCTTTCATCATTTAATTATACAAAAATTACAAACACAGATAGTTCACCTTTGGAATTTTAAACTAACATATTTAAATCAGAGTGGAACTTACTCAGAAAGATAGGTGCCTACAATGGAGCTAAGCCTTTTACCAAAACCTTGTACAGGACCAATTTGGACAGCTTCTTTCAATGCCAACCAACCCTAAATCATGTTCATCCAAGGAATGACCAACAAAACCTTCTTGATCATATTATACTTATAAACATCTCAAAAATGGAGATAAATGAGTACATACCCCATCATTGATCAATTGATTAAATTTTTGGTTGGCAATCTCTTCACACCGAACAGTGGCAACCATAACCTAATTAAATCATTAACAGTATATGTTCTATGCATATGAGAAGTGAAGACCACAAATTATTTTCTAAACGGAAAGAAAAGAAACTAAGAAACCTTGTGAGCTTGAAGATCCAGGTCCTTGTTCTCTTTGATTACTTTCCAAATCTGTTGTGCACTAAAGGAAAATCCTGAGGCAGGGACAACACCCCTTCTATCACCAGCAAACCCTCCTGGAGAAATAGAATGGGAAAACCGCTGCCTCAGTTGAGCAACCTGCATGATACAGGCCATAACCCGTAAGTATCATAGTAAACTTTTACAATGAATGAATTTACTTAGGAAATATAAGAAATGTTTCCCTCGATACTAGGGACGTCAAGAAATTCTTCATATATTATTATTATTATTATATATATATATACAACCCTGTAGTGGATGCTACAACACGCATGAAGTAATAAACATATACAATCCTTCTGATAGTAGAGAGTTTACCTCCTCCTTAAACTTCTCCTTCTCTTCATAACTAGACATAACAACTACTTCTTCCTTCACGTCCAAGAATGTTGTTATCAATGAAAATCAGCTCTAATGAAGACATTAAAAAGAACACAAGCTGTCAGAGAGTAGAGAAGGATATAAGAGATCTCACACTAAAGAAATCACTGAAGCGGGTACTTTTATAGGCTTGGGGCTTCGGGACTCCATTCCATATCTGCAGAATTTACAATATCTGAGAGATACGAAGAAAACAACTAAGCTATAAAAACAACATAGTGCTAAAGACAAAATTACTTCCTCTAGCGCTTTACTGAATAATACATTCAGTATAAATTTCCTCAAACCAGGGTGCCAATGTTGAAACGGGGTCTAAAGTACAAACACCCACAAACAAGGAAAAGTTAATATGGAACAAGAAAATTATACGAGGACAACTTAATCTGTTAATAAGCTCAAAAAGTATGCCCCAGACCTTTGAATTATCATGTATAACGAACATTAACATCGTTTTACGGGGGAAGCTAAAGCGCATCATGACCTATAGACATTCGAAACCAGAGTTTCAATAACCAACATTCAATGCAGTGTAGACAGTAGAGATATAGACATGTTTCTAGAGTACCTGAAAAAATGTTTCAAGAAAAGGTTTGTCTTGCTCGTCAAGAGACCTATATATATAATCCAATCTCGAATCAATATCTTAAATTAATTTCAAATTTCATGTACATGTGAAATTGTATTAACATGATTTCCCAATAAAAAGTCATGTTTCAAGTAAAGGTTTGTCTTTTCTCCTTTCTCCTTTTCTCTCTCTCCACGCTCTTCTCTTTCTTTCTCTTCTTCAAGAGCCAAAAATCCAGAACCAATTGCTCCAGGTTGAACACCCAACCCAAGTAAATATTGTGCACAACTCTCTCCTTCTGAACCCATAAAATTCCTAAACCTTTTTCTATCTCCACCCTCTTTCTCTTTGGCCTCTGTTCTTTTTAACAATGAAAGTTAGTAATTGCTTAAGGAAAAAACAATCGGAAAATGAAAAGATTAAGACTGGGTTTTGCTTAATCAGAATTTGTTTTTCACTATTTTTCGCCTCAACCAAACATAGATCTTCTTTTCTGAACCAGGGGGCAAAAACTCCAACACAACCATAGAACTTTCTACTTTTAAAAAAAAAAAAAAAAACAAATCGACACTACAAAAAATAAGTGGCAACAGTAACCATGATTTGGTGACATTTGGTGAAAATGGCCTTTTTTGTAACTAAATATCACCAAATAATAGTGACTATTGCCACTTTTTTTTTTGTAGTGCGTGTGCCAACAGTGTTACCAAAAGGGGTGGATTCCCTGTTTTATTATTTGCCTAGTAAAAGAATCAATTTCTAGAAGATGGAATCTGAGAAAGAAGATGGGATCGATGCTGGATTTTTGTTCATTGGGGTGGATAACCTAGTCAGTAAAATACATAACCAAAAAAGTACGAATAAAATACTACTTGTTTTATATTCGGCAAAATTTTGGCAAAATATACAACTGAAAAGTTTGGCTACTATATAATATATTTAAAACTTTTAATATATATTATTTTCAGTCAACAATATGTGAAAAATACGGGTATAATATGTGAATTTTTTATGTATTATCCAAAACTTTGTAAAAAAACACATATATTAAACGTGAAAAATACATATGTATGTGTATACATTTGCTTTTTAAAAAAAACTTATATTTTACCAAGTCTTTAAGACATGTACGGGAAACATAAGTATTATGAACAAATATATACGTACATGTATAATATGAGTATTAAACAGGTAGAGAAATGAAAGGGCAGAAGTAGGTGAGAAAATTCATGCATTAATTGTGTGGGAGGGTAAAACGAGAAAAGAGTGATTTTTATTGATTTTAAATGTTCTTGAAATTCTATCACCATGTGGCATGCAACAAAGGGAGCTAGTTATAGTTGCCTGAAGCATACCTCCAAAATAGATATACTTTCAATTATGAGTATGTTTTCATTTTGATACTTTGTGTATTTTTTTTTTTCGTAAGTACCATGAGGTGTCCGGGCCAACTTATGCGGATACTATGTGTTTTTCGATTGCATTTAATATGTATTTTATGTTAAAGCTTATTGAAAATTAGTCAATAGAACTATGAACTAGCATGCATATGATTGATATATATGATTTAATGTATATTTTAGCAAGCGCACCTTTTGAACATTTCCTGCCTCATCAGCTCTGGTTGAGGAGCGTTAATTATGAGTGCATAATTTGAATAGCCTTTGCTGTTTTCATGAAAGGCAAAGTCCTAATTACACACTCAATAAGAAAGAAATGATATCAAAAGCTTCTTTCCAAGGATTATAGATGTTGAAAACCAATTTCAAACCAACTTTGTCTTGCTAAAACAAACTATGCAAATTAAGGTAGGCTACTAGCCAGGTAATTCCAAGATAACCTTACATATTTATCAGCACAATGTCTGAAACTGCCAGGGCAAATAGGGCGCTTTGCTTCTCGAATGCAGTATCATCCTGGAAAAGAATATAATTGCAGGAAGCACGAACAGCGATTAATCTGACTTTAAAAAAAGGGGTTTTAACAAAAAGCTGATTACCTGGCCTCTCTCCCTGCCATCAGTACCCTCCAAGTCCATGACAATCGTGCAAGGCTCAATGCCAACACACTTGGCTATCCATATACCCTTCGTAGTTTGGCTCCTGAAGTAAATAGATACACACATATATAGCCCCTATTCTAAAAACAAAAAAAACAAAAAAAAGAAAATTGAGTATATGATCACCTGAAAAGCTCAGAAACTAACCTTACACTGTTTGCATTCATCTCCATAAACTTAGTGTTGAACAAATGGTTCTGTAAAGTACTCTTCCCTGTGATTTCATAGCAATTAATTACCCCATATTGCTCAAGCTCAATCAATTAAATTGATTAAAGTAAAAAAGCTTCATTTTAATTACCGCTGCTCTGAGGACCCACGATGGCAACAACACCATAGGAGACTCCACACTCAGCAAGCTTCACTTCCTTGACGAACCTGTCGAGCCCATCAGCATTAAACTCACCATCTCCATAGATGAGTTGCGTGGCGCAGCAATCTTCCTCCATCAATACAATACTCTCTCAAAATCTCCAACTCTGAGAGCCCAAATATGGCAGCCTTAAAGGCTCCAACTTTCAAGCACCGACTTATACAAACTTGAAGAGCAGGACGACCCAGATTCTATGCTTCCTTTGAACTCAAGCCTTATTCTTCTGAGTAAGTAAAGCTTCTTGCTTTTTGACAAAAAAGAAAAAAAGAAGAAGTGAAGCTTCTTGCTTGAAGAGCAAACAAACAGAGTAAATGAAAAAAAAAATGTGCACAGAGGAACTGGAGTTAGGATTCGCCACCTAACTCCTCTTTCCGCCTCTCTCTCTACTCTACAAGAAGGCTTCGTGTTTACTACCTTATAAATAATATAACTATTGTTTATTTCAAACTATTTTTTTTTGGTCGACCATGGATGTTGTTCATATTAGTAATTTTGATTTAGTACTAATTACTTTTGTCTTATAAAAAGAAGTAATTACTTTTGTGAAAAGGTACTGTTGATGATTTTCTCTCAAACCTCTTTTGCGTTGGGTGTTCCGAGGAGGGGGGAGGAGGTCACTCCTCCTCTCTCCCTCTCTCTCTTTCTTTACCTCCCTACTTATTTTTCCCCATTCTCCATCTACTAGATTTGGGATTTTACTTGTGGGGAGGTTATTTGTGTCCAGATCTGTGGATCTGTGGCTTTGCTAGTTGGTGGTTTGTTGTAGGGTTACTGGCTGCAATCTTAGTGTTAGATCTATGTCTCCAAGGTGGGGACAATGGTTATGGCGGTGGTGGCAACGACAGCAGTAGTGGCTCTGTTAGTTTTTGGTTGTTTGTTTGCAGTTTTTTTTTGTTTTTTGGTAATAATTGCATCAACTCCTTGTGAGTTGGGTGTTTGATTGTTTCTAGTCTCAATTTGTATTTTGTACTTGTGAGAGTTAAAATTTGTAGTTGTATTGGTATATTTGGGCAATGCAATTCATGTCTGGTTTGTTCAGGCATGCGGCTTTTATGCCTAAATTTCTCTGGTCTTTTGTGGCCTATATTTGGATTAACCTCGTGGTTACTATGCTTCCATATGTGTATTACCCCTTCGTGGGCATTTGTATTTGCCCTTGTGGCTGATGATCTTTGTGCTTAATTTATGAATACAATTATTGTTTTTCTCTTCACACAAAAAAAAAATATTGTTGATGCATGCATGATTAAAAGAATTTAATAAATAAAAGTTTTGACATGCTGATAAATGCTAGCTACATTTCCTAGTTCTGTGTTACCTAATTTAATCTGTCAAGTCTGCTTAAGCAAATATGGGAAAAAAAAATTTGATTTTTAATATAAGAATTTAAAAAGAAGGATGATTCGTCTTTATTAAATTAGTTTAGATGGTGTTTTTACATGAACACAACTCAAACCGCCTTAGATAATTGGAATTTGGGTCGAATTGTGTCAAGTTAATCCTCTCGAAATTGGAAATTATGTAAAACATCGGTGCCACAGGTCGGTGGATGGAACAGCAAGATGGCAGGATCGGCTGGCGGAGCCAGGTGGAAGAGAGTGCAATGCCAGTAGTAGAGTCCTCCATGTTGCTTACCCAAACCAATCATCGTCTTCTTAACCCGATCCTATAAAAAGCACCAAGAAGGAAAAAAAGTTACTAAGCAGTTCAAACTCTTTGTAATTCTGCTAACAGATAATAAATCAACTTTAAATGTAGGAACACAAAGCACGTCATGTAGGTGCCTGAAGATAAAGATAAATTTCCAATGTAGGCAATAGGGGCGTGTACCCCACTGGGCATAAGGACCGGTTGTAAGGTATGATTTTTGACACCATTAGTAAGCAAATCGGATGAAGAAGTGATGTGGTCAGTAGCGCCGCTGTCAATGATCCATCGAGGGAGGCGCAATGGAGCTGTAAACAAACCTTGAACACTACCAGCGACATTGGCTTGTGGAGTAGAAGTACATGGTTCAGCACCATTGTCATGCACAACGGAATGAACCTGCTGGAGCTGTGTATCAGAGAGATTGGGCAAGGCAGACCGTAGATCGTGAAGGGATGGACCGTCAGAAACGAGGTTCACCGAAGAGGAAGAGCCCCCATTACGTTTGGAGCGATTGCCACCACGATTTTGGCTGCCATCACGGGTGTGGGATTTGTGGAGACGATGGCCTGGTGGATAGACGTTTAATTTATAGCGTCTCGAGTGTGATGGTATTGATCGCAATAGGAGCAATGAAGTGGCGAACGATTGGATGTCCTTGGTTTCTAATCATGATGGACAGCCATAGCAGCTGCCTCGGGAATGCCACGCCTAACACTCCAAGAGCATTGTTTTTCTTCTTGAGAGATAGAGGCATAAGCTTGTCGAACTGTGGGCAACGGATTCATCAACAATATCTTGCCACGGATCGCACTGTAGGACTCGTGGAGCCACATAAGAAACTGCATCAGTTTATTTCGCTCATTCTGAGCCCCACATGTCCAAGAAGTGGAGTCACTATAAGAAGCCAACTCATCCCATAAACTTTTCAGTTTAGTATAATATGCTGCCACGGACAATTGGTCCTGAGTAAGAGAAGCAATATCCCGCTGGATCTGGAAAATACGAGGAGCATTGCTTTGAGAAAAACGCTCACCGATATCCTCCCAAATTTCGTGAGCGGTGGTGGAATAAATTGCACTGTAGTTCAAGAGAATTAATGAGCCATGAAAGAATCATGTCTCCATGATGCATAATCGTCTGGTTGGGTTTTGGCGGAAGGAGCTTTGACAGTGCCATCAACAAAACCCAACTTGTTTTTGGCACTCAAGGAAACGGTCATGGAGCGATGCCAAGTCGTGTAATTATCCCCATGAAGGGGCTTCGAAACCAACATCATTTCTGGGTGATTGAAATGATGGATGAAGAAAGGATTGGAAGCATCTAGCTTGCTTCCATCGGAAGAAGTCTGCTCATTGACCATGATGGAAGTCGACAGCAAAGAAAAAAAAGCTACTTGATTGTGTGCAGCGGAGAAGGAAAAAAAAGGGCTGGGGTTTCCCCTGCCCTGATACCATATAAAATAGGCTAAAAGATATAATTTGCCAGAATGAATTTCATTGAAATAAAGTGTAACTTTATACAAGAGATTACCTATAATTGTGCTAAGCTATTCTAGGAATCAAAATTACAATAAAAAAAGAAATATTTTACAACGGATAATTACATATTTGTTTCCTAATTTATCCTGTAGACATTAGGATATTTTTTACCTTCTTAACGTACTGACAACTTTCTTTGATCTTTTAACTAGTGATCAATCAAATAAATTAGGAGCTGTAAATCCTTGGGAATTCCTTGGTTAGATGTGGTACTTTGTATCGATGTGAAAGAAATCAAGATTGGTAATGTAATGAATATTAAATCTTCAAGTTTTATGAGATAAGCGACTTTTAAGTTTAAGCATGGTGTGTAACACCCCGACTCCGTTATTTTCCTATTTTAATTTAATTAAGGGAAAACATTAAATTACTCTTGGGTTAAGGGTAATTTTGGTCACTTTCATATCCGGGAAGATTTTGGGACCGTGAGTGGTGTGGTTGCGTAGGTGGTACTGAGACGAAACCGTAAGACAGGCGGTAGGCTTGAATCGGAGATTTAACGGCTTTGGCGATCAGAACTTGTTCGGTGGCAGAACCGTAATTATTTCGAAGTAAGTTTGGGGTAAAATCTGATTTTTCACATTTACCCCTCACTTTCTCTCTCTTCCTCCCGCGTCTTCTTCTTCTCCTTGCGATTTTTCCCCTCCCGAGTTACTGTTCATCGGAACAGAAACCACCACACAGCCGCCACCTCCGACCACCCCGTCCGACGAGACCGGTCCTGCGTTCGAACCGCAGCCTCTCCCTCTCTCTTCCCGCCAGCACAGCCCCGAAACCTTCGGGACTCGCCGGAAATTGCGAAACGTGGCGGGAATTGACTGGAACTTCCAGCCGCTCGATCTCTCTCCTCCAGCCACCATTTCCGACGGGTAAGGTGAGGTTTCTCATCCATTTTATGTGTTCTAGCTGGCTGTGGGATAGGTTTTGATAGATTTGCAGGTTAATTCTCGAATTGGAAACTTAGGTTTTGGCCGGATTTCAATTTGAAATTCCGGCCACTTGCCGTCCGAATTGGACGTTGCCGTAGTTGAAAAAGTTGCTCCATTCTTCGAGTAGTATCTAGGATTGGAAGGGTGAGCGTTGGTGTGGAGATTTTCCGTCGCCGAAACTTCTCTACACACCCGCGCCGCGCGCGTGTGGCGGCGCGTGGGCAAGGAAGGTGGGTGAAGTTGTTTTTCGTCCTGTTGAGATCCTTAGGTTGTCACGAGTGCGTAGGATTTCGCGGATCTCAATTTGGATATCGTTTGACTATCGAACGGATTTCGCATATTGTGCGTTATCCGGGTTCGATAAGTTCTGACCGTTGGATCGTTTCCAAATTGAAGTATGTTGATCTAGGTACTCTTAGAAACCTGTAGGAATTCGCGGATCGTGAATTGGAGCCCCGGATGTTCCGATTCAATAATGTGAAGTTTAGGGAAATCGCGATCACCGTGCGATTGGGAAGCGAATTCCAATCTGTAACCGGACCTTAGGATGTTCCTTTGGACGTGAGCGCACCGGGAACTTGGGGATTTAAGTATTTCCTTTCGTGAATTTCCGTTTTGGAAGTACGTGATGTTAATCAAGGATTTGTATCTTGGAATAGGTACTTCGGTTGATCACTCGCAGCAGGCGGGACCCTCACGGGGCCGGGCAGCTTGGGATTACTTGTGAGTGGACTTTGTTTTAAGCATATGCATGGTTTTTAATTATGAAAGTTTTGTGCATATACTTTAAATGATGGTGACTTTGATTTAATAAGCCTTTGGTTGATGATTTGAATATGTTTATATATCTTGGCTATATATTTTGAGTATAGACATATATATTTGAGTACGATGATTATGTTGATATGGATTTTGGGATGGCTATCTATATTGTCTATGTATAGAGTATGAGAGGTTGTTGTGGTGAGATTGTGGAAAGATAGGAGTTTGATGGATGGTTGTGAGATGTATGAGTATGGTAGGTGAGTACCATTCCCTAGTTACTAGGCTTCCCACACACGTCGTTGGCAGTGCCGGTGGGGTGGGAAGGCCATGAGATTACGGGTCTCACACATGGCGTTGGCAGTGCCGGTGTGTGAGACACTTTCCATACGTGTCGTTGGCAGTGCCGGCGATGGGGAGAGTATGTATATTGCTTGAGTATCATCACACACGTCGCTGGCAGTGCCGGTGGGGTGATGATACTGTCTGCGCGCGTAGGACTTGATATGAGATTTGTGAGCTACACGTGTCGTTGGCAGTGCCGGCGTGTGAGCTATGGAGTTCCGTCCCCCGGTTGGACTACTCATCCCTGGACGCGGGTTAGTGTTCGGAAATCCTGCGTACCAGCTAACAATCCCCCAGTTGGATTGTCTCCCCGGTACATTAGTTTGGAGAGGAGTATATTTTATATTAGAGTCCTAGCTATATATATATATATATATTTTTATATATGGGTATTTACGGGTTGTTGAGAGTTGCATATATTTTGGGAAATGAGTTGTGGGCTTGAGATGTGGAGATGTTTTGGACTTTGGGATTTTGTGTTTGAGTTTTTGGTTTCTGAATTGTGAAACTGCATGCTAGAGCATTATTTTTACATGGTGGGGTTACTATGTTGATTTAAAGTGAAACTTTATTTCTGTCCACTCACATCTTTCTGTTTTGCGCCCCCCAGCATGTAGTTGCTCCTGAAGGCATTCGAGCAAGTCACGAGCTCCAAGCTTGTCGTCAGTTGATAGGGTCTATATAAATTCTTTCTACTCCCCTGTTTGTTGTAAACAAATTCTATAGACGCTCTGTTACTGCCCATGTTAGGCTTTTACTTGAGGCCGGAGGCCATTTTGTGTTGGATTGTAGTATGTTAAAAGCATGCTGGCAGTTGGGTTGTTTATTGATGTAATTATTGCAGGTTGTTTATTGTTGGGTTTGAGCACTTTACAGGGGAGACTCTGCCAAAATTTTGGTAGGATGTCTTGGACTTTTAGTAAGTGGGCCCGCATCAGTGATGTCGGCACTAAGATGGGTCCGCCCGGGAAATTCGGGCGGGTCCTGTCATGGTGTGGGTAATAATATTGCATATTTGGACCTCAATTTATTGTTAAATCATAGGAAACAAAAAAAAAATGTAAAATTAATACTTCACAGTCGTCTTTCCATTAAAATCATAACGGTGAAAAACTGTCTTAGTTTGACATTCAAAAGATGTCAGTCAATTTAACGACAATTTTTAAAGTATCACAACGACGGTAGATTCCCGTCGCCTATTTCTTTTTTTGTAGTCGTGGGAGCATAAATTGGTTGAAAGCAAGAACGGCCATTGCCATAATAGCCCACGGAGGAGGCAACCAGTTGTTACTCCGCTTGTAAGCCTCCTGAAAATACAAAAGCAAACAGCATCATACATACGTTTGCAAGATTAGATTGAGCTTCTAAGCATAAAGATAGGCAGTTTGTTGAAAATATTAGGATGTAAGGTTTTCTTTGTAGGAAAACAAGGATACATAAACTTTTCGTTACCGAGTCAAGAGTTAGCTCATTTTTCAATATTAAGTGTTTCCATACGTTTCTTTTTTCACTGCTAAACCAAATCCAGTCTACATGAATAAGAACTCCATCCCAAAATGTCATACACAAGGCACACTTCATATTTCAAAGTTTCTACTACTACTTGCCCATTACATTTGCAAGAATATGCATCACTATTTAGATCTCCAGAATTCAAATCCATACAAAAGTTTTAGGAACTGCAAAATTCATTTATTATGTATGCAGCAGTGCTTAAATGACAATGAAAACAATTAAACTACTGAAGTTAAGCAAACGTAAGTTAAGAGAAATTATAAATTATATACTTGTGCTGAAATAGCTTGAGTGATACTATACTGAGTCTCTGTTTTGAACTGTCTCCACAAGGACTTGCACTGCACGGGAGTAATTAAGGTATCCTCTGAAGAAACCTAGTTCAGAGTTAACCTTTAATAAGGAACCGGTTTGATGATAGAAAAAGTAGACAGATAAACCAAAACCCATTAATGGTACCTCTTCCCAAGTGTTTGAGGCAAGAGGGTATGCAGAAGCTTCTATTCTCCTATCTTGTGAAGATGAACCAGTAACAGTTCCATCCATCAGAGAAGAAAAGAGAATTTTTTCAATATTATCTGGCTTCTCCTCCAAGCGGATGGCAGCCATGACCGACAAAAGCTTCATAGACTACAAGAAAGATATAATAAAAGACACTAAAATATCACTTTAACACAAAAAGACATATAACTACTCTTCCATAAAAGTTCAAAATCATTACCGCAGAGTGAGCATCTTTGGTAATACTTCTAATGTCTTCTTTCTCAGTCCAAACCCGAGGCATTGAATCACTGTCATAATTAAAGACTCTGGAAAACCTGAGAAATGTTAACAGAAATGATAAGCAACCAAAATCACAATGAAAAAAGAAGAAGAAATATATGGACAACAAGTCCTCTACCGATCTTTCATGAGGATCATAATTTTTGCAGCCTCTTCTCTTGCTTTTTTCACAACCACATTCCGTGAGTAATCCCTTAAATGTTGCAACATTTTGGCAATTGTTTCTTTGTCCAACTCAAAATCAGCAACTACAGTTGATGAAAACTCAGATACTACAACTTCAGTTTCACGATTAAGAAGTTTTCTTATTGAAGCCCAAGTGTCTTTTTCACCAGATTCAAGTAAGGCCTCTACTGGTCCAATTAAAGATGCAGACAGTTGTTTCTGCAAAATTAAAGGGTATTTTCATTAAGAACTTTAAGTAACAACAAATTATCAACATAACTTTAAAAGTATTCTAAGTCATATAATAACCAAGAGTTTAATAGATTATCATAACGTTACCTCATGAAAAATACTTCTCTCCTTACTAGGTAGGAGCTTCTACATTCCTACCAATAGTAGTGTGACATATGTGCAGAAGTTTTTCTTTTTGTTATTTTTGATGAATTATTTTTGCACTTATATCAAACTATGATTCGCAAGAAGGAGGAGTACTCCTTACTAATAAGGAGGCAAGTAGTATCCTTACCTCATAGTTGACATTCAATTCTAACAACTTTGCACTATAAACGGATGATGCATGTGCATCTATATCACGTTGTAGTTTTTCGCGAACAACTCTTGAAGCATCCCAATTAGCTTGTTGTATAGCAGCATCTGAAAGGAACAACATGTTAAGTACTACTAATAACGAAGGTTGTTTGGTGGACAAACATGTTAATTACCTGCACATCCTTTGTCAAACTCAAGCATGGAAGACTGAGTACAGGTACGAAGAGATGAAGTAAATCCTTCTCTTTTGTTTAACAATTCTTCCAGCCTCACTTTAAAATCTTCAAGCACTTTAGAATGTACATGTCCCAACATGGTTGTGTACGCAGGGTAAACAAACTGGAAAATTAAGAGCAAAGCGAGATTAGAACTATGATAATTGGCATCAGTGGCTGCAATGAATCCTCAAAACCAACCACACCGAATCCATCCCCCCCTTTAATCATTTTGGGTTTTGAAGACAATATGAACTGTAAAGATCAAGCAAACGTTAAGGCGTAGACTGATGCGTTTCATCGAGAGCCTTGCAAAGCGTAAGCCTCAACATATATATTTTAAATTATAGATACATAGTACTATAGCATTTTTGGTCTTTTTTTCCTGGTTCTTTTTTATTTTCTAGGCTGTTTCATTTCTTGGGTTTGGGCACTTTTTAAAAAAATACAAGCCCATTTTTTCCATGTTTAAAAGAAAACAATCATTGCTAGTGCCGTCCTACCATGGTGGTAGAGTAGGTGTTTGGCCCAGACCTAAAGTCTAAGGTTCGGGAGACCCCCCACGACATCCTCATTTCCAAGAATTGTCTAAGCAACTGAAAACCTAACCAAAATCTCTGTTAAATTAGAAAGACAAATAGAATAGCCATACATCCAATGCTTTTGACTCCAACAGTTGTCGTTTTGAGTTCTTTACACCTTCGTCAAAGTAAATGGCCTCCATGTCATACCTATGATGCACAGGCAAGATCATACAAATAATGTCAGACAGAACTAGAAACAATACAAGCCCAACACTAACAATAAAAATTTCAATACATATATATATATATATATAGAGAGAGAGAGAGAGAGAGAGAGAGAGAGAGAGATTCACCTTTGGAATTTTAAACTCACATATTTAAACCAGAGTGAAACTTACTCTGAAAGATTGGTGCTTAAAATGGAGCTGAGCCTTTTACCAAAACCTTGTACGGGACCAGTTTGGACAGCTTCTTTCAATGCCAACCAACCCTAAATCATGTTTATTATATCCCAAGAATAATGACCAATAAAACCTTCTCGATCATATTAGAAGTACAAGCATCTCAGAAAAGGAGATTATGAGTACATACCCCATCATAGATCAACTGATTGAATTTCCGGTTGGCGATCTCTTCACATCGAACAGTAGCAACCATAACCTAATTAAATTATAAACAATATTATGTATATGATCAATGCATATGAGAAGTGAACACCACAAATCATTTTCTAATGGGAAGAAAATAAACTAACAAAACCTTGTGAGCGGGAAGATCCAGGTCCTTGTTCTCTTTGATTACTTTCCAAATCTGTTGTGCACTAAAGGAAAATCCTGAGGCAGGAACAACACCCCGTCTATCACCAGCAAGCCCTCCTGGAGAAATAGAATGGAAAAAGCGCTGCCTAAGTTGAGCAACCTGCATGATACAGGACATAAAGCAAACAATTATGTTTCCCCTGATACGAAAGACATTAAGCAACTCTTCATATATATAAATATACATATTCAACCCTTGAGTGGATGCTACAACACGCCCCATGTATCGAAACCCCAAAAAGAGAAAATGTAATGGCCAATACGATTTTGGACATAACGAATTGCTTCTGATAGTAGAGAGATTACCTCCTCCTTAAACTTCTCCTCCTCCTCTTCATAACTGGACAAAGTAACTACTTCTAACTTCACGTCAAAGAATTTTGTAATCAGTGACAATTAGCTTTGACTAATGATCAAGACATTAAAAAGAACACAAGCTGTCAGAGATCTCACACTAAAGAAATCACTGAAGGGGTTACTGTTATGGGCTTCGGGCTTCGGAACTCCATCCCATAGCTGTAGAATTTACAATATCTGAGAGATATGGAAAAAAACAACTAAGGTTTAAAAACAACATTGCTCTGAAGACTAAATTACCTTCTGTATATCTTCCCTCAAAACAGGCTCCAGATTTTCAAACGGGGTCTAAACAAACAGCCACAAACAAGAAAAAGTTAATATGGAACAAGAATATTATTTCACGAGGACAACATAATTGGACATATCTCATTAAAAAGCTCAAAAAGTATGCCCCAGACCTTTGTGTGTATAAGAAACAGTAACGTCATTTTACGGGGGACGAATGAGTGCATCACAACCTATATACATTCGAAACCAGAATTTCAGTAACCGACATTAAATGCTGAATAAACAGTAGAGATATAGACATAGCTCTAGAGTACCTGAAAAACCATTTCCAGTGAAGGGTTCATTGCAGCTTGCTCGAGACCTTTATCTGATTCTTGACACCTATATATATAATCCAATCACCAATTAATATATTAATTTAATATCAAATTACTGATTTGATATAACACTTACTGGAACAAGTTCAATGTACATAACACATTGGATTAACAACTACATATGCGGTCAGCAACTATACAAAGTAAGGTAGATAAACCAAGAAACAAGCTTACATATTTATCAGCACAATGTCTGAAACTGTCAGGGCAAACATGGCGCTTTGCTTCTCGAATGCAGTATCATCCTGGAAAAGAATAAAATTGCAGAGGAAGCATAAAGAGCGATTAAATCTGAACAAACAAAAAACAAATCAAATGGGGTTTTAACAAAGAGAGACAATATAAGCTCATACAACTGATATCCCATAGACACAAACTCATCTATCTATATAACTACGTTGAAAACCCAAATTCAAATTTAAATCGATATAAGAGGTCGTAGTATTTCTATGTTTTTACATCGTTGCCACTAAACTTCATATTTTATTTATAATTTATTTCAAGCATTTCATTTGTCATAATTGTAATTAATATACTCTATTAATAGCATATCAATCACCCCATTTCTTTTAGTTGTCATTCCCTCTCCCCTAAAATTGGTCAATAATGTACCTATGAAAATATAATATAAATATATACATATAAAATATAGGTATATTATTTACAAAGTAGTTACTTTGGTATATTTTCATAATTAAAAATAGTACACAATAATTTATATAAAATATAACATTATTTGAAGAGGAAAGATAGGTACATTATTAGAGGAAAAAATTGGTAAGTTATTTGAGAGAGAAAATAAGTTCATTTAAAAAAAGCGTTTGATAAAACAAATAATAGGTACTTTATTCAGGCTATATTATTTATAGTAGAAAATAGGTACATTATTTAGATAAATAATAGGTACTTTATCTAGGTATATTATTCAAATGGTAGCTACATTGGATGACATATAATACCTAAATCCTAATTGTAAGTACATTAAAATTAATGTAGGTATATTGGAATAGATAATTAAACTTTTCATACTAGGTAAATTATATTTTCATAAAACAAATAGGTACATTATTTTTCAACATAATTAGTATGTACTTCATAAACAATTATAAAGTGGATTATTAGTCATGCAGAAAATAACATAAACATTTTATTAAACAAACCAATTACCCAAATTTGAATTTATTGTTAATTTTTTTAAAATGTTCCAAAATTAATTCCTACATCTATTACAACCATTTGGAGATATTTATTCAACATCTGTCATTATATACAATCCAGAGATTCTACATTAATATACAAAATGAATGGCTTAGGGGGGTATTTTTGGAAGAGTACAATAAATCAAATTTTATGATTAAATCTGATCCTAGTCATGGGTTTTTACTTATACAAATTGGGTATTATTTATAGGAACAAAAAGTGAAAGGTATGGCAAATTGAATTTAAAGGGTGGTATTTAACAAAAAGCTGATTACCTCGCCTCTCTCCTTGCCATCAGTACCCTCCAAATCCAAATCCATGGCAATCGTGCAAGGCTCAATGCCAACACACTTGGCTATCCAAATACCCTTCGTTGTTTGGTTCCTGAAGTATATAGATACACACATATATAGTATCTATTCTGAAAACAACAACAAAAAACAAATTGAGTATATGATCAACTGAAAAGCTCAGAAACTAACCTTCCACTGTTTGCGTCCATCTCCCTAAACTTAGTGTGGAACAGATGGTTCATTAAAGTGCTTCTCCCTGTGTTTTCATAGGCAATTAATTACCCTAATGTTGCTCAAGCTAAACCAATTAAATTAATTAAAGTAAATAAATAAAATAATAAAATAATAAAAACAAAGCTTCCTTTACCGCTGCTCTGACCCATAATGGCAACAACAGCATAGGAGAGTCCGCACTCAGCAAGCTTCACTTCCTTGACGAACTTGTCGAGCCCATCAGCATTAAACTCACCATCTCCATAGATGAGTTGCGTGGCACAGCAATCTTCCTCCATCAATGCAATACTCTCTCAAATTCTCCAACTCTGAGAGCCCAACTCTACCCTTCAAGGTTCTAACTTTCAAGCGCGGATCGACTTATATAAAGTTGAAGAGCTGGACGACCCAAATTCTATGCTTCCTTTGAACTCAAGCCTTATTCTTCTGAGCAAAGCTTATTCTATGCTTCCTTTGAACTCAAGCCCTAAACCCTAGTAAGCAAAGCTTCTTGCTTTTTGACAAAAAAGAAAAAAGAAAAGAAAAGTGAAGCTTCTTGCTTGAAGAGCACGGATGTTCATGCATTAGTAATGTAGTAGGAATTACTTTTGTGAAAAGGTCCGCACGGAAAGGGGTCCAGAAAGCACAGTAACGTTCATGTATGCATATGATTAAAAGAAAATAAGAAAAGGCTTTTTCAAATTTCATTCCTAGTATTCCTTTTATTTGTTTACAGCCCACATGAAGTCTTGTTGGGCAAGCCTATTAGGTAGAGATGGGCTCGGTGTCCGATCTAAAGGGTATTGGGCTCAGCCTTGGAGTTTCAAGCTCCATTTCAGGTCAAGCTCAGGTCCAATCTTATCATTTGCTCAATCTAAATATACCCACTCGTGCTGCATTCTTAAGAATAAACTTACATACCCACTAGTTCTGGTAGAAAAAAGCAATGAATTGCATAGCAGTAGTCTCAAGTTCGAGCTTATGTCATTTTGATAGTATGTGTGAGAGAGAATCTCACATTCCCCTTTATACTATCGCTTGTATTTAAATAAGTAATAAATGAAATTTAGTCTATAAACTCATTCTATCTACTCTCATCACATCACATGATAGTTAAGAAAGGCTAGGTTGGGCACTAAGGATACACTATATATGAAAATCACATAATGAACCCATGTCATTGCCACTACAGATACTCCACATGCAACCTATTTGGGCATGTGATGAAAGCTATTAAATTTCCATCACCCATCAGGGATTAATGCCCATACCTTTAGGCCATGGCCTCTGAATTAATGTACAATAAATACTATATATAGTTTTCTTTAGTGCAACTGTGCAAGTCATGGAAACTGTTTTTTTCTTCTTTCTTTGGGGATGTCTGGTTCTGATATATGGTATATGTATATGGACATCTCACTCACAACCATTGCCACCATCTTTTTCATCACAGTCCAAATTAAATTGATGGCAGATAGGGGACCCGATTAAAATCATAGCCAATATAGAGAGATCACATTCACACATAAATGCAAGAGCCAAGTAGCCAAACTATCGAAATGACCATATTGCCCATAAGTTTTTGTACCCTAATAAGTGCAGGCTAGAGTCCAAAAACTAAGAACGAAAGGGACTAGTCGGGGGTTTCATGACCCCATGGACCCGTCCTTTGGTCAAAACCCTAGTCAAAGCAACTCTGTCATGTATACCACATATGTACCCCCACCCCATGTCCTAGCTTGGGATGATTATTAATTTGCTGAAGTGTCTCATAATAAATTTAAATGGAACTTAGTTCCTCAAAAGACGAAATTGACACCTTAATTTCACATAAAGAACAAAACTGTCCTCTTCTAAAGCTCCAAATTTTGGGGTTGTGTGGTAAACTAGCTTAAGCTAATAGGTTTCATGCGACATAATGGGCAAAATATTATTTTAACATTCTTGCATGGTAGCATGGGATTAAGGGAACTAACTAAATCTAAATGATTAGGATTCTTAGTCATTTGTAGGCTTTTGATGTAGATTTATCCTGCTAGATCTTCCCCCAACAAAAGAATAAAAAAGGGTCTTTTTGCGCATCACCATGCACAACAATGCTCAACCCATCATTGCAAGAAATTAGTTCTTAATTTCGACCCAAAAAAAGAGGTTCAAGTAAGTCAATTTTCAAGATATTAGTTTTTAATATGCAATTAAACATAATGCGCTAGCTTAAGTTCGACAGCAAGTGTAATTAAGTTACATATTACCAATTCATTTGGCAACTTTGTCAAGGTTGATTTTATGTTCATTTAAGTGATGTTCTCAGGTTCGAATTTCAATGACATTTTAGTTGTGTATATAAAATTTCTCTTCCTTCTTATTTAGATTATCGTTTGTACTCAAAAGATGCAATGCGTAACAAGATGTTTAGAAGTCCTTTATTTCTTTAATATATACTTGGAGAATTGTATTATATATCTTCTCTTCTAGCTGCGGTTAGGGTTAAAAAGAAAAGAATCTAAATTCTGCAATTTGAACGGGCGTGATATGTCCGATCAAAAAAAAAAGAACGGGTGTGATATGATGATGAGAGGCTACACCACGTGTAGGGGTAAGTGGTAGTCATGCATTGACTCTCTCTCTAATGCCAGCAGGCACTGCATCTTTTTCTCTGAAAATCTCTCTCTGAAATTTTTTGGGGTTTGTTGATGTCAGTTTGAATGGATTTACTTGGCCTTTTCTTATAATGGTACTCTCTTTCAGTCTCTCTCTCTCTCTCTCTCTCTCTCTCCCTCACTGTGGGGAGCAGTGGTTTGAATAAGTAGATTCAGATTTGAAACTTTAATCTTTGAAGATTTTATATGGTGCAAAATCAATCCTTAACCTCAAAAAGGTTGAAATTTTTAAGACAATAATAAATAGAGAAATAAAAAAAGCATATGCTGCATATACACATATGTGGTGAAAGCAGGTAGCTCATCTTTACTTCCCATATTTTGACCCAAAAAAATCTTTACTTCCCATATTTCTTCTCACCCTTTTAGATGCGAAAGCCATTAAGCCAACCCCTCTACTGCACCCACAAAACCACATACACATCAAGTCAACATCAAGACCCCTTAACAGAGATGTTTAAGAGACATAGATCCTTTTTAAGGTATACTCATTAATGACCCTTTTGCCTAAATTAGCAATCTTATAGAGATTTGACTGGTTTGAACACCACAGCAACCTCCATCAAATCAAGCTCTCCATAAAAGACCTATTAGACCCTTTTTTTCCCTCCTGTTCTTTAAAGACTCTCTCTCTCTCTCTCTGTATATAATATTGTATGTGCTTTAGTATTCTTTAGGGGGTGATGCTGCATGCATTTTAGTGATGGCTGATCAAGGAGGTAATGGTACTAGTAGTGTTATTATGAGGGATTATAGGAAAGGGAACTGGACAGTGGGGGAGACAATGATTCTGATTGAGGCAAAGAAGATGGACGATGAGAGAAGAATGAAGAGAAGCGGGGATGCTGCAGGTAGTGAAACAAGATCAAGCAAACCAGCTGAGCTCAGATGGAAATGGGTAGAAGACTACTGTTGGAAGAAAGGGTGTTTGAGAAGCCAAAACCAGTGCAATGACAAATGGGACAATCTCATGAGGGATTACAAGAAGGTGAGGGAATATGAGAGGAGGGAAGGGAAGGAAGAAGCAGCATCTTATTGGAAGCTTGAGAAGAGTGAGAGGAAAGATAGGAACTTACCTACCAACATGGTGCCTCAGATATATGAGGCTTTGGTTGATGTGGTGGAGAAGAGAGAAGCGGGCCATCATCAGATCAGAGTGGTAGGTGGAGCTTCTGTTTCTGGTTCCAATGTTCCCAATCCCACCATTGGATATGTTGTGGAGAGGCCTATTATAAGCACTAGTGTTCATCAGGCTTCACTGCCTCCTCCAGTTTTGCAACATCACATCTCAGTTCCACCAATTGCAGCATTGCCTCTTCTACCCCCAGCTCCATTGGCAGTTCAACCACCACCTACTCTTCCATACTCACAACCTATGCCCACAGTAGGTACTCTCTCTCTCTCTCTCTCTCTCTCTCTCTTTCTCTCTAATTTGGTAGGTGTGAATTATGTGTATCTTTGAAGCCAATTTGCCCACTGATACATTTTTTTTAAATAAAAATTATTCTTCCAATCAAAAGATAATGGAATGTAATGCACCAAATGACAAGTGCACTAGCTAGCACATTAATAATCTTTTCCATCATATTGATTATCCCATGGAGAATTAAAAAAAGTTGATTGGTACTAGTAATTATTGTGTGCATGGTAATAATTAATGGTCTGATAAATTAGTATATATTGATTGGTTGATTTGGTGCCACATATTTACCTTTTGGAGACGTGTGAAAGCTCAGATTCTGAGACAAGCCATGAACATTCAGACTCACCAGCCAAAAGGAGGAGAAGGGCAAGTGGAGGTGGAGGAGGAGGTGGAGATCAAGGAACCAGTGGAACTGTGAGTGCAAGCACCTCAAGTGAAGTGGGCACTGCCATCTCCAGAGGTGCTTCCATGATTGCAGAAGCACTTCAGGGTTGTGAGGAGAGAGAAGAGAGAAGGCACAGAGATCTTTTGAGTTTGCATGAGAGAAGGCTACAGATTGAGGAAACTAAAACTGAGATCAACAGGCAAGGCATTAATGGTCTCATCGATGCCATAAACAAGCTAGCAGATTCTATCCATTCCTTGGCTTCCAACAAGAACCAATCACCTCCAAAGTAATCTCATCATCATCTTTATCATCATCTTAATTAATAGTACAAATAATTTCCATTTATTTATAAGATAAGATAGAGAGAAATATGGCATTTCATTGATCCCATTTGGTTGGTTGTAAATAATTTATAAACCCCATTAATTTGTTCTATTTTCCTTCTGATCATTAGAGAATCCCACATTTAAATTGTGTAATTTAGTTCAAGTTATTGGATTCACTTGCTAATATTTCTAATTATATGTTGGGTTATATATATATATATATATATATATATTTTAATTAATATGTTAATTAAGAAGCAAATTAGTTTGATATCACCATGGACTTTCCAATAAAATCTGCAAACCATGGTGTTTACAATATCGTCATCAAAGTAAAGTAGTTGGATATATATAATCTTCATCTCCAGCTGCACATCATGCCACATAACTTTGGTACATTTCAATTTCCTTCCACACAGTAAAAGTAGCTTGTCATATCATTATCTTTGATCCCCTATAGTCATTCAAAAGTTTCTCTCAGTCTTGCATAGAAGAGAAATTGGATCCCCTGCACAGTCTCATTATATGAAAATCAACTTAATAGAGATTAAGCACAATATGGTATTTCTATATATCATAATTGGATAGTGTATTTCACGCAGTGTAAAATCAAGTGGGGATTGAGCTGAGTTCTTCATGTATCATTTATGAGGCACAGATGAGAGAGAGAGAGAGAGAGAGAGAGAGAGAGAGAGAGAGAGTACTGAGAAGCAGTACTGCAAAAACACAGAGACAAGTGCTTCCCAAAAGACTGGTCAAAGGGCGACCAGTCAATGATCTCTCTGAGGGGAGAGAGAGATAGAGAGGGGATGCCTTTGGACTTTGCTGGACAATGACCAAAATGCCATCTTTTGTTGGTATTATTGGTTTCTTTGTATTCTTTCTCTTCTCTTTGTTGCTCCTCCTGTTAGTGAGTGAGTGAGTGAGTGAGTGAGTGAGTGAGAAGAAGAAAGGCTGTTGCAAAAACAAAAGTAGGTATCTGTGCGTGAGTGTGAGAGGAGAGAGGGTCATTATTGGCTAATTTGGTAGCCTCGCTGTGTGCTTCTGACAAAAGTTCAACTTTTTCCCTTGGAGGGCATCACAGGGAGCCTCGATATATAATCGCTTTTTTCAGCCTTTTTACCCTTTTCATATAAAAACAACACACACATTATATTAACCCCCTTTCTTTTTCTTTTTCTTTTTCTTTTTATTTTATTTTATTTTCCTTGTGCTTAATTCAATCATCTCATTTCCACTTTTTCTTTGATGAATAATCCTCTGCACTTTCAACAGAGTCCTTATTCCAAAACAACACTGGTTTTTCAAAGTCAATACTTTTCTTTTAATATATGTTATTTAGAGTTTAATTTGTTCACATATGATATAAAGAAGAGTGTACGTTTAAACGACTTTACAATTTGCTTTTCAATCAACCTCTGTCAATAACCACTTGAATTATTACTCAATTTCATTCAGGACACACCTAAAATTTCAAAGTAAGATGGGTTAAATTTACCTAAAAATGAACTGTTCAATTTTGAGATGGGCTAACTTTAAAACATATATACTAATTATAAGAAGAAGAAAAATTTCACCGGGACTATAGCCCATGTTAGCCATAACATTGGTCCGTTGTTTCATTGTAAGTCGGTGTATTTTTTAGGTTATCAAACACCAATCTTAGACTGTGGTCTAATTTAATTGTAAATAGCAAGTTTGAGCTGGCACCCCAAACCAAGCCTTACAAATAAATAAATATTTTGCAAAGAGGCTTGTAGCTCAAGTAGTTACTCATGCACCCGAGATCGTAGGTTCGATTTCTCCTCCCTAATAATATCAACTAGCTCTTAATGGTATTTCTCTTCTCAATAGTGTAAAAGGTATCAAAATCAAAACCTTCATCCCCAATGATTAAAAAATAAGATAAAAAATAATATAAATTGGTTAGGCATTAAAAGGACTTGTAGCTTAAGTGATACTTCTGCGTTCGAGGTCTAGCACCCCTTTCTCAATATTGCTTCTAGTGTATATTGGGCCTAATATTATTGTTGAAGCCCGTCCAATGACCCCATAGGCTTCTTTTTTTTTTTTTTTTTGGTTGTAGTGAAGCGAAAACGCGTCCAAGTGGGAGCTGAGTAGACAGGCTGGGCTGGGCTGGGTGGACCTAAAAGCAAGAAGAATATTTTGTCCGTTATGCTCGCCACGTGGAAAACATTGCAATAAACAAAGTAAAAAAAATCTACGTAAGTCACCGTAAAAAACATGGAGCTTCAGTAAAAGTTCGGGTCTTTGTAGACTTGGCTTCGGCTTTTAGGATCCTTCCTCTATTGCCTTCTTCTGCTTCTGCTTGCATCAACAAACAAACCCCTCTCTCTTTCAACCCAAAAAACCCCTCTTTCTTCTTCGTCAACGTCTGCGTTCTCCCTCAATTCTGCTCGATTCTTCAAATATTTGTCTCTGCAATCCGTCACTCTCATGGCCACCACTGGGAACAAGAACATCAATGCCAAATTGGTCTGTTTTTTTTCTTCTGTACAAAAAGCCCCTTTTTTTTTAGCTTTCTTTCTGTTTAATTTTATACAACTCTATGATTCTGATTTGTCTTGATATGGTCCTGTCTCTGTAATTTCAATTAGGTTTTAGTTAATTTTGTAGTTCTGATCGGTCTGTGTATGATTGAATGAGAATTATGATGTGGGTTTGGTTTGTTTCTCACGGAAATTGTTTCGATAATCCATTACTGTCATATTTTTGTGATAATTTGAGATGGGTATGATTGGATTTTCGGCTGTGAATTTTGGATTGCCAACCTTCCTTATCGCTTTTGTTGGTCTACATGATTGTGCATAATATTCAGATGCTTGCCTCTATTTTTTTTGTGGGTTTTCTTTCATTAATTACAATGATGTAGGCTAAGAATAGTTCTTTACTTGTACTTTTAAACCCTGGAAATGGAAATCAGATGCTATTATCTTTAACATGTAAATTTTGCTCTTGTTTTTATATTTGTATTTGTGCTTGTTAGCATTCTGGCTGCAACAAAAGTTTGTTATGTTTCGTAGCTGTTTAGACTGAAGTATTACTCTTCTGTGCTCTTGTTTATCTTGGTCCGGTTCTGATATTCAAACCCGAGGGTCTCTGAGAATGATAAACATACTGTGACTGCGCAAGTTGCATGGCTATCTTGGTCTGTGATGTGTACCAGAAAACAGAATGTTTGGTTTAAAGGTTGTCATTTATTTTAAAGTTGTTTCTTGAATATACGAAATTACTAATTTCTTTCTACGTAGGCATATGTAGTTTAGCATTATGTGACGAAATCTTTTATTTATCTGTTTATTGTTTTTCTTTGGTTATTGCCTTTAGTGATCATCAGAGTGATGTTTGATATTCTGCTTCAGGTGCTTCTTGGGGATGTTGGAGCTGGGAAGTCTAGTCTGGTGTTGCGCTTTGTGAAAGGACAATTTATTGAATTCCAGGTTGGTTCTGTTGTAAATTTTAGGGATTTCTACAACTTTGAAATGAAGCTTTGTCTTTTTTATCCAGACCTTTACTTTTGTTGTATGATATTGTAGGAATCAACCATAGGTGCTGCCTTCTTCTCACAAACATTGGCTGTAAATGACGCAACTGTAAAATTTGAGATTTGGGATACAGCAGGTCAAGAGAGGTACCATAGTTTGGCTCCAATGTATTATAGAGGAGCTGCTGCTGCAATAATTGTGTATGATTTAACAAATCAAGTGAGTATATTAAGACAAGATCTCTTCTCCATTGTTTTAAATTTTAGATTTTCCTGAAATTTATTTTGTTGTTGATGGTGAAGTTGAGGATGAGGCATTGGACTTTTTGAAGCAAGTGGTTTGATCATTGAGGTCTGGGGCTAAAGCTGCTGCTTTCCCCACTTGCCCCATTTTCATTGAAATTTGGATTTATAGAATGCATCATATATTTTTAATACCCATAATTAGTATATTGAAAAAATCGGATAGATTATTGGAGTGTATAGGTTATAGCAGAAAACTGAGTCAAGTAGTAAGATAATGAATTTCACTAGGAAGTGCAGTAAAGTTATAAAGTTCTTTCTAATGATCTAGGGCCTTCTCTGTTCAGTTCTTCGACATTGTCAGTAGTTGGCCTTTTGTCTTGTCTTGCATTACTTCACTAAAATTAAAGGATATTTAGCCTTTCTGATTTCAGATTTGATTCTGTCTGAATCGTTTTTGTGTTTCATTTTTTTTGCTAGATGGGTTTAGTCAAATCCATCTTAAAACAGAAATTTAAAATTTATTTCTTCTCTTGTAGGCCTCATTTGAGCGAGCAAAAAAATGGGTACTGGAACTCAAATCACAAGGTATCTTGCACTTTCTTGTCACCTATAGATATCCTTCTATTTATGTTTTATACTTGTCAATTTCTTGGCTATTTTGGACAATCATCATCAGGTGGTGATTGCTGGCTGTAACTGTGATTATATATATATATATATATATATATGTATTCATTGATGGGGCATAGTAACTTGTGTATATTAATTGTGGTACCGGTTTCTTTGTTTCTGCCAATATTATGTTAATTATATATAAATTTATTTTTTACCTTATCAAGGCAATCCAAACATGGTTATGGCACTAGCTGGGAATAAAGCAGATTTGGTAGAGGCAAGGACTGTAGCAGCAGAGGTAAGTTATTATTTTTCCGCTTTGTTTTGGTTTCTTATTGGTTAAATTTCTATATCACTCATCATTTTCCTGTCAACAATCCTTTGTTCTTGTGATATGGATGATTGCAAGCTATCATTTTCTTCTTTTCTTTGTTTCCGATGTTCAGTTTTGAAAGTTTGAAGCAAAGTAACCAATTTCCTTACTCTGCGGATTGTAATCCAGATCATGTATCCCAATTTGTGATACAGGGATCTGGTTTGGGAAATTAGTGTTTTCAACATATGACAATGTATGGGGAAGAAGATATAAGTAAAGTAAAATTAAAGTTTTTAGTTGTTTCCTTGAAAAATTAAGGAGAGATTTTGACATACTTCAGTTAGAATCAAATAGCTCCAGACATGGAGATATATATCCCAGCCAACAACTGACACATAACTTGTATTCTTATCCATAGAAAGACATAATGGATTGTAGTGGAAACAGACCAACTTAGTTTTCAAATCTAGGAAGCCATTAAACAAACTCATCTTCAGGCTCCCTGTGGATTAAGGAAAAGTGATTCAACAATTATTGGAGTTCTAATATGTCAACATCTGGAAATTGAAAAGACAAAGTCACCTTTCAGGAGGGTTAGAAAAAAGAAAGAAAAAGAAACCTATTCTCTATCAAATCCATAAGAAATTTTAAGAGCTTTTCGGATTTCTTTTCCTTCAATGCTTGTCTTGTGATCAATAAGAGGTTGCTTTAGAAAATAGACAAACCAAAGGAACTGGATAATAAAGTGTGATGGGTTAGTGGAACTAATTTGACTAGAATCTGTTTGTTATATGTTTATCCATTTTGAGTGTTGCTCATATAATTGGTGCTGTTGTTGCAGGATGCACAGGCATATGCTCAAGAGAATGGCCTTTTCTTCTTGGAAACCTCTGCAAAAACTGCAGACAATGTGAATGACATCTTCTATGAGATAGGTACTTAAATGAGTTTCAAATCATTAGTCGGTATCTGAATCATAAAGTTCCATAAGTTCTATATGTTTGTGTTAGGATTATGTCTTTAATTTCCTGCTTACTTCACAAGATTGCTGTTGGGCGTTGGGTAATTTATTCAGAAGTTCTCTTCAAAATACTTTTACTGGGCATCTTAGGGTCTTTCTAAAAGCCAATAGCATCTATCCATTTCCCAACCATTAAAAAGAGCATCTACGCATTCCAGCAAAGAAATTGAACTGTTAAAATGTGGATTTAGGCAAGAGTCTTTCTGCATGTGGTATTTGTTTTATCGAGATCCAGTGATCTAATCATTATGGTTTCCTTCTGTTTTGGGTACAGCAAAGAGATTACCTCGAGTGCAGCCTGTGCAGAACCCTGCAGGAATGGTTCTTATGGACAGACCTTCTGAAAGGGTAGCAAGCTCATCCTGTTGCTCATAGAGGTTCTATGGTGCCTTCAGCCACTGCGTGCTTGGTTATTTCCATAATAGTTGCATAACTCACAGTGGAAATGATGTATCGTTTTACGGAGTTTCCCATGTATGTGTACATTTATTCAGATTTGTATATGCATGTTTGTTTAGATACTTTCACAAAGTGTGAGAAGCGTATGAGGAATTTTTTTTCATGTAATGAAATGGTTTGGCATGCTAACTCTGATTTGCAAATACCCAGGTTTGGTAATGAGTAATAAGAATTCTTATTCTTTAATGAGAAACCAACATAGTTCAGGCAATTTTTAGCAAGCACATACACAATTATGCAGTAAAAACCAGTTGAAATTCTATTGCAGTTTATTGAAGTAATACTTCCATATTGCCAGAAGCATTTGCGGATAAAGAGGTATCTCGTGGTTTAGAGTAGTTTAGACTATCAGAAGCTCCTTAAACTTTTTCACAAAATTGAAGAGTTATAAGATGGTCAATACTTGTAAGAATATTTACATAATTTTACATAAGTAAATGCCACTTCTTGATGGTCCTCCCATAGCTAGTTGCAACCATTTAAAGACCCGAAAATCGCTAAAGACACTGAAATAGTTATTCAAAGTATTGACTCATTTTGTAGGGAACTTAGTTTTTCTTTTTTCTTTTTCGATACAAATGATATTTTACTTCAATTTAATCTAAACTACGCAGAGGGAGATTCGAACTTGGGTGCAGAGTGATTAGCACACCGCTCTCCCCAACTTGGCTAAGTCATATCTACATGTTTTCCACTAGTTCTTGAGCCTTCTCTATTATCTATGTCAGTATTTAATGCTCATAGTTCTAAACTTATCATTGATAACGTGCGCATAGTAAGCTTATCATGATATTGACTACACTATCATGATATAAACTTATAACATTTGAATATATACAATGGAAAAGCAATGTTATTATAGTTGCCAGAGATTCCTTGAACACTTTTTGGCATATATTTATGTCTCTACTTGTTTATTTATATCTAATTATTTTGCATGTGCATGGCCACATATAGGCTTCATTTCAGCCATTAATTATAGAGAATATTACTGATTACTGCTCTCCACTTCAATTTGTTCCCTCCTTACCAAGCAATTGGAATAAAACCAGCTCATTTTCTTGACCATCTAAGGCATGGAGATCAATTTAACAAAGATTTAGCCAAGTACAAAACAACCAATTACTAAATTCATCAAAGAAAAGGAACTAATAAAGAAAACATCAAGCAAAAATATCCAAACTGCCAAGCCTCATTATTTTGTCTGCTGAAAATCACAACTGGCATAACAGCAAGAACCACCCACAACTACCCCACAGCTTGGGATCACTTATTTTTTGTGCAGTCCTTGAGAGGCCGCAGCTGAAGCGCAGTCCATTGGTTGAAACCCAATTCTCTCTTTCTCAAGGTCATAAACAACCTCTACATTTTGTTGCTGAAAGCTCCCAAACACCCCAGCTGGCCCATAATCTTCATCATCCATGGCTTGGAACAACAAGCATTTCACCACAGTGGAGTTGGCTGGAGCTCCCATGGCATAAAAGTAATTGCCTTGGGGCAAAACAAGACTCACATTTTTCAAGAAATGGAAAGTGATTGAAGGAAATAGGTCATCAGGTTTTGTGAGAGTACTGATTGTGTATGGGACCACATAACAAAGATCAAAAGAAGTCTTTGTCTCCATTTCCTTGGCTCTAGGATATGAAATCACTGAGTGGAGAAGTGAGAGAAGGTTAGAGTAAAGTGGTTCAGGCAAATGAGTATAAGTGGTTCCTGAGTCAATCAACATTCCCCCATTGCCTTGAGCATCAAACTCTCTCAAGCTTAAGGGCATTTGGGTAATTGCACTGGCATTATCTATTGTGATAGCCTCCAGACCTATGTAGTAGTTGTTAGGGTACATGGGACTCTTCAACATTGGAGTGAATTGCAAGTTTTCCTTAGAAGAAATAGCAACATCTCCTACAACTAATGGACTTGAAATATTAGGGTTGTTTGCATACTTGAAAGGCAAGAAACAATGAGAGAAGCCCTTTTTAAGGAACCCTAATTGGGATGGGACGGAAAGTGATCCCCTACCAAACCCTGCAATCCCAATAGGCTCTCTATAAGTAGACCCAATGCACCCAAAACAAAACTTGGGAATTTCCCTTGTGACAACATTATTGGGTGTGCTACTAATTCCATGAACCCTAAGTGTGTCTCTACTAAGTGTCCCTGTGACAACCCCACCTCCCCCATAAGTGTAAGCAAATGAAGGGCATGGTCTAGGACATGTGGCCTTAAGAAGGGTAGTGAGTGAGCATCCGGCTATGGTGCACGGATCGATAGAATTTTCTGAGCTATGGATGTCAAGGCAAAAGGAGCTACCACAGAGGTCTCTAAGTGATGAAGAGGAAGCAGAAGGAGAGAATGTGGGCATTAGTCTGTTGTTCCTATAGTCATCACAATCCATGCAAACAAAAGAAAGATTCCCGCAAGGAACCCAAGTAAGATCACTCCCAGTATCCATGTAAACCTGAATGACTTGTGGGGGTGTCCCTAAGTTAAGAGATATCAAGTACCCATCTCTAACTCCCCTCAAGGGCTCCATCATATCTGACACTTGTGACGGCATCTTTTTCGAATTAGCAGAGGCTTTTGGAATGGGAAGGGAAGTATAAGAATGTGTTAGACCAAGTACCAGGGAAGTAGAACTTGGCTTGTGCTTGGCTAGGGTTTGGTTGAAGTTCAAGAATATTGCAATGGCTAGGAGGAAAAGGAGAGTGCAGGTTTTAGTGAAGGCTGCCATTGGGATCAATAGAATAGAGTCTATAGAGATAACTTAAGTGAGCTCAAAACTTAGCTTATATAGTAACGAGCTCAGCTCCTCTAACCAAAAGAACAAACCATGCTCATAACAAAAAGCTCTGCAAGATAGTGGCACCCATGATCATGGCCCTGCGAATCGGGTGAGCTTCAACTTAAAATCCGCGGAATTTATGGGGTTTCAACATATAATACAATCAAGAACAATATAATTAATCTGGACCACGTCATATATACATGGAAGTTTGGAGCCTTCCTCAAAATACAGGCATACTGACGAGGACTGATCAACTGTTTGCTTGCCATTTCGATTCTCACATGGCAGTTGCTACTATTTCAGGAAGATTTGGATTTGTATATACAATAACGCTAGGCTGTAGGCTGTACTTTCACTTGATTAGAATCAAAACATCAATTAGCATGCCACTAATTACTAATTAGTGTACTTGACTGCATTTGTTTAACTGATGATTAAGAAAGTACTAGATGGAGTGTTAATAAATTAAGCACGATATTGGGAAGTGACACCACCTCTGCTTCAATTAACATTGGTGCTGAGATATTGGCTGCTGGTCGAATATTATGATCTTAACTACTATGAATGATACATGGTTCTATACAACTTTTAGTTGGAATGCTTTACCTTAAAAATTATAAAGTTCTTTTGTCACATTAGCTTTCTCCAAATTCAGTTATGATCTGTATGTACCATGCGGCTACATCATCAGCAGGAAAAAGACTACTCACTCATGACTCACATGGCCTCACTATTCTTCTCACTATGAAATTAGTTTGAGGAAGAGCTTCAAAACTACTTTGGATACCTCAGTGGGCCAGATTTCAGTGAGATTGTTTGAAATATATCAATGTGAGACCGTAAATTTGAATCACACACAATTGTATGATATGGACTCTGCGCTGCATCACCAGCTAGAGAGACCTACTCAGTCAAAACTTTGGATACCTCGGTGGACCAGATTTGAGTGAGAATGTCCATTTGCAAAGTTATTTGATTATAAATAAAGCAATAAAAAAAAAGGGCTCAAGGTGAAAGGAAACACATCAACAACAGTTCCACTATCAAGTCCATTATGCCATTATTAGGTACACTGGTTTTCCTTTCAATACCCTCCTCTTCTTGCATATAAAAGGTCACTTGCAAACACTGTTGTACACAAAATGTGCAAGTACAAAATGCTTTCACAACTCTTTTTAAACTTGGGGTATTTTTGGTAAGTAATTATAAAATTAGTTAAGAGATTTTCCCTGTCCACTCAGAATAGAAAGTAGATACTTCTAGTGGCTTTTCTGTTTTAGATAGTAATTAAAAGTACTAAGAACAACAAAAACTATGCAGGCGCAGTAATAGGATGATCCTCAAGATTTCCCCTACTTTTGTCGCCATCAACCACCCATTAGAGTTTTGAAGTTAGATAAAGGGGAAAAACAGACCCTAGTTTTTGCTTTTCTTACCAATCAATAGATCACAAGTCATGCTTGAGATCAGGCTTTCCTCATGCTCATGGCATAAGAAAAAGAAAAATGCTTGGCTCCTCATGCATTATTCCCCTTTGTATAATCTATTTGGACCCCAAAATAAATAAAAAATAAAAAAGTTGGCAAATCTACATTATGTTTTGCCCATCTCAACCTGTAAAGAGAAATTGCTACTCATCCATAACAAGCATTGTTCTAAAACTAATTTAAAAAATTAAAGAGATTGTCAAAACAATAAAGTATCCAGCTTTGAATCACTTACATCCATTAAACTTTAACTCTAGTGGCATACAGTGGAGTGAGGTAAAAAGTAGAGATCTTAGATTGGATTCCCCTTGTAATTTAACAACAAACAAACTTTAGAACCATTTACAACAGTTGTGGCCACCAAAATGCCTCCCGTTTCGATTTCTTTTTTAACCCCTCGAGGCCTCTATCATTTATACAGTGAGCAAAATAGAAGAATGCACAAGCGCAGACCCATCTTAAGGGGAGGACTTTAGACTCAATTGGAACGTATATATATATATCCATCATTGCATCTTGGCTAATTGCTTGATCAATCCCTTGATAATCTTTCCAAACCACATCAAGTTCATTATTGCTAGCACTGATGGCACAACAAAGACCAGCAGATATCCAAAGGTGTGCATCTGGATGACCTGCCCATCCAATTAAAATTAATTTAGTACTTCTGACAAATCACATAATTCTGCAATTGTATAGCACTTGATAATTCATAAAAGTTCATAAAGATTGCTTTGAAGGGAACAGGCAAAAGAAGAGATGTTTTGGCCTTTTTTCTTTCTTTCTTCGTTTCAATAAGTAGGAAGTGAGCAATGTAAAATCTTCTAGAACAGTTGAAAACTATTGCACTATATATGCAACTTTCAAAATTTTATTAAGGAATAGACAATAGGAAGCATAATCAGGGGCACACTGATGCTTGCCATCCTCCTGCCCAAGAAAAGCACCCCAAAAGAGGGAAGAAAAAAGCAGAATGTAAAGATCCAAAATTTCATTCCCCTTCTCAGAGAACTATGTCAGCATGGTCTGAAGTATAAATCAACTTTTCAAGACAGTGAAAGTATACAGTAAGCAAAATCAAGTGTAGGTGGTAGGTAAATATCTTCAGGGAATTGCAACTTACCTGATCATAGTGCAAGTAAACATGGTAAAACATGTAACCAAACAGCAGAATTCTTGCAGCCTGCATTCCATATATTCTTTTCAGAAAGCATATCTAACAGAGATAAAAGTTGTATAACCAAATGGAAAATCCGGCAACTTCGAAAACAACAATGCATGCTCATGATGCTGGCTCACATTAAGATAGATGGCTAAGAAATGAATTAGTCCTCCTACATTTGAATTGCCAAAACAAGAACTTTATGTGAGAGTTGAAGCTCTGAAGGTAAAATTGGGATCAGAGTGGTTTTCCTTGGAGATGGAAAAATTCACTTTATCTTATAAGTGAAAGTAGTAGGAAAGTGTCGTAAGTTGCAACTAAGTCGATCCGCTATATGATATGAGTACATATTGAGCATCAAGCCACCATGTTTAACAACAAAATGACAATAATTCAAGAGGACTTCAACTGACCAGCCATGATAAAAATATCACAATGCCGTTTATGAGATATGCGCTGGACCTCTTCATACCAGCTGTATCAAGATACCTTCATGAAACCCAAAGTTTATATTAAAGATGGAATACTAGAACCTAAACACCATATTGCTTCTAAAACTTACCATCTCATATTGATCTCTGGAGTAGTGATCTCAGAGATGAGGATCATGTATGTATAAAGTTGCCCTTCTCCAGAAAACATGGAGTAAGCTACTGCAATTCCAGAAAGTGAGTGATGGAAAACCTGTAATTGAACACCACCATATTAAGAGTTATACAGCTTTTAACATGGCAAACATTACTCATTTCTAATCAAAGATTTGTGTATATGTTGCCTAGTATTTATTCATTATTTTTATTTTTATTTTGAAAGGTAACAACTTCATTTTACTACCAAAAAGAGTACAAGATTGGTGGACTGGTCCACCAAAAAAGTACAACCATAAAAGTCTAACAACACATCTGCCAACCACTACAAAAATAAAACAGAACATACTTTAAACTGAAAACACAGCAACTCCCCATTCATAAAAGATAGCCAAAAATGAAACCGATGCCCATAGGGAAGCGCCGAGTCTAATCAAATGTGACTAGGAATGAACTTAAATTATATGCAAATGTTCTTTTTCCTTTCTTTTCCTTTTTTTTTTGGTTTTTGTTGAGACTTGTTATAACATTGGTAAATTATGCTTCTGACCAGATGTCAAGAAGGTTAGAACAGACATATAAACATATATGTATTTGCGTGTGCTTTTAGACTAATATAAGAACTGTCTTCCATGGAGAAATTACTTACATATTCCATTCCACCTAAAGAAGGGTATAGCCATAATAGCATTCCTAGATCCGCACAGAAGTACCCAACAGAAACCTGTCATAAATCATCTTAGTTAAGTTCCTTTAAAAATATGTTAGGAGATACCAAAGAAAAAAGTGTATCTAGACAAACCCATAAAAACAAAAGGTCCAGATCACTCGTGAATCCTTGATAGATTGGCTCATGGGTTAATATTTAACTGCTAGTCTAGGCATGGTCAGATGATAATCTCATCATGACATCATAAATGTATTGATAAGTAATTAAAACTAATTTTTGGCTCACTTAAGCATTTGCTTACAATGTGTAGGGAGTGCAGATACCTTGATATTAATTGAGTGGCCAATTTCATAAGGTAATAATAGGAAGCACATACCCCTAATCCAAAAACGGACAGTGGTGAGCTTCGAAATGTAACAAGACCAGCATGAGGTTGGTCAGAAAAGAGATCGGACCAGAACACAAAGTGTAAGGATAGAGCTGTGATAAAAATGGCATGAATACTGGAGATACCTCTGCAAAAGTTACTTTTTCAAATTAATAAACGCACAAGTTAATTACAGATGAAATTCAACAGTTGGAAAGTGGGAATCCTCACCGACTGTTCCACTCAATTCGTTGGATTTTTGTAAGGCCAGCATAAGTCTTGATGTAAAAGCTACTAATTAACTGAGTAAGATCATATACCTGCAATATATAATGAGTTAATAAGAAAAAGGAAGACCAAATCTACAACCGGGGCTCAACTTTAAGAACCATTTTAAACATTAAAGGCATTAAAAGATTACGAGCATACCATTTTGCACAAAATTATGCCTCCAATAATGGAAGTATATGGTATGAAGGGATCCGCTAATAAATAGTTTTTAACCAGCACTCCCGCTTGATTTTGGTAAGACTTGATAGCCATAACTGTCTTTGTAGACACTTCCATTGCAATATGTTAGATTACCCGTTCTTATTTCCCTTCTTTACTTTTTCGTACTGTCTTCCTCTCTTCATTTTCCTGTTTCATCTTTCCATTAGCAGACACAAGGAGCAAGTAAGCAACCAGGACAATAATCATAATCATAAACATGCACATCGTATCAGCATCTTTTTTTTACTGTGGTCAGTATTGACAGCATCTGATTATGACATTTTAACCAGAGTAGCTTATATTAGCAGATGGGTAAGCTGCAAGCAAAAGAAATGTGATATCTCATTGCTCATCTCTATACACATAATCCATTGGATTTGTATTTTATTCTGTACATACATTAAGAATTCAGAAACTAAAACCTTTGTATGAAAACAACAAATGCAAACTAAAAGGCAGGAACCATCCAAACACAGAATTAGAAAGATGAGATCAAGTAACACCCAGACTGATAAATAATAGAAATTAAGCAAGACTCAAACTCCAATTAAGCTACTGACTAAATACAAATGTATGAATGTACACTAGTAAACTCATCAAAGGGACTAGATAGTGTAGCTGTAAATTGGTCAAGCAACAAAACTCAATATTTCATCCTAGGACTGGCCACAAACAGTTTCTTCATTTGAATAAAAAACCAAATGATCCAACCATAGAGATGATGTGGTCATTTGAAAAGTGGTGGTGGAGCCACTGAAGTCAATGTAAAATGCAGTAACCCATCAATATTAACAATGGTTGCAGAGCAATATCAAGAGAAGCTCTAAGCAGGAGATTCAAAAAGACTATCAAATGTAAATGAAAGCAAGCAGTACCCGGAAACCAGGAAATGCAATCAAACGGGAAAAACAAACTCGGATCCAAAGTCTGACCAAAACACATGAGAAATCAAATGGGGTATATAAAACAACCTTCAGCATTAGATCAGAGACCATATAATAGCATAACGCAGATAAAATTTTAGAGAAAACCCAGCAAGCTAAAACAGAGGATGTAAGCTAAGAAGCTCAGAAATCAGATGGAGGTCTTACCATGAGCATGAAGTCCATAACTTAACCAACAAAATCCTTCCAACATCAACAGCCAAATCAGATGGGCATTTGGGAAAACAGACACAGAGGAACCAGAGCTAATCCAATGCCAAAATCTACAAATCTCAATTTAAAAAAAAAAAGGAAACTTGAGGAGCTGATGCAGATGGGTATTTGAGAAAACAAATGGGTATGGCGAATTTGTCACCAACAATAAAGAAATGGAATGCAAACAACCCGTGAAGAGGAAAAACGAAGCAAAGGGGTGCAATCAATGTAAATGTGAGTGCTTCGAATCTCCAACCGAACAGGTAATAAAGGGAAGGGGAGGAGTTATTAGTTAAAAGAAACTGGAAACTGGGAAAAGAGCCAAAAAATAAAATGACAAAGAAATTTGGGTGGATACGTGTGACTTTGTGCTTGGATATTGCCCAAGGGAACCAGGAGCCGAGTGTGGGTGGATTGCATTTCATGTTGTCCAATCAGATAGGGAAGTAAGAAATGAAAATAACGTGATTGGATGATGAGCTATTTGGATTTTAGAGTTTTTAAAATTTTTGCTAAGAATTTGGATTTTAGAGTTTGTTTTGAGAAATGTGAGATTTGTACAAAGTGAAGGTAAACTATGTACTTATTATTAACCCTTACTTATAGGTAGAATGATAGGTTTGAATGATAGCATTTGGATCTCCATATCTTGATGTTTATTTATTATTTTTTGGTCTTTATAACTATTTTTCTTGATTTCATTCTAAGTTATGTTCACTAATTTCTTATGTTGTTGCAGCTAGAATCCCTAATATTCCACCACCAACCCGATCCTACCCCAATCATTATGGTTGTTGCATCACTTATCATTTCTTAGCTATATTTTCTATGATGACATAGTAATTTTAGATACCATTTCGTCATCACAGGCCAAACCAATTGTTTTGTTTTTGTTTTTTGGTTGGGAAACTATATGAAATCTTACGGGTTATCAACTTACCATAACATCAAAAGTAAGGGTAAGTCCACTTTTAGCTTTATTTATTTTAAAAAGAAAAATTAATCAGTTGGCGTCTCTAGTATTATTTATGTCAATTTAGGCCCGTTATCATAGATAGGGCCAAGTAGAATAATATTATAAGTAGAGGCTTGTAGTTGTAGCTATGTAACCGTCTAATACAATATGACGCTGAAGCTAATCCCATTGAATAAAAAAGTATCATTTTCACTTTTTTCATATACTTTACTTGTAATAAAGAGTGTGTTGCACTCTTGCTATTTGTATATATTATATTGCTTGACACATAATAGTAAGTTGACAACCTTGAGAAGCTTGGTAAGAACGTTGCCAATGCCATCAAATATTTCTCACCAAATGAAATGAAACTGAAAATGGGCTAATAGTGGTGGAACCAAATTAAGCTAAGTGATGATGATATGTGATGACAGTTTCTCCTGCTTATTTCTTAAATTACCAACCATTAAAATTCGAATTGACCGGTTTAATTGGTTCGACTAAATTGATGCCCACCCCTACTCAAATCTCCTAATCATCCTCAATAGACAGCTCAATTGTGACCAGAGAAGCCTTTATCACATTTGAAGGAGCTCAAACTCGAACCCTAACATGTTTCGGCAACAACATGCAATCTCCAAATGACACCTTTTTATTAATTGAATTTTTTTTTTTTTTTTGGGTCGAACTTTTTATTAATTGAATAGTTATATCAAATCAATAAAATGATATTGAGATTGAATAATGGTTGTACATAATTTTTCTCATTCCAAGATGGTCTCTCACGTATCAAATATGATCTTTTTATAAGAGGTAGCTAAATAGTAAATAGATAATTAAGTAAATAAAATATTTTTAAAAAGTAAAAGAAAGAAGGAGGCGGCGGCTTAAACTCCCAAATTCTTAGGGTTTTTGACAACGGCAGAAACTGGGGCACACTTCATCTTGGTCTCTCTAAAAACCGCAGAGCGGAAATAACAAAAGGAGCAATGGGGGCTTAAAACCCTGAAAGGATATTCATCCAAGGTAACCTCTCAATTGAAGCTCTTTCAATCTTGATCCTCTCTAACTTTCAACTATTTATGAAAAAATGTGATTGACCCTGCTCCCATACAGTACAACAATCTCTCTCTCTCTCTCTGTTCTATGGCTTTTAGAAATTTTAAGGTTTTGTGCATTTCTGGTCTTTACTGCTTTTCTCATTCCTTTAACTCTCGCTGAATCTTCTGCTTCTCTCTTTTGTCATCTCCACTTTCCATGTTAATGAATAGAATCCACAGAAGGGTTTCGAGAATGATTTCCCAACTCAATCACCTCGTACTCTTCTCGCCTGTCTTTGAAAGAACCACTTTTGTGCAGAACCCATCTTCTGTTTCGCTTAAATTCCAATGCTTTTGCAGTTCTAGACTTACCCATCAGTCGAAGGTCTCTGTCATCGAGTCTGCACAATCGCCCAATTCTCCTTTTGCTAACCGGGTTTCTCGAAATGCTAGAACTGAGGCTCAGGCAACCCTTTTTGATTACCTGCATTGCACTCGAAGCTTCAGCTTCACGGATGCAGAGCATATTAGCAAAAACTCCCCAATTTTTCTTCAAAATTTGCTCTCCAACATTGATACTGAGAAAGATGTTGCACGTTCTTTAACCCGATTTCTTCGCTACAATCCCATTAATGAGTTTGAACCGTTCTTTGAGAGCTTGGGTTTGAGTCCATCTGAGCTCCTATCGTTTCTGCCACGGCACTTGATGTATCTGAGTGATGATTGTGTGCTGACTGATAACGTTCATGCTTTATGTAATTATGGAATCCCCCGTAGTAACATCGGTAAGATGTATAAGGAGGCAAAGGAGATATTTGGATATGACTATGGAGTGTTGGCTCTAAAACTTCAAGCTTATGAAAATTTGGGGATAAGCAAAGCAACAGTTATTAAGCTTGTTAGTTGTTGCCCGTTGCTTCTGGTTGGGGGTGTTAATAGTGACTTTGTCAAGGTTCATGAAAAATTGAAGCGTTTAGGCCTTGGAATGGATTGGATTGGAGGGTATGCATCAGGTAACAGCACATACAGCTGGGACAGAATGTTTGATACAATGGATTTTCTTGATAAAGTGGGTTATACGGAGGAGCAAATGTGTGCTTTGTTTGAATTAAATCCTGCATTACTATTAGAAGGGTCTGGAAAGAATGTGTATGTATTGTTTGGCCGGTTACTCAAATTGGGTCTCGAGATGAATGAGGTTTATTCACTTTTTATGCAAAATCCACAGGTCTTGTCAGTTAAGTGCATGAAAAATCTCTTGCTGGCAGTAGATTTTCTGTTTGAGATTGGAATGGGAACAGAAGAGATGGCAGACATTGTAGCCAATGACATGGAATTTCTGAGTTCATCTATTTTTAAAAGACCCAAAACTGTTTGTAAAGACTTAAAAGTCAAGAGAGATGGCCTGCTCCAAATGATAAAGGAAGATCCACACATGGTGTTGACATTGGCTTCAAAGTCCAAAGGTAAAAATCAATTAATATCCCCACTCCCCAGTAAACATCTGGAGAAAACGTTATTCTTGGTGAGATTGGGATATATCGAAAACTCAGATGAGATGGTGAAAGCTTTGAAAAAATTCAGAGGTAGAGGAGACCAATTACAAGAGAGGTTTGATTGCCTCGTACAAGCTGGCTTGGACTGCAACGTGGTGTCAAACATAGTTAAACAAGCTCCTCATGTTCTTAATCAGAGCAAAGATGTGATTGAAATGAAGATCAGTTGCTTAACAAACTGTTTACGTTATCCACTGGATTCTGTGGTGGCATTCCCAGCATACTTATGTTACGATATGGACAGGATTAATCTTAGATTCTCAATGTATGCGTGGCTAAGGGAGAAAGGTGCAGCAAAGCCTATGTTGTCCTTGAGCACTCTCCTTGCATGTTCAGATGCACGATTTGTAAAATATTATGTGGATGTTCATCCAGAAGGTCCAGCCATGTGGGAAAGTTTTAAAATGCAAAAGAGCTAAGAATTAGATCCTTCTAATCTCCTGTCTATTATTTTGGTTAAACTACCATTTTGTATAAGAAGACTTTACTAATTGATTCATACTTGGTTTGTTGAACAGAAATAAATAAATTCTTTGATGAGAAATTCTGTTCATGTTCTACTTTATTTGGTGACAACAATTTTGTTCGCATCGTGCTCAGTGCTTGATTTATTGAACAAAAATATATAAATTCGTTGATGTGAAATTATGTTCATGTTCTACTGTATTTGGTGACAACCATTTGGTTCGCATTGTGCTCTTGTGGCTTATCGTGCATTGCTTTGCTGAGTTGGTTTTATAGGTAATTGCAATAGAATGAGACTGTTTGGCTTGATGTTTAGTGCTCTCATAAAAGGCAATTGTAATCGATCAAAGAATTGTAGATGATAGGATCCATTTTACAAGTTTGGAATTGATGGGCAGGTAAAATTATGTTCAAGTAGACTTTCGCGTGCTTATAACTGAACTTGGACCAATTACAAACTTCTACTCTGTTTTTTTCTGCTCTTTCTTACCTTTCTTTAGCTTTGAATTCCATGTTTACCAGAAACAGCCCCAACGACATGATACTTTCCATCAACTCTGAGAATCCAAGAACGCATCGCTCAAAGTTTGTCATCAACAGAACTAAGGACTCAAAATGATTAGGGGAACCAATATGTTGTTAAAATCAGAATCAAAGATTGATTTCCATTGCAAGGTTCTCTACAGAGTTACAAAACTAGGACACTAGCTAGTTCATGCAGTTAAAATGGCAATCCGCATCTGCTAAGATTGCTTACTAAGCTCTCATCAGCATCCTTGGAAAAATGTGTTCATAATTGGGAGGCTTAAAAATTGGATACAATTTACAAGCCTTCATACTTTCCCAACCTTCAGATTTTCACCAACATTTTTCAGAGACGATGAGGAGGATGATGAAGACAACCTAAAGAGGTTCTTAGCAGCCTTGTCCTTGCTAAATGCCTTTTGTACTTCCTCCTTAAGCTCCATGAAACGCGTCCTCTTTATTTTCTGCTCGTCAGGGGTGCCCGTCTCAAGGAAAAACAAATCAGGAAGGTCATCCTTAATGAACTTATCCAGGACTTCCGAGCAATGAGGAAAATAGGATCTACCCGTACTGACTGCCACAACAGAACAAGAAGGCTTAAAGGGAGAAAATCGATGATAATTTTACCAAGCAGATTCTAAATACTATATACTAGCTCGTGATTTGTGACATCCTTCCAGAGGTCGTGCTTCCTTTGAGAAGCCAAGAGTCACAATAACAGATAAAAGATCATATGTCTATCTAAGAGACTAAAAGCATGCTGCATTTACCTGTTTTCATAAGAGCTTCTAACCTAGAACGGAGTCTTTTGTTCTGCACGGTAGGAGTCTCATTCAAATCAACATCCATCAAATTCCCAGTTGAGCCTTTTAATGAAGAGAGCCCAGAAAATTGAGATGTTGTTTCAGCATGAGCAATGGCCATGGCTACCTTGGCTTCAGTAGGGAATAACAATCGGGCAAATGCCACTGCAATAAATATGCAATTCAGATATCTAATCAGTAAAAGTCAAAGATATCATGTCAGAGACTCAAGGTACACAACCAATGAAAAGAAGAAATATGAAAGGCAAAAAAGGTTGAAGTTCATGTGTTAATATAAGAAGACTACATATCTACACCCAGAAATTACCAAGTGTAAAAAGATGCGTTTGCAAACAAGCTATTCATTTTGCAAGAAACTCATTGATATATGACATAGGAAGAGTAGTGGATCAAAACAAAAATGTCAAAGGACCAAAAGTATTCACCACTGATATGAGCTCAAAAATTAACTTGTACGAATATATATATCTCCTTTCGATAGATAACACTTTGGTCCAGGAAAATTTGTTCTCCAATTTCTTCATAGATGAAAGCAATCACTAAGACGTATAACCAGGAACGAGAGAGTAATTACGACCATATAAAAGGCAGAAAGTATTTCATTGATTTAAGCTCATAATCCAATATTTCAGTTTCCCTCTCGGGGAAAAGAACCCTAAAGAGTTTATGAGTTGAGAATGTCTTAGAAATGATCTTAGAAATGTTACCTCTGTTCTCCAGGTTCAGCAATTGCATGTGCAGGTCATCAGGCATTATTTGAGAAGATATAGACGCATCCACAGCCATCGGATTCCTCTGCATTTCTCTCTCTAGAACATCAATACATATCCGGTCTTTGTTTGCTTCTTCTCCCCTCTCTGTTTTTGAATGATAATCCTTTGCCCTCGTCAACCTCCGGCAAATGCTAACAGCACTCTCACCATCTAATGTCAGCTCTGACACACGAGCTCCTTTAGTCAGAAGCAATACTATAATTGATGGCTCTTTGCGCATCACAGCAATGTGAAGTACTGTATAACCCCGAGAATTCCGGAGGTTAACATCAACCAGACCCAGACCAATCACTTCAGTCACAACCTTAGGATCGCAGTAAGCTGCAGCATAATGGAGAGCATTGGCTTCATCTAAGGTTATATCAGACTCACTTAAAAGAAGTTTCACAAGTTCAACATCATCTGAGTCCAACGCCTTATGTATTCTCCTGATTCTCTTTTCACGCAAGGGGTCCACTGCTGCAATGTTGGGGTCACAGTCTTGCTGAGAATTGTGGCGAATAATTTTAATTTTCTCCACAACCTCATCAGGAAGTTCCTTCTCAAGAGAGATGCTATCAAGATCTGATCGTGCCACTCTCTCAATGCACTGATCAATGAGCTGACTCAACTTACAATGGAAACCAACCACGAGGATTGGGATGACATGATCTGCCAGGGCTTTCCCAACAAAATTAATAAGCCGTCGCTGCCGATACAAAGATAACAAAATCAGAACAATCTTTCTTAACATTCCAAAAACAAGTTGGATGGATCATGCTGACCGCAAAAGAAAACAGAAATTTGACTAATTTCTTAATATGGTATCAATTTTGACCAGAAATTTTGAGTAACAGAACACCAACCTGGAGAATTGAAACCAAATCCGGCATTTGGAAAACGGAAGATGCATACATCAATTCCACAGCAAAATTAATTGCAGGCCCGCATGCGTCATGGGCACATACACTGTGAGCAAGTTGAAACCTCCATGGGAAAAGGTTTCAGCTTTCCAGTATACACATAGCTCAAGAAAACCAAGAAAGCTTCATACCCAACATTTCCATAAGGCAGCAAATCACTCATACAGTACTTTGGTTTACCTTCTTTCTCGGAAGACCCATTTGCTCGCTTGAATAGCTCGCCGAAAAAGCTACTTCTGGAAGCCAATATGCATCTATAAACACCCACAGATTTTCCCTCAACGATGATATCGGCATCACTGTAATCAGAGCTAGAGTCAACCAAGAGCAGCTGCTCCAAATTGGAACTGAGCTTGGTCAAACTGATGACTTCGAGGCTAGTCACAGGTTCGCAGCCAGAGGAGGAAGATGGGTTGTTGTGGGTTTTTGAAGCGTTTGGTATATGGGAAGATGAGGTGAAGGTCAAAGAGGATGAAGGTTCAGCTGAATAATTAGCCATTAAGCTAAGCTAGAATCTAGATGGATCAACTTCAAGCATGAAGCACATAATAATCCAGTGCTTCACCAACAGTCAACGTTGTTTTTTAGTGATATTTCGACTTGACTCACGTGATTTCACTATTTTTTTATTCAAAAATAAATATGCTCTTTTGTTTTGTCGCTGGGAAAAAAAAAAAAGCATGCTCATGGCAAACAAAAGTGATAACTATAATAAATTAAAGTTCTATGCTTGTATTAAAAATTAATAAAATTTTCATTTCTTCTAAGGTAACACAAAAGTTATATTATAAAGTCTAAATTAAAATTTTCATCCAATCAAACTATCGATTATATTAGGAAAAAAAAAATATCATCCAATCAGAGTAACCAAAGATCATTGTGTGCATGTTGACGTTAACTTGTAGCTCAAGTGATTGAACACAACATGCCTTCTTTTCCCATTTATACTTGGAAAAAGAGTTGTGAAACCTCAAAGCATACCTTCAGTTCCAGAATGTATCAGATTAGTAGGCTTTCTATAATTGGACATATTCGTTTACGTTTTCATGGAAAGTGTTTGAAGATTATGGTAAGTATTTCGAACTGTTGCTTAGGAGAATCTCATGTGCCAAGATATTTAAACTGATGCATGAAGACTAGGTTTTCCTTTCCCTCAGCAGAAATCTCGGTGTTCCAGATGTGCGATTTCGTAGATTAAATGTACTATTGGCTTTAAGGAAGTGATTGTACATAATTTAATTTTTTGTGAAATGCAGCTTTTATTAGCCAAGTACTGAGAAGTTTTTCTGAAATCATGAACACAACTAATTAACAACTATGTTAAAAAAGAATTTGTGATGCTTCCGATCGCATTAAGATTGAAGCAGAAATGTAAGTTGTATCATTGTTTCATTATTCTGTTCTTATTATTTCTTACATAGGCAATTCTCTCATTTCTGTACGTCTTCAAATGAAGAACCCAGAAAATCATCTCTCTGCTCATAAGCAAAGTTGAGTATTCTGCAACTTAATTTTTAGGTCGAATGATAGCGCCCTTGATAACAAGTCCTCTCTTCCATTTCACACTATCATATTCATACATCGAAAACTCCATGTCCCCAGGTATTCCCGGTGATGCTCTAAACTCGCCAACCGAAATCTCTATCCATTGCTCTCTTGGGATTTCCTTCAACTTAACTTCATGCCATTGTTTGCTACCATCTGGCAGAGTGAGACTGACATTCACTGGAACATCCCATCCTTCAGCTGAAGCTTTCAGCTTGACCACAAACGCAACTTCATACAGAGTTCCTGGTGACAGCTTTGTAGTCTCAAATTGTCCGTGCACTTCTAGCCAACATTCATTAATCATTTCAGCAGCATCAATGACGACACCACTGCAATGAAACCTGAGTTAGGATTGAGAGTACTGATAGCATTTTATGATTATGATTATTATTATTATTATTATTTATTATTTATTTATTGTATATATTGCGTTTATCTGTTTCAACTTCAATAGGACTGGAGAAAATGAGAAAACCAAAAAGTTATGTATTGAAGTTTTTGGTACCTGGTTTCTTGCAGGGAGGGCCAGAGCCAGTTGCGATCGTCTTCAGCCCAGGAGATCGAGAGATCCCTTGCATACACCATAAAGCAGTTGTTGGACTTCTTGTCAACCCAATACTTCTGCAATAACAGAATAATGACATAACCAAAGATGGTTGGTTTCTAAGTTCACTTACAACTACAAGTTTCCCTTCTTTAAATCAAATTAAAAGCCCAATATATTTTGATTTGGAGCTGAATTTCGGCACGAACTGCATATCACATTTCACAAAACTAAATCATCTGAGCATAGTGTTTGAATTTCTAATGCTGGGCTTACCTTTCTCTTTTGGTTTAAGGTTATTCCAGCACGGAGCTGTTCAAGGAGTTTTTCCACTGAGAATTTGTTGATGGGTGAGTCAGCTTCTCTCAAAATAGCTTCATAGTTGTGTGGAAGCGGCGGTGGGGGAGGAGGCGGAGGTGGGGGAGGAGGCGGAGGTGGGGGAGGTGACGGACTTGGGGAAGGAGACGGCGATGGACTTGGGGAAGGAGACGACGATGGGGAAGGAGACGGCGATGGACTTGGGGAAGGAGACGGCGATGGGGAAGGATTTGAGAACAGATTGCCCATCTCTTCAATACACTTCTTCCATCCAATGCTTAGTTTTTACTTATATAGATAGAAAAACAAGACTTGGTTGGTCATTTACATGGCATGCATATAAACCTATGATTTTCATATCATTGTGTACCCCGCTGAAGGTTTGGATGAGGATGAAGGTGCTTGCTACCCAAGAAAGATGTCCTGTGAACTTTTAATTTTTTTCTTTAGTTGTCAGTTTCTCATGCATGCTGATGTCAAGCATGAATTAGCAACCACTGGGTTGGAAAACACTTTGGAATATCAGAAAATGCCTTTATTCCATATGGTAAACTTTTGTTTCTTTATCATATATATATATATATATATATTCCATTCTGCAGAAAAAAGGAAAGGGATTTTATTCTAAGATATAAATATTCCTTTTTATAAAGTAATATTTGTAAGTGGTCACATGATCATCTTGATTTGGGACAATCGATCAAAAGCTCCCTTTACTGGTTTGAACTTGTACATTATATTTGAAGGCCTTTTCGTTCATATCCACTGGAATTGATATTGAAGAATATTGAACAACCTTCATGCAGGCTTTATGAGTCTGAGAAAGAAAAAATTTAAAATGTTGCCGATGAATCGGTAGGAATTATTTGAATGGAAAGCACTTTGGTATATATGTATAAATGCCTAAATTCAAGATTCATTACATGGGGAGACAAGTTTCTACTGCTGACTAAAATCCCTGCAGCTGCAGTTGAAAAGGTTGTCACTAAATTCCTCTGTTCTTGAAGCGTCTCAAATACCACAGTGGAACATTCCAAAGAGAGAGGCTTAATCAACCCAACTCATGAACCAAGTTTTAGATGTTCAAAATTAGTTTGTTTAATTAGTCTCACTCAAACTAACTAAATAAATTAGTTGCAATATATTATGTGAGACTTTGAACTTCGATTGACTTGAGTTAATTTGTCACATCTTGGGATCAGCTCCGCCATAGCACGAGATTGGTTGCGTAGCACGATATTGTCTACTTTGGCCCCCCTTGCCCTCACGGTTTTGTTTCTGGGAACTCACGAGCAACTTCCTAGTGGATCATTCATCCTGAGATTGCTCTAGTCTCAACTCGCTTAATTTAGGAGTTCACATGACTCCGAAGCAAATGAGCTCCCAAAAGGCATCGTGCTAGATGGAAGTGGGCATATACATATAAGGCATATCACCCTCTCTTCATTGGATATTATTAGTGAATTGCACAAAGAAAGCATATGGAGCGAGACAAGACATTGAGCAGTCGGTGATCTTATTTTTGGCCAACTTTACAGCATGATTACTAGATTTATCGAAGGTTACAGGGTGTGCAAGTTGTCTAAGGGTGCATGAACTAATGTAAGATTGTATATGCCATAGCCAGTCCCTGATCAATCATGGGTACATGTCAGTATGGACTTTGTCTTGGGACTTCCTCATATTCAACGCTGTATGGATTCTATTTATGTGGTCGTTGGTTGATTTTCCAAAATGGCCCATTTTATGAGAAACACTTGTCTGAAATAGTGATAACATTATTTTGCTATCTTTGGTCCATCGCGGCATGCCACGCGTGATAACTTTTCCAACGTGACATTCTGTAATTAGTTGGGAATAATAAAATAATGTTATCCCCATTTCATACAAGCTTTTCTGCCATTTTATTCCATGTAAAAAGACCATATATGCTGTAAATGTGGCTCAACTTTTTTTATTCTAAGTCCACTTTTGATTTTATTTATTTACATAAAATAAGAAAATATTAATCAGTTGGCGTCTCTAATATTATTGATGTTAGGCAATTTATAAGAGCATCCACAGTGAGGGGGTGTATTTTGGGGGGTGTAAAGTCACTTTTACATCCCCTTTACACCTTTGGGGGGTGTAAATACATTTTTTTCTCCAATGAGAAACGATGTAAATCTAAGATGTATAATTGATTTGCTCCATTTTTCCTCTCTTTTTCCCAGTTGGATCCCACCTTCAAGAGATGTAAAAATAGATATAGAATTGCATCTATATTTACATCTTATGGATATAAATATACATTCATTTACACCCCCCATTGGTGATTCCGATCACCCGAGGTGTATATTTAACATACATCCCATTATTCACCTCCCCCCCCAAAAAACTGTGGATGCTCTAATAGATAGCGTAAAGTCTCTCGATGGACTCCTCCCCCGGACCAAGTTGAATAATATTATGAGTAGAGGCTTAGCTAGGTAACCATCTAATACGATCTGACGTTGAAGCTAATCCCAAGTATCATTTTCACTTTTTTCACATGCTTTGCTTGTAATAAAAGTGTGTTGCACTCTTGCTATTTGTATTTATTATATTGCTTGACACATTAAACTTAAGAAAGAAAGGAAAATAAATGAGATCGTCCATTTGTTGGCAGCTCGGTCAATTGAGCCATGTTGCTCATCATGGGCAGCATCAGTTTCTTTTAAAAATAAAACTGGCTTCTGGTAAGTTTGTACGTGTGTTGTGAAATCTTGATAAAATTTGAGAAGGTTTACTTTCAGGTGCTGAGGGAATCAGATATATCAACTTGTTGTTAGAATGTGGTTGTGGGAAGGAGGTGATCTCTGCTAGCGGGAATGATATTGGTGATGAAAACCTGAGACTCTTAGGTAAGAACGTTGCCAATGCCATCAAATATTTCTCACCAAATGAAATGAAAATGAAAATGAAACTGAAAATGGGCTAATAGTGGTGGAACCTAATTAAGCTGATGATGATATGTGATGACAGCTTCTCCTGCTTATTTCTTAAATTGCCAGCCATTAAAATTCGAATTGGCCTGGGAATTGAAGCAGAAATGTAAGTTGTATCATTGTTTCATTATTCTGTTCTTATTATTTCTTACATAGGCAATTCTCTCATTTCTGTCTTCATATGAAAAACCCAGAAAATCATATCTCTGCTCATAAGCAAAGTTGAGTATTCTGCAACTTAATTTTTAGGCCGAATGATAACGCCCTTGATAACAAGTCCTCTCTTCCATTTCACACTATCATATTCATACATCGAAAACTCCATGTCCCCAGGTATTTCGGGTGATGCTCTAAACTCGCCAACCGAAATCTCTATCCATTGCTCTCTTGGGATTTCCTTCAACTTAACTTCATTCCATTGTTTGCTACCATCTGGAAGAGTGAGACTGACATTCACCGGAACATCCCATCCTTCAGCTGAATCTTTCAGCTTGACCACAAACGCAACTTCATACAGAGTTCCTGGTGACAGCTTTGTAGTCTCAAATTGTCCGTGCACTTCTAGCCAACATTCATTAATCATTTCAGCAGCATCAATGACGACACCACTGCAATGAAACCTGAGTTAGGATTGAGAGTACTGATAGCATTTTATGATATTTATTTTATTATTATTATTATTATTATTATTTGTATATATTGCGTTTATCTGTTTCAACTTCAATAGGACTGGAGAAACTGAGAAACCAATAAGTTACGTATTGAAATTTTTGGTACCTGGTTTCTTGCAGGGAGGGCCAGAGCCAGTTACGATCGTCTTCAGCCCAAGAGATGGAGAGATCCCTAGCATATACCATAAAGCAGTTGTTGGACTTCTTGTCAATCCAATACTTCTGCAATAACAGTGATAATGCTAACAATTCATAGTCAACAAAATAATGACATAACCGAGATGGTTGGTTTCTAAGTTCACTTACAAGTTGGCCTTCTTTAAATCAAATTAAAAGCCCCATATATTTTGATTTGGAGCTTAATTTTGACACGAACTGGAATATTTCACATTTCACGAGACAAAACTAAATCATCTGAGCATAGTGTTTGAATTTCAGATGCTGGGCTTACCTTTCTGTTTTTGTTTAAGGTTATTCCAGCACGGAGCTGTTCATGGAGGTTTTCCACTGAGGATTTGTTGATGGGTGAGTCAGCATCTCTCAAAATAGCTTCATAGTTGGGTGGAAGCGCCGGTTTGGGAGGAGGCTCCGGTTTGGGAGGAGGCTCAGGTTTGGGAGGGGGCTCCGGTTTGGGAGGAGGCTCAGGTTTGGGAGGGGGCTCCGGTTTGGGAGGAGGCTCAGGTTTGGGAGGAGGCGGCCGTGGGGTCTCGGTCTCTGACCCATACCCACCCCCCATGTTTTCAATACACTTCTTCCATACAATGCTTAGTTTTTACTTATATAGATAGAAAAACAAGGCTTGGTTGGTCATTTACATGGCATGCATATAAACCTATGATTTTCATATCATTGTGTACCTCACTAAAGGTTTGGATGAGGATGAAAGTTTTAGCTTGTTACCAAGAAATATGTCGTGTGAACTTTTATTTTAGTTTTTCTTTGGTTGTCAGTTTCTCATGTATGCTGATGTTCAAGCATGAATTAGAAACCAGTGGGTTGGAAAACACTTTGGAATATCAGAAAATGCCTTTATTCCATATAGAAAAGGGCGTTCCTCAAATAAAAATTATTTGGGATCCTCAATAAAAGCACTATATATATATATATATATATATATATATATTCCATTCTGCCGAAAAAAAAGAAAGGACTTTTATTCTAATATATAAATATTCCAATATAAAAATTCGTTTTTGTAAAGTAATATTTGTAAGTGGTCATGATCATCTTGATTTACTTGGGACAATCGATCAAAAGCTACCTTTACCGGTTTGAACATGAACATTATATTTGAAGGCCTTTTCCTTCATATCCACTGGAATTGATATTGTGGAATATTAAGCAACCTTCATGCAGGCTTTATGAGTCTGAGAAAGAAAAATCTTAAAATGTTGCGGATGAATCGGTAGGAATTATTTGAATAGAAAGCACTTTGGTATATATGTATAATGCATAAATGCCTAAATTCAAGATTCATTACATGGGGAGACAAGTTTGCTGACTAAAATCTCTTTTTGGAGGTGAGTTTTCTCTCCCTGCAGTTGAAAAGGTTGTCACTAAATTCCTCTGTTCTTGTAGCGTCTCAAGTACCACAGTGGAACATTCCGAAGAGTAAGGCTTAATAAATTGGTTGCAATATATTATCTGTGAGACTTTGAACTTCGATTGACTTGAGTTAATTGTTCTCATATATTTGTATAGGAAAAAGTATATCAGAAACAAAATTGAAGATATCTTCATGCAAACCATTTAGCATTTACCTACATGGACCGTTGGAATCGCATTTAAGCATGAGGAATGTCTTAATAACCTATACTAAATAAGTGTGTCTTCACATGTGGGAGTTATATCTTGGTTTAAGAATAAAGTTACGGAGAGTTTTCATCTCTATGAGGAAAAATAATGGGAAGTGGCATCATATATGCAACAATTTATTTTTGTTCTCAAGTACAAGCCTGCCTTGAACCGAGTAGCAGATGCTCTGAGCAGGAGAACAAACTTTTCTCTTCACCATGAAGAACCATGTTTTGGATTTTGATTCTATACGTGATTTGTTATCTACTGATGATGACCCATACTTTGCTCCTATTTTGCGTGATGTGGAAGCAGGCCTACGCTTTGATTTTATCATACATGATGGTTTTCTATTTAAAGGGAATCAGTTTTGAATTCCAAATTCTAGTTTGCGTTTGAATATTATTAGTGAATTGCACAATTAAGGGGATATGGGGCGAGACAAGACATTGCGCAGTCGATGATCTTATTTTTGGCCAACTTTACAGTGCTACATTACTAGATTTATGGAAGGTTATAGGGTGTGCAAGTTGTCTAAAGGTGCAAGAACTAATGCAAGATTGTATATGCCATTGCCAGTCCCTGATCAATCATGGGTACATGTCAGTATGGACTTTGTCTTGGGGCTTCCTCATATTCAATGAGGTACGGATTCTATTTATGTGGATGTTGATTGATTTTCCAAAATGGCCCATTTTATGAGAAACACTTGTGTGAAATATGGATAATATTATTTTGTTATTTTCGGCCCGTCACGACAATGCCACACGTAATAACTTTTTCACGTGATAATCTGTAATTAGTTGGGAATAGCAAAATAATGTTATCCCCGTTTCATACAAGCTTTTCTGCTACTTTATTCCATGTAAAAAGACCACATATGCTGTAAATGTGGCTCAACTTTTTTTATTCTAAGTCCACTACTTCTGATTTTATTTATTTACATAAAATAAGAAAACTTTTTATCAGTTGGCTTGTAGTTAGGTAATCATCTACTACGATCTGACGTTGACGCTAATCCCATTGAATAAAGTATCATTTTCACTTTTTTCATATATGCTTTGCTTGTAATGAAGAGTGTGTTGGACTCTTGCTATTTGTATCTATTACATTGCTTGACACATTAAACTTACGAAGGAAAGGAAAATAAATGAGATCATCCATTTGTTGGCAGCTTGGTCAATTGAGCCATGTTGCTCATCATGGGCAGCATCAGTTTTTCTTAAAATAAAACTGGCTTTTGGTAAGTTTGTACGTGTGTTGTGAAATCTTGAGAAAATTTGAGAAGGTTTCAACTTTCAGGTGCTGAGGGAGTCTTGTTAGAATGTGGTTGTGGGAATGATATTGGTGATGAAAACCTGAGAAGCTTGGTAAGAACGTTGCCCATGCCATCAAATATTCTCACCAAATGAAATGAAAATGAAAATGAAGCTGAAAATGGGCTAATAGTGGTGGAACCAAATTAAGCTAAGTGATGATGATATGTGATGACAGCTGCTCCTGCTTATGTCTTAAATTACCAGCCATTAAAATTCGACTTGGCCTGGTTCTAATTGAAGTAGAAATGTAAGTTGTATCATTGTTTCATTTTTCTGTTCTTATTATTTCTTACATAGGCAATTCTCTCAGATCTGTCTTCATATGAAAAACCCAGAAAATCATATCTCTGCTCATAAGCAAAGCTGAGTATTCTGCAACTTAATTTTTAGGCCGAATGATAACACCCTTGATAACAAGTCCTCTATTCCATTTCCCACTATCATATTCATACATCGAAAACTCCATGTCCCCAGGTATTTCGGGTGATGCTCTAAACTCGCCAACCAAAATCTCTTTCCATTGCTCTCTTGGGATTTCCTTCAACTTAACTTCATGCCATTGTTTGCTACCATCTGGAAGAGTGAGACTGACATTCACTGGAACATCCCATCCATCAGCTGAAGCTTTCAACTTGACCACAAACGCAACTTCATACAGAGTTCCTGGTGACAGCTTTGTAGTCTCAAATTGTCCATGCACTTCTAGCCAACATTCATTAATCATTTCGGCAGCATCAATGACGACACCACTGCAATGAAACCTGAGTTAGGATTGAGAGTACTGATAGCATTTTATGATAATTATTTTATTATTATTATTTTTTGTATATTTGCGTTTATCTGTTTCAACTTCAATAGGACTGGAGAAACTGAGAAACCAATAAGTTATGTATTGAAGTTTTTGGTACCTGGTTTCTTGCAGGGAGGGCCAGAGCCAGTTACGATCGTCTTCAGCCCAAGAGATCGAGAGATCCCTTGCATACACCATAAAGCAGTTGTTGGACTTCTTGTCAACCCAATACTTCTGCAATAACAGAATAATGACATAACCAAAGATGGTTGGTTTCTAAGTTCACTTACAACTACAAGTTGCCCTTCTTTAAATCAAATTAAAGCCCCATATATTTTGATTTGGAGCTGCATTTCGGCACGAACTGGAATATCACATTTCACAAAACTAAATCATCTGAGCATAGTGTTTGAATTTCAGATGCTGGGCTTACCTTTCTCTTTTGGTTTAAGGTTATTCCGGCACGGAGCTTTTCAAGGAGGTTTTCCACTGAGGATTTGTTGATGGGTGAGTCAGCATCTCTCAAAATAGCTTCATAGTTGTGTGGAAGCGGCGGTGGGGGAGGAGGCGGTGGTGGGGGAGGAGGAGGCGGTGGGGAGGAGGCGGTGGTGGGGAGGAGGAGGCGGTGGGGAGGAGGAGGCGGTGGGGAGGAGGAGGCGGTGGGGAGGAGGCGGCGGAGGTGGTGGTGGTGGGGGAGGAGGCCGGGGTGGGGAAGGACTCCTCCGTCGTTTTGAGGACCGACCGCCCATCTCTTCAATACACTACTTCCGTCCAATGCTTAGTTTTTACTTATACCGAGAGAAAAACAAGGCTTGGTTGGTCATTTACATGGCATGCATATAAACCTATGATTTTCATATCATTGTGTGAGGATGAAGGTGCTTGCTACCCAAGAAAGATGTCCTGTGAACTTTTTTTTTTTCTTTAGTTGTCAGTTTCTCATGCTGATGTCAAGCATGAATTAGCAACCACTGGGTGGAAAATACTTTGGAATATCAGAAAATACCTTTATTCCATATGGTAAACTTCTGTTTCTTTATCATACATATATATATATATATATATATTCCATTCTGCAGAAGAAGAAAAAAAAGGGATTTTATTCTAAGATATAAATATTCGTTTTTATAAAGTAATATTTGTAAGTGGTCACATGATCATCTTGATTTACTTGGGACAATCGATCAAAAGCTCCCTTTACTGGTTTGAACTTGTACATTATATTTCAAGGCCTTTTCCTTCGTATCCACTGGAATTGATATTGAAGAATATTGAGCAACCTTCATGCAGGCTTTATGAGTCTGAGAAAGAAAAATCTTAAAATGTTGCCGATGAATCGGTAGGAATTATTTGAATAGAAAGCACTTTGGTATATATGCATAAATGCCTAAATTCAAGATTCATTATGGCTTGTATTCACTGGCGGATCCAGTAAGGTGCAAGGAGGTGCAGTTGCACCTCCCTTCATGAAAAATCATTGTAGGCTTCAAATTGCTTTTCAAGTGGTGTACATATTACCTTATTTCCATTTTCAACATTTAAGTAAATGTCTTTGTCCTTTTAAAAGTAAAAGGACAAAGACATTTACTTAAGTTTACAATGTAAATAAGGAAGTACCCCCCATTTGGATTCAAATAAAAATACTAGAAAATCAAATTCCCACCAAATCAAAATATGAAAATTTGGTTTTAGTGCAAAATACGATTTATGCTAAAAATGATGGCTCATTAAGTCAATATATACTTCATACTAAAATCCCATAAAATCAAGTTTTCTTATTTGATGTGTAAGGAATAAAAGCCGCCAAAAATTATCTTGAGAAAATGATTATTCCGAAAAACCATTTTTGATACTTAGTCAATATTGCACCTCCGCTATAAAATTTCTAGGTCCGCCACTGCTTGTATTAGAAATAAATAAAAACTTGATTTCATCTAATGTAACACGAATGTTATAATATACAGTCTAAATTAAAAAATTCATCCAATCAAACTATCGTTTGTATTATAAAAATTATAAAAATTATAAAAATTAAAAAATAATTCATCCAAAAGACCCTTATGCGCATCCCTACATCAACTTGTAGGTGAAGTGTTTGAATGAACACAGGCTGACGCCTCCATGCTCACTTGACTCTGTATTAAGCATTTCTCTGTAAATTCATTAATGTGAACTTCTGTTCGTATTCTGCTTTGTTTGGTGATAATCTTTCATTTTCCAATAGCGAGTTGGTTTTCATGTACAAAGAAACTTTTACATACCTTCTAAACACGTGTCACTTACCCAAATCGACTAATCTGCGGCTATCAAATACTACATACAAGAAAGGCAAAGGCGAATTTCATTGATCAAATATCCCAACCATCCAGAACCACATCCTCTACAGAATTACAAAACTAAGATACTAGTTCGTGTAGTTAACAGGGCAATTCGCATCTGCCAAGATTTTACTGATAAGAATAGCCAAAACTTACTAAGCTTCTGTCAGTAACCTTGAAACAAACAAAAAAAATTTGTTCGTACTCAGAAGGCTTAATAGATACAATTTACATGCCCTCACAATTTCCTAACTTTTTGAGTTGCACCAAGTTTTTTCGGAGACGACGTGGAGGATGATGAAGACAACCCAGAAAGGTTCAACTCAGCCTTGTCCTTGTTAAAGGCCTTGTGTACTTCCTCCTTAAGCTCCATGAAACGCACCCTCTTTATTTTCTGCTCGTCAGAGGTGCCCATCTCAAGGTAGAACAAATCAGGAAGGTCGTCCTCAATGAACTTATCCAGGACTTCCGAGCAATGAGGGAAATAGAATCTACCCAAATCGACTGCCACAATATGACAAGAAGGCTCAGAAGAGAATAACTATGATAGTATGAACTTTTTATTCTTTCGACCAAGACGTGGCTAATTTTAAGTCTTGCTAACTTGGATATGAATTCTAATAACCATAAGTTCACTGAAAAAAAGAAGAATCAACCAACACTCTGCAATTCAACCAGAATATAGATAAAAGCATGCATTTACCTGTTTTCATTAGGGCTTCCAACCTAGAATGGAGTCTTTTGTTCTGCACAGTGGGAGTCTCATTTAAATCAACCTCCATCAAATTCCCACTTGAGCCTTTCGATGAAGAGCGCCCAGCAAACTCAGAGGTTGTCTCAGCATGGGCAATGACCATAGCTAGCTTGGCTTCAGCCGGGAATAACAATCGTGCAAATGCCACTGCAATAAATAATTCAATTTAGGTCTTATCTAACAAGTGAAAGATATCATGTCATAGACTCAGAGGCACACTAAACCAATCAAAAGAAGAAATACGAAAGGAAAAAGGTTGAAATTCAGAAGGCTACATGTCTACACCCAAAGTCTAAAAGAGATGACATTGCAAACTAGAATGGAAAGAATATAATAGCCTGGATAAAGCTATATGTTTTATGTCAACCACGCATTGATATATGCCATAGGAAGGGTAATGGACCGAAGCAAAAATATCAATATGTGCCCTTGACACGAGGCTCAATAATTAACTTGTACTATGAAGATAACAAGAGGATAAATACCTCATTTTGGTAGATAGCACTCCGGGTGCAGGAAAAATATAACTTGCAACAAGAGAGTTAATAAAAGATAAAAGAAAAAATTCATTGGTTTAAGATCTCAAAGCAAATATTATGTTTCCTTCCTGGGAGAAAAAAAAACAGAAGAGTTTCTGGAGGAAAAACCTAGTGACTATCACCTGCCACCACTATGCCTTTACTAATCAATTGGGAAGGCCTTAGAAATGTTACCTCTATTCTCCAGGTTCAGCAATTTCATGTGCAGATCATCAGGCATTATTTGGGAAGATATTGATGTAACTCCAGCCATTGGATTCCTACGCATTTCCCTCTCTAGAACATCAATGCATATTCGGTCCTTGTTTGCTTCTTGCCCCTGCTCTGTTTTTGAATGATAATCCTTTGGCCTTGTCAACCTCCGGCAAATACTAACAGCACTCTGACCATCTGATGTCAGCTCTGATGCACGAGCTCCTTTAGTCAGAAGCAATACTATAATTGATGGCTCTTTGCGCATCACAGCAATGTGAAGTACTGTGTAACCCCGAGAATTCCGGAGGTTAACATCAGCTAGACCCAGACCAAGCACTTCAGTCACAACCTTAGGATCGCAGTAAGCCGCAGCATAATGGAGAGCATTGGCTTCATCTAAGGTTATAGCAGACTCCTTTAAAAGAAGTTTCACAAGTTCAACATCATCTGAGTCCAACGCCTTATGTATTCTCCTGATTCTCTTTTCATGCAAAGGGTCCACTGCTGGCATGTTTGGGTCACAGTCTTGCTGAGAATTGCGGCGAAGAATTTTAATTTTCTCAATAACCTCATCAGGAAGTCCCTTCTCAAGCGAGATGCTATCAATATCCGATCGTGCCACTCTCTCTATACACTGAGCGATGAGCTGACTCAACTGACAATGGAAAGCAACTACAAGGATTGGGATAACATCGTCTGCCAGAGCTTTCCCAACAAAATTAAGAAGGCGTCGCTGCCAATACATAGATAACCAAATCAGAACAATTCCATTTTTCTTATCAAATAAATGAGCAATCTATCTTAACATTCTATAAACAAGTTGGATAGAAAAAATAGGACTAAATTTACAAAACCATGTTTCATAAAAAGCCACCAAAACAACATTATACCCCTACCACTACATTAATGTAAGCTTGAAGGGAAAAATTGGTTTATTAAGTGATATATAGATATTGAAGGATTAATGGTACCAGGTACATGAGATGATAACAATTCGTGGGGTGACATCAATTACTTTAGTTTAACTAGCATGCCCCAGAAAATCGAGGTAAAAAAGAAGATTAATTCTTTTCAAAACTGCTCTACACTTTTGTAGCCAAGAACTCAAAAAATAAAGTCAAGCAGTTTAAACCATTAGAAATTTGTGGGGTGACTTCAATCACCTCATCCACTACAATGGTTCAACCATTAGTAACAACAGAAATCAATAAAAAGAAAGTGACCTTCACTCATGCCCAGCTCCACAGAAATCATGAACTCTAGAGTTGACTGATGGCATAATGTGATAACAATCTTGATCAGAAATTCAAAATAACAGAACACCAACCTGGAATATCGAAACCAGATCAGGCATTTGGAAAATGGAAGAAGCGTACATCAACTCCACGACGAAATTAATAGCAGGTCTACACGCGTCATGGGCACATACATTGTGAACACAGGTTGACACCTCCATGGGAGAAGGCTTCAACTTTCCAGTATACACATAGCTCAAAAAAACCAAGAAGGCTTCATATCCAACATCGCCATAAGGCAGCAAATCACTCATACAGTACTTTGGTCTGCTTTCCTTCCCAGAAGACCCCTTTTTTTGCTTGAATAGATCGCAGAAAAAACTACTCCTAGAAGCCAATATACATCGGTGAACGCCAACAGAAATCCCCTCAACTATGATATCAGCATCACTATAATCACAGCCAGAATCAACCAAGAGCTGCTCCAAATTAGAACTAAGCTTGCTCAAACTGATGACTTCAAGACTAGGCACGGATTCAGAACCAGAGGAAGAAAAGTTGTGGCTTATTGAACCATTAGATATATGGGATGATGAAGTAAAGCTTAAAGAGGATGATGGTTCAGATGAATTAGCCATTAATCTACTTCAGACCTATAGGTGGAGCCTAGGATGTATCAGCGTCAAGCTTAATCACATAACCCATTGATTGAAGATATTAACATCTAAACTAGCTATAGCCCTTGAAGAATAAGACCCCAAACGCTTTCTAATTCTAAGAACACAAGCTCTTGTGATCCTGATGATTGATATGGTAAAGACCTATAAGATGAAGTGTTTTGAAGAAGGGAAAAAGTAAGAGAAACAGAGTACTAAAAATAAACTAAATAAAAGGGGAAGATCCAATATGATGACAAATTATAAATTTACAATTTTTAACACTCAAGAAATATAAAACTATCACAAATTGGGACTTTTACTCTTCAATTTTGAAAGGTTGGAATCATTGAAATGACATAAACATAATACACGAATTTGAGCTGAATAGCAAGACCTACTATCTCAAACTGAGATAAGTTTGTTATGACAAATGCCTAAACACTGACTGACCACAATACCACTAAAAAAAAAGTTGGTTCAAAATTGCTATGCTCAAGCTTCCAAAGTGGAATTACAGACAAAATCTACAGAACTAGATTAAGGAAGGTAAAGATCTACTAATAACAGTAAAAACCAAATTGGGCATCCACTATATTCTATGTTGTATTTTTAATACTGTCTAACAGAACATACTACAGATTCAACAAAAGAGATGTATGAAAATTAATCAAATCTCACCTGATTTTCAAAACCCAGATGAAGATAACAAGTTAAAACCAAAGAAGGACGTATCTTAGGACAATTGTGACAAAAACCCAAAATTTCCCACAAGAAAAAGAAGCAAACTTTCAACCATATCAACCACTCAGAAATACCACATCCCAAGATTGACGACAAAGAGGAAAGAGGACAACAACAGAGAGATGGGATGCAAAAGGGTACGAGTCATATCCAAGTCCGAATGAGGGTCCGAAATTTCATTTTTCGTTTTCAAAGCAACAGCGTCAGAGAACAGAGAGAGAGGTTTGAGAGTAAGAAGAAGGAGAGAAATTTCGTTAGAGGAGATGAAGTCGCTTTGGTGACGATTGAGATGGCATCAGCGATCCCAGCTGGGCTAGGGTGACGCAGACGATGTCGTCAGCCAGTTGTTGTAACTTGTAAATTAGTGAAGTTGTTTTCTTTTTCTCTGCAATTTGCACTGTGGGAAAATGGGAAAACCATCATCCCGATACAGTAGTTTATTGCTTCTTTTATAAATTGGGTGAGAACGAGAAAGAGAGAGGGACAAGAGGCCAAAGACAGATTTGGTTGTCGGCGCCAGACCAATGAATCAAAAGCAAAGATGTCACAGTTCTATTTAAAATAGCAAAGGAAAAGCCACAGCAATTCTTGACTGCTTCCATGAAAATAGTGTGAAAACTCTTGAAAGCATGGTGCCTTGGGCTTAAGCATCCCAATTTTGAGAACTTTCCAGTTTTATTTCTTGTTTACCAAAAAATAAACATGTACAATTAAATTGCACATGTGTAAGTGTATGTAATGATGTTATTGGGCCACATTAAGCTGCAAAAGATGAGAGAATCTTATCTAGTCAATACCCAAGCATTGCATCTCTTTTTCTTTTCCAAGTTTTGAATGGAGTAAGTCATGAAATTACTATCATTGCTACGTTATCCCATAAAATATCTCACATAGAAATGTTCTCTATGAAATCACTATCTATCGCTTATTTCATGGGGCTACGTTATCTCATAATATAAAGTACTTTTACATACAGTGACGGACCTATTAAAAGGAGGTGCAGATCACATTCCTTTCTAGAAAAACCATACAGTGTTTCAAATTGCCCATTTTCAGTTAATGGTGATGCACTTTAGGTGTACAGATTACTTTATTTCCGTTGAAACTTTCATTTATTTTTATGTTACTCCATTACATAAATTTACAATGTAAATAAGGAAGTATCCCCTATTTGGATTCAAATAAAAATACTAGAAAATCAAATTCCCACCAAATCAAAATATGGAAAATCGATTTAGACTAAAAATGATGGCTCATGAAGTCAATATATATTTCATAATAAAATCCCATAAAATCAAGTTTTCTTATTTGATGTGTAAGGAATAAAAGCCGTAAAAAATTATCTTGAGAAAATGATTATTTCGAAAAACTAATTTTTATTCTTAGTCAATATTTCTATATAAAACAATTTTTCATGTAGGATATGAATGCATGAAGGGATCTAAGGTCAATCTAAATAAAAAGCCTTAGATGTACAATCCACAAAGAGTTTTTAATCTTTCAAAATTGCACCTCCGCTAAAAAATTCATGAGTTTGCTGCTCATATATATAGAAATATTATCTTATTAGACTATAAATTTGAATTATGAATTAAGTTGACTATTGTCTAAAGGCATGATACAAATCTACGACTCAACAAAAATTACGTTGGCACCCTGGAAAAAAGAACAAAAAGAAGAACATTATATATATGTATATATATATATATAACTTTTCACCCATTAGTTTGTTGGGGTTTAGTTTTCTCACATATATTTGCATGCACACTGGGGAAATGCTACATAATTATAGAGCTACCAAGTCAACATGTACTTTAAGTAATATCACTTCTTTGTCTAGCAAAAGAGATATTAGTACAATTATTTGTGGAAGATAGGTATTAAGAGTGATGAATGGCTAGTGTGAAAGGCATCTGTGTGACTTGCATGTAAATCTTCATCATTTGGTCATCATCAACAAACACCACCTCCATGACTTGCTTGGCTAAATGTTTAGCTTTATGAAGCATCTTTTTTATATCATATTTGACCGACCAATTATTTCACAACATGTGGTTATATGGAATTTATAAAAGGAGCCCACTGAGGCCCATAAAACAATCATCAACAATAGGTTAGCCTTTGGCAAACTAAAATGTCGATCCGGTTATAGAAGGCTCATGTTGAACCAAGCTCGATATGGACAAGTGGCGGCATCTCAAGCGATGCCCACAGTCGCACATTAAAACTATAACTAAAGGTCACTCACCTTGGACCTCTATAAATAGGGCACAAGTCCCAAAAAAAGGTAACAATAATATTCGGCTACTTAGTTCTTATGCTGTCTAAATTACTATTCACTTTGTATTTAAGCTAACTTAAACATTTGAGAGCATTCAGTCGGTATCACACCGGTACTCCACCAATACTCAAGGTCTTATCATTGCTCTTTATCTTGCAGATCATCCACATCTGCCGAAAGGCCTCACAAGACCGAAAGTGATTATCCATTTTTAGGCATCAATGCATCTTTTATTTGCTATTCCAACCTGTTGTTTTAATTTCGGTTGACTAGGACTCTTCTCCCATATTTCATAGCACTCCCATATATCCCACAAAGTTTTTAATTTCAAACTTAAGCGATATTGGAGATACTTCAGAAAAAAATTATGTTTATTTTGTTTATTTCACTTGACTTTTAATTTCTACTGTCAAAATAACTAGGGACCCAAAGTAGAGTAGAGTAAAAATCCTGAATCAGTGTGATTTTTAATAAAATAAAGTAAAAGGGACTCAAATGGAGATAAATCAAGTAGAAGAAATATTGACTCGAAATTCTTTACAACAAAATAGGAGTAAAAATAGGGTAAATTAATTTCTCCTATAGACTTCTAAAGAATTCTCGATTGTTTTTATAAGAAAATTCGGTTTGGTCACATTTCTAGTGTCTTATTATTATTATTTTTAAATGTCCTCAAATAATTTAAAGACTTTGAACATTGTCTGAATAACGGCTATTATTTGCTTGGCCCAAACCAAAAGCTTAAACGGTCTGAATGAACCGGAAAACCGTTGGACTAAACCGGTTCAGATAAAGTAAAAAGTTGGAGAATTAACAATAGTGAATTGGCAAAGTTGGGCAAAGATGAAGACATGGCAAAAGAGCTAAGCCAAAGAACAAGACAATGGTAGAGAGTAAGAGAGTGGAAGCACATCGAGAAATGAAAGGAGGAGAAGAAAAGACTGTGAAACCATTAAGCCTCCTCCCCATGACTCATCATGAGCATTATTGGCCTCCATTTTTGTCTTTTCTATTTTGTTTCTTCCATTTTTATTATATTATATGGTTTTTTCTTAGTCTATTTACATTAACTTTTGCATGTGACATTGACCATGACTCCATTAAGCTACTGTGCAGCATGTCATGCATTGCAATTATGTTATCAATGTTCCAAGGTCAAACACATATGAATGGTTAGATTTTCACCAAATAATGAGGCACATCCATTTTCATCTTATGAGGAGGCTTTGTTTAAGTTTGATTATAGCACCTAAAATCTCATTTGTGGGGGACAAGAAAACACGAATGATTCAAAATCTAAATTTGGGTTAAGGTAACCAAGATTATTGGATTTGTTGTGAAAATAAACGTATCAAATGGGGTATTTATTAAAATAGATCAGACGTGACATTTTTCTATACTAATACTGTGTTTCATTTTGAGCTTAGAGTAAAATGAAAATTTTAACGCAATAATATTGGATATAAGCAACATCAACACAGAATACTATAAGCTCTCGTCCAGACTCAACATATCAATCTATAATAGCTCAACTCTCATCTCATCTAAACCTTTCTGATTTTGATGTTTGATTACTAAAAATGTACCTAAATTATGTACTTTACAAATAACTTATTTGAACAGCTGGAATTTGAATTGTGTGTTCCAACTCAATTAAGCAGCTCACAGATTCCAAAATTCAAAATATGCTGCTCTTTCTTGTTGGATTTCTTTTTTGGTGAATTCTTGTTTGATATTTTGATCTTAAAATAAAACATTTTTCATGGAACAACTAAAACCCGGTCCAATTTCAAACCGGTTCAGTGCCCACCCTTAAATTAAAAGGCAGGTCGACGGTAAACGTCTAAAAAGAATCAGCCGACACCAGTCTTTGTCCTCATTTCTGTCTTGTTTATCTTCTATGGCAATAGCTGTCTTTTGTATACTTTCTGGTTTTGGGAGAATGTCAGTGAAGCTTTTCACAAACTCGTCTTTGCTTCAAACCCAAATCCAATTATCCACCAAAAAATGTCCTCCTTACAAGAATTGCTCACAGATGAAAGACTTGAACTTGGAAAAAAGTACCCAAAAAGCCCAAAACCAGTGAAACACAGAGAAAGAGTTGCACCAGACGAATCTATAGGTCTGCTGCCTATATACATCTGCCATGGTCGAAAAAGTTACGACTTTTCCAACCACGAGGCTCAGAAGCCTGCCATGAGAAAAGGGTCGTCTAGAAGGGTGAGTTCTACTTCAGAGAGATCAAATTCCAAGTCACTGGTTTCAGAGAGTTCCAGAACTAATGAGCGTGCCATTGATGAAGTTGCCACCAGAGCTGTGATTTCTATACTTAGTGGTTGTGCAGGCCGGTATATAAAGGATGAAGCTTTCCGGGAAACAATCTGGGAAAAATGCAGTTGTTGTTTGGAGAGAAAGAAAAAGGATGAGGACAATGAGATGTTTGCAAACTTGGAATTGGGTATTGAAAGCATTAACAAGTTGGTGGAAGATCAATGGTCATCAAATAAGGAATTAAGGAAGAAAACAATAAGGAATTCGATTCGGGTTTTGAGCATTGTTGCTTCCTTAAACTCTAGCAAGTCCAAAAATGGTTCAACATGTGGAACACCCAATTCACATCTCTCTGCTTGTGCTCAGCTCTACTTGGCAATTGCTTACAAGATTGAGAAAAATGACCCGGTTTCGGCTAGGCATTTACTTCAAGTGTTCTGTGATTCACCGGTTTTAGCTCGAACCCATTTGCTTCCTGATCTTTGGGAGCATTTCTTTCTTCCACATCTTCTTCATGTGAAGATTTGGTATGCCAAGGAAGCTGATGGTCTTTCAAACTCAGAGGACCCTGAGAGGGAGAAGAAAATGAAAGCCATAACCAAGGTCTATAATGACCAAATGGATATGGGAACTACACAGTTTGCTCTGTACTACAAAGAGTGGCTTAAAGTTGGGGTTGAGGCCCCTCCTCCTGTTCCTCCTAATATACCTATACCTTCAATATCCAGTTGCAGATCATCAAGAAGGAGATCATCTGATTCTTACACTTCACATTCCTCATTAAACAAAAATTTGTAAGTAACACTAATCCATGGATACATTTTAATCATTTCTTGCAAAACATTCAGAAAGTATATTTAACTTGCAGTTTGTGTTGTAATTGTGTATCTTGTTTCATGATTTCTAAAATCACTAAAGATACCGAGCCGTATTTGGCCCCACGCTTGAACGAAGATCACTAGACCTCCTTTATGATCGAAATGGAGTTTCTAATGCTACTTGGGGTTTGCATGAGGAGGAGGGAAATCTGTGGGCAGATGAAGATAATTACAACAATCTCAGTTATGTTCATGTGGGTAACTCTGTCTTCATCTCAATTCTCCACCCTTCATTTTTGCAATAATTGAATGTTGCAGTGGAGAATTCACATTATTTCTGACTTTGGCAGAGAGGGGGCAGGACTGGACGAAGGTCATCCAGCCAAAATCATAGAAATCCAAAAACTGAGTTTTGGCCTGAGCCTGAGACGCAGAAATCAGACTATTTTGGATTCTTTAGGTGCCAGAATGGACCAACCGAATGCTTGGTGAACAGGAACCTTATTGTCAAAAGTAATTCAATCCGGAAAGAAGACAATTCCCATCTTCCTTCAAGCAATTTAAGCAGTGCTATTAGCACTATTTACTCCTCGGATAATCTAATGGATTGCGAAATTGCAATTCGTGTAATTACTAAAGCTTGGTTGGACTCACATGGTGATCCTGTCATTGAAGCTGAGTTAGCAAAGGCACCTGTTATCCAGGGAATGCTGGAGGTGTTGTTTGCTTCCACCGACGATGAAATTTTGGAATTAGTCATATCAGTGTTAGCTGAATTTGTAGCAAGAAATGAGATGAACAGACATATTATACTGACTTCAGATCCACAGCTTGAAATTTTCATGAGACTTCTAAGAAGTAGTGGTCTATTTTTGAAAGCTGCCATTCTGCTTTACCTGTTAAAGCCAAAGGCAAAACAGATGATATCAATTGATTGGGTGGCACTAGTCCTTCGAGTGCTAGAGTTCGGAGATCAGTTGCAGACCCTATTCACGGTTCAATGCAGTCCTCAAGTGGCAGCATTGTACCTCTTGGACCAGCTTCTTACTGGTTTTGATAAAGACAGAAACTTAGAGAATGCTAGACAGGTGGTTTCTCTAGGGGGGTTGAGCCTTCTAGTGACACAAATTGAGAGAGGGGATACTCATGAGAGGAACAATACTGCTTCCATCATTTCGCGTTGTGTTCGAGCTGATGGAAGCTGTCGAAACTACTTAGCTGATTTTCTCAACAAGGCTTCTCTTCTTGAACTCATTATACTTGGAAATGGCAGTAACTCTGCTGGCTCCGCAGTTGCTTTATTGATCGAAATACTCTGCCTTAGTAGGTATGGATTTATCTTTTTATCTTTTTACCTTTTTGAGTCTTCTGGTTATATTTTCATGTTCTATTTACATTTTGATCAACTAAATGATTCTTCTCAGACGAAAGAAGATCAATGAAATCCTTGATGGACTGAAAGAAGGATATGGTGGGTTTAACACAATGCAAATTTTGTTGGTCCATCTCCAAAGAGCTGCACCTGAAGAACGTCCACTAATTGCAGCCATTTTACTACAGCTTGATCTTATGGTAAATCCATTGTTAGTGTTTATGCATCCTTCTCATAGAAATGGTTGCTTAAAATTTAAACTTTTTTCAACTTTTGGCAACCAAAATGTTCACCTAAGTAAATCAATCTTTGCTCTGGACTTTTAATTTATATCTTGAATAGTTCCCATATGGAGTAGCAGTTTTGTTGCAGGGAGACCCCTTCAGGAGCAGTGTATATAGAGAAGAAGCCATTGAAGCAATTATAGCAGCTTTAAATTGTCAAACATGTCATGAAAAAGTCCAGGAAAGATCAGCAAGTGCTCTCTTAATGTTGGGAGGCTGGTTTTCTTACACAGGAGAGGCATCAACAGAACATAGGCTTTTACAACAAGCAGGTTTCAGTTATTGGCCAAGGGCTTCATATCACTTCAAAGAAAATGTTATAGATGGTTTTGTACACTCAGTAAGCTTTCTATTACACTAAACCAGCTGAGATTTATCAATCTATGAAAAAAAACAAATACTGACAATAATTTTACGTGATCCAAAAATTAGAACGAAGATGGAGAAGCAACAGAAAATTGGCAAAGGAAAGCAGCCATTGTCCTATTCAAAAGTGGCAATAAGAAACTATTGGTGGCTCTTTCAGATTCAATAGCAAATGGCGTTCCAAGTTTAGCCCGAGCAAGCCTTGTCACTGTTTCATGGATGAGTAGCTTTCTAAATACAGTTGGAGATGACAATTTGAGGACCATGGCATGCTCAATTCTTGTGCCTCAGTTGCTAGAATCACTGAATTATGACAGAGATGTAGAGGAAAGAGTACTTGCTTCATACTCATTACTGAGTCTTGCAAAAAGTTCAGGTACATTTTTCCATACAGAAAACCACAAGGGAAGATACAATCATACAAATTTCTTGCAATCCTAAGCTTAATGCTTTGTTTTTCTTGCTTGTTTTGAAATCAAGAATTTAATTAATTTGTTTGTTGCAGCTCATGAATATGTCCCCATGCTCTCATCAGTAGACAAAGAATTGCTCAGCAAACTTAAAAATCTCTCCTTAGTGACATGGACAGCTAATGAGCTTATTTCAATCATCACAAGCAATTAATCAAGGCATCAATCACTTTGAGACCTAGAATTTGCTCCACATGAATGAAATACCAGAAAATGAATTGAATCTTCCTTGGAGGCAAGTTTAGCAGTGCTGGGATTGGAGTGTCTCTCTACTGGGTCCCTTTTTCTTTTTCCTTTTTCTTTTTTTGAGTGTGTGCATGTACTCCCCATATTTCTTTGTTATGGTTTTCTTTGTTCCATAAATGGCTATTTTTGTATGGTGCAGCATATTTGCGGTAAAAAAGATTATTTATCCAACCAAGAATGATGAGTACAGAACAGAGCCTGGTATAAATTTTTTTTTTTTTTAGGACCTTTCTTAACTAGTATACTAAACTCACACGCACTACATGGATGCTAGGACTCGAACTCAGGACCTTCCTAGGGGAGCAATTGTTCCAAACCACTATACTAGTGGGTGTTTTACAGCCTGGTATAAATTGTCATTTTCCTATTATTATTCTTTCAAAATTATTAACTAAACCACAAAATTAGTTACATAAGTAGAAAAATCAATTCACTAATCTAAACCATCACCAGATGCAAGTCCCCAAAATTACCAACAACCCAATCTCAACTCTCAACCTGTCCGTCCAAATAGCAAGTTGGCCCATACAGCTATGATTTTAGAGCGGTTCCTCTATGATTTCATCATTGGGCCCTCCCCCCCCACCCCAATCCAATCTTTTATCCCAAATGCAACCAATGACAGGAGTCTGGAGTATGTGTGAAATCCTGCAGTTCTTGATAAGTTGCTCTGAAAGCAACCCAAAGAACAAATTCAATTTTGGTTTGTGAATTTATGGCACATATATCTTTCTGCCATTGTCCTTATATTATAACAAAGGGCATCTCCAAGTTGAAAGCCAACGGCATAAAAGGCAATGCCAACTAACAGAAACAACAATCTTCCAAGCTTATATGTCGGTAGATAACCTGCACATTTCAGTGGTCCCCCAGCCCCAAGAGGAATTTAATTTCACATATTGGCCAAATCTCAAAAACAAGTGAAAAAATATGCATTAACTTGCACCACAGTTTCAATTAGATCATCTTTGAACTCCCAAGAATCCAAGGAAAGGACCACAAGTACAGACACTTCCAATCCAACAGATCTGCAAGCAAAAAAAACAGAGGGAGAGCCATGAAAAGAACCGAACTCTAAAATATTATACTATTATAGTTTCAAAGGTAAGTACCAAACCTGGTTAGAAACTCTGCATTAGCCTGAAACACCACCCTGCATTCATGGAATGAGTAATACAATAATATCAATGCAACTTGAAATAAGCCAGCTAATAGAATCAATACGTGGTCTTTATTTCTTTCTGATCCAAAAACAACAGCCCTGAAGACAAAATATAGAGGCTGGACCCTACTTCTGAATCAAAGCCTGCAATCGTATGAATAAAATGGGATGAGAAGAACAGCTTGAAACAAAAATATCCATTCTTAATTAATTGTGTTTTGGATCCAAGACCTCATGAAACATTCAAAGGTATTAGCTCATTATAATCATGTTTTGTTTAAGTTATAATCGTAAGATTTTCGAGTTGATCATCGTGTTCAGGTTGACCCAAATGGATGAAATGAACGGAAAGTTTAACATCAACATTCACTTATTTACAAGTTCTTACTTATTCAATATTTGTACAATAAAAATTCACTTCATCCTAAATATAGTTATCAAATACTTAAAAAAGATTAATCTTATGATTATATAATTACTCTATAATGCATATTAGAAAATTGAAAAATGAATTATAAAATGGTTATTGCATTAGCGAATTATCGTATTCAAGTTTGACTGTCGTGTGCAGAATTGTCACCCCTAGAAACAACACGACACTAAAAAAACCAACAACGTAAAGTAATAAAAAATTTATCAACTTCTCAAGAAAAAAATAAAATCTGTATAAAAAAAATTTATGTGTCAAAATATTTACCTTTCACGTCACTATGTGGCACTTTCATAAGTTATGCAAATAAGCATTGCCTAGGTTCGAACAGATATTCAAACCACAATATTAAATAACATTCAAACTGATATAAAAAGCCTGATATCAAACTACAGTATTTTGTAATTCTCAATTCGTACATCACACACTAGAAAGAAACACAAAGAAACCCAACACTACAAAGACTTACAACTGACTAGATCCTCTCAGAGTAATTGAGAACCCCTTGGGCACACAGAATGTTCAACACACAAACAGTCAAATTAAAATACTTAAATAACACACAGACACTACGCAGTAGAGAAAATGCTGATCATAACATTTCGACACAAAAAAGAAATAAACACCCATTAGATTCACGCACAAACTCCTTTTCAGGAGATTGGAGTTGCGCCAGGGTTTGCCAAGTTACGCCTTCATGTTCCACAAAAGAGAGATCACAGGATCATGCTTACACCTTCATATGAAAAACATTGTGTTTTCCAGGTCAGCATGCAGTTTGTAAAACCTTTTCTCTAGAGAAGCCACTGATAGTGGTGACGATGCTGAGGATGACGATGAGGAGGAGGAGGATGCTGAAGCTGGAGACTGTCCCTCTATACTCTCATGGTATAATCGCCCTCTATATGCCACAAGGTCAGCATAGTACACCGGTGGGACCAACGATACCGGTTTAGGACACCTTGCAAACGTGAAGCACAAGTCATATATGAGCTTCTGCAATTGGTCAGAAGTAAACCTGTGTTCATCCCAAAGAACACGGTAGCATGTGGGTTTGCTTGTTCCAAGGGCTCCATAATGACTGCAGAGATAGAAGTCAAACTCAAATGGGTGCACGATTATTGTGTCCACAACAGTTCCCGGTAATACGTTGCCTGTGGAACTACCATCCCTCATACTCTCCGGAAAGAGACGAGTATGGTGCCGTTTCTGGGCAACAATTAGTGTGATGGTTGGATAGTATTTTATACCTCCCAAAGCCATCTTCAGATCTAGTAACTCTTCATTGAGAACCATATCAAACTGGCCCTCACTGACTCCGTCACGGAAGACAACAATTTTGTCCGGCTTGACTTTATTCAATAGCTCATATGTTTCAACAAGCTCCAGACACATGTCTCCAAAATTCAATATCTTCTCAGTGCGATGGTACTGGGGTCGGACTCGTGCAGCATAACAATTCGCGGCAGGCCAGTTTACAGTGGCAACAACAGCTGCAATTGATGGACTTGTCGTGTTCCGCGCAGCAGGATGATTCACATCAGCCCCCACAAACATATCATGGCCTGCACCCCCAAAGAGGGGAAGCCGATCACTTAGCTCAACATTACTGCCTCCAAGCTTGGCATTGATCTTAAGGGCAAGATTTGAAAGATACTGGTCATTTGCTTTGTTAGCCATATTTGACAAGCAGCACTGCGTCACTATACCAATTTGAGTCTCAGAGATCCACTTCAGATACATGTGACCAGGATCTCTTCGAGCCATTACACAAACAAGTAACTGTAAATGGCCTTTGCTTTTTTTGTATGCCTGTTCATTAATGCTTTCAAGCAGCTGACGAAGCATCTGAACACTAGTGAATGGTCTCATGGAAGTGGCTTCGTACAAAACAGGCTCTCCCATTCTGATTCCCAGTTTGTTGCACTTTGTGATGAGCTTTGGGATGAATTGATTAGGGTCCAGACAGAATCGATCATAACCGCTGAAGTCAAGTACAGCCCAGCGACCGATTGGTTTTCCTTCCACTAGAGACTTCCCAACCAGATTCCAATGGCATTTCTCTCGGTCAACTGTTACCGCAGTCATCTTGCCATCAGAAGAAGGACCCAACTTCAACTTAGGTGGGACAATGACACGCCCTGTTACTGGTGTCATATTCATGTTGACTTCAATTCCAAAATTCTCAATGATGCCACCACTGCCAATAACAAAAGAATCAGGATCATAATTAATAATGCAGTTTTTTTATGTAGAATTAAGTTAATGAAAATGGTAAAACTATCTCCCTATTCATCTTTAGTTTAAAAAGATATTGATGATTCAATATGCTTAGACACTACAAACACGGAGTTTATCTACAACCAATTTACATGTGCATGCCACAGAGATCTGTACACTTCATTAATTAAGTTAACACCACTACATGTTCATAAATGGCATTAGAGCAGAATACTAGTTCTCAGCCTTCAGAGAAGTGAACTGCCTGCTAACTAAAATCATACACATTAATTGTGTTCCGTGCAAGTGGAACAATGAAGTCATGAAAGCTCAAGTAAACAACAGTGGAAGTTTGATAACAATCAAACTTCACTAGGCAAAAATAAAGGACATAAAATAGCTTACCCACAAGGTCCATCACCAGATTGTACCATGCCACATATCATGTTCTCTCTAACCTTTGGTGAAGCCAATGACATGTCCTTCAGCTTGATAGCTGCATTTCAGTCCAAATTCTCCTTTGGATACCTTTGCCCCTCAACTAAGACACAGAACTCCAGCGGTGTATAGTTCTTCCTACCATTTTTCCCCAAATCCAAGCAGGGAATGTTTTTGTACTGGATCTCCTGGTATTTTTCCCTGAAATAATCAAGCAGCCTAACTTTATTAGGTGGACACTGGCCATCTATGTCTGCGGCATCAAATGTAATGTCTCCTGCATTCTCATCAGTCAGCCCCTTGATGATGTACTTTTGCTTGGTTCTAAGGTGAGTCACAGTAACTTTCAATCCCATCAGTACATCCACAACCTCTCTCCTAAACCTCTTGAGATTGTTTAAATCAAAGCCCCTGATCCGCTCTTGCAGAAAATCTATAACCGGCAGGCGCTTATAAAATGCCAAGACTGAGTAGTCAAGACACAAGTCAGGACCCTGGGAAGTCAGCCTTGTGCTTTGCTGAAACCCTCTAAATGCAGCAATACCATGTCCAAGGTCATCGTTTTGGTTTGATGTTGCGGGGTAAAAGCTTCGCCCAACAGAAACCAAGCACCTAGTTGGATTTTCTTTCATCAGCAAATCCATACCCTGCAATATATCACGATGGATAGACAACACGTGGCCACTATAGTACTCCTTCAACTTGCAAAGCTTGAGCTCATTTACCAAATTTATGGTAACTATGTATGAACTGAACCGCGTGCCTTCTTCCTCAGAAACCTCCACCTTAAATGAGCCGGTGGGCAATGGCACTGCACTGAAGATGTTCTTTCCACCATCATATGCGGTACTTGACAAGGGAAAATCCGAAGGATGATCAGAGGATAACTTCTTCCTAATTGCAGAGAGTTCAGACTTGGACATTTTCACAGGACGGCCATTTTTAGCAGGCTTCTCTGGCTTGACATCAACATCGTAGTGCCTTATAATACTCTCAGGATTGTACGAGAGATTAAAATGATTAGCATGAAGCCTAGTAGTTCGGATAGATTTTGTGCCTCCATTATCAGGCCGTCTCACAGGGAGTTTTTTGTCTGCTTCATCCAAAGAAGGCGAAGAAAGTGCCTGTTTCGAAATTTCCAGAGATTGCATTCTAGGAACAAGAGTATCTGTGAAGAAAAAAGAACAAACAAAAGGTGTTATTACCAAGCCTCATTATTTATGTAAATCCAAATGGCTAGACCAACGGTAGCTAAAAACTGACATTTAGGAATAAAAATGCAACGGCTTCATTCACAGCCTATATGATATGATCAGTAGTGCAAATTTCAATTGTATCTCAAAAAGGACCCAGAATGAAGAAGGAAAAAAAAATACCAGGAGTAGGAGAGTTGATTGGGGCTGGAGATACAGCAGGAGAGGCTGCTCTGGTGGAAGCGGGACTATTCCATGGAGAAGGCCTCCCTTGCTGGCCCCAACTCTCACTCGGTTGTTGTTGATACTGCTGCTGCTGCTGCTGCGGCTGTTGTTGTTGATGGTGGTACTGGGACCCACCACCACCATGACCGCCATAACCACCTCTTCCTCTTTCTCCTCCTCCTCCTCCTCCACTTCCTCTGCCGTCGCCACCATAATCACCTCTTTCACCACCATTACTGCTGCCTCTACGTCTTCCTCTGTTTCCACCACCACCTCTTTCCATTGGAGAAATCGGGAGCAAACTCAAAAACGATCGAAGAGAAAACTTGCCTCAAATTCGTACTCTCTCAATTCACAAAAATCAGAAATGAGTCTGTGATCAAGATGAGAAGTTGGTTCCTTATAAAGGGTGGTGGGTGGAATGACGATCTTGTCCCTGCGCGATTGCCTTAGTCACGAAGTGCCTTAGTCACGAAGGAATCAACCAAGAAGGAGACGCGGGAGTGGGAGCGGTTGGAAAATGGTTTTGGATTTTTGGTGGAAAGTCCAGAAGCTTCCATGGAACAGAGAGGAATCTGCTTCATCTTTCTTTTTTGCCAAAGGGTTGCATGAGGAACTGTATTTGATACGTTTCGCTTGTATTCGCTCACTCTTTGTCCCGCCCTTTCTTTTTTAAGATAATGCTTCCAAGTTCCCTTCTTTAAAAATACAAAAAAAATGGTTCCCTTCTTGCCTAGCTCAACCACAACCACGTGTCTTTTTTAATTCTCAATTCTTTTTAATTTCTTACCCAAGTTAAAATTTGAAATCTTTTGCGACCCTTTGCAACTCCTTACAATCCCCCTCCAGCCAAAACAATAGGGAACATAACCTTTTTATGATATATATATATATATATATTTTTTTGTATTTTTTTGTTTTGCTAAAAATAAGTAGCGAGGAAAAAATTCACACATAGTAACATGAAAGCTTGAATTCATGATCACTTGAGAGCACAACAAAGAAGCTATTCAACTAACACCTTATGGATTCTTAAAATTTTATTTTAGGATATTAAGGGCCCGTTCGGTAATGTTTTTAGAGCTTGTTTTCTGTTTTTGTTTCCTGTTTTTCACAAAAACACGTTCGGTGCATCGTTTTCGTTTTCCCTCACAAAACGTTTTCTGAAAACAAATCTGACTTTGTGAACAAAAGTTGAAAATGAAAAAAAGTTGTTTTCAGTGATTTCATTTTCAGTGTTTTCCGAAGACACAAGAATGCATCCCATCAACAACTCTAGCTCTCTCTCTTGACAACCAATAAACCCACCAACAGGAACAACACCCATCTTCTCCGACCCAAAATAAACAAATCTGCAAATTAAGAAAAAAAAAATACAGAGGAAGAAGAAGAAAAAAACAGAGACAAGAAGAAGAACCACCACAAACCCAACTCAACCACCATCATCACCCAATCAAACCATCACAACCATTAATTAGTGGATCAAGAGAGAGAGAGAGAGATGGGTGGGTGTATGGGATTCATGCCATGGAAGGAAGGAGGAGTGGGTGTGGCCTGGGAAGGAAAGGAAGAAGAAAAGAGGAAGAAAATGAGAAAAAAGAAATGGCCTGGGGAAGAAAAGGAAGAAGAAAAGGGGAAGAAAGTAGGAAAGAGGAAGAAAAAGAGAAAAAAGAAGCAGCCATGTGAAGGAAAAGAAGAAGAAAAAAGGAGGAAAGAGAGAAAAGGAGAAAAAGAAGAAAAAGAAAAAAAAAAAAAGGAGATAAGGTAGTTTTTGAGCTTAAATTTTTTTCATTGTTTACAATAATTTTAGCCTCTAAAAATATCATAATTAAAAAAAATTAGAACTGAAATTAGCAAAAATACACCTGAAAAACAATTGTACTCAGACACGTTTTCATTGTTTTTGTTTTCTAAAGATATTTTCTAATTAATCTACCAGACGCATTTTCATTTCTTGAAAATGCAAATTTGTTTTCTTGTTTTCATTCTCAAAATATTCTCAGAAAACATTCTCCGAAAACGTTACCAAATGGGCATTAACATTTTTGGATCAAGCAAATTTTGAGTGACAGAGAGAGTAAAACACATAATGAAAAACATCAACAGATTTCTGAACACAAAATTAGAATAGTCTCATTATGACCACAAGTGACAATCACGGTCAAGAACGAAAAAAATATATCCCTTCATCACCAATTTTGAGGTTAAAAAACACTATTAATTTGTAATTACGCCACATTACTAGATAAGGACGAGTTCCTCCTTAAATTCACACATAAGAAATAAACACCCATTAGATTCACGCACAAACTCCTTTTGAGGAGGTTGGAGTTGCGCCCGGGTTTGCGAAGTTACAAAACCATATCCTTCATTTTCCACAAAAGAGAGATCACGGGATCATGCTTCAACCTTCATACGAAAAACATTATGTTTTCCAGGTCAGCATGCAGTTTGTAAAACCTTTCCTCTAGAGAAGCCACTAATAGTGGTGATGATGCTGAGGATGAGGATGATGATGAGGAGGATGCTGAAGCTGGAGACTGTCCCTCCATACTCTCATAGTATAATCGCCCTCTATATGCCACAAGGTCAGCATAGTACACCGGTGGGACCAACGAAACCGGTTTAGTACACCTTGCAAACGTGAAGCACAAGTCATATATGAGCTTCTGCAAGTGGTCAGAAGTAAACCTGTGTTCATCCCAAAGAACATGATAGTGTGTGGGTTTGCTTGTTCCAAGGGCTCCATAATGACTGCAGAGATAGAAGTCAAACTCAAATGGGTGCACGATTATTGTGTCCACAACAGTTCCCGGTAATACATTGCCCGTGGAACTACCATCCCTCATACTCTCCGGAAAGAGACGAGTATGATGCCGTTTCTGAGCAACAATTAGTGTGATGGTGGGATAGTATTTTATACCTCCCAAAGCCCTCTTCAGATCTAGTAACTCTTCATTGAGAACCATATCAAACTGGCCCTCACTGACTCCATCACGGAAGACAACAATTTTGTCCGGCTTGACTTTATTCAATCGCTCATAAGTTTCAACAAGCTCCAGACACATGTCTCCAAAATTCAATATCTTCTCAGTGCGATGGTACTGGGGTCGGACTCGTGCAGCATAACGATTCGCGGCAGGCCAGTTTACAGTGGCAACAACAGCTGCAATTGATGGACTTGTCGTGTTCCGTGCAGCAGGATGATTCACATCAGCCCCCACAAACATAACATGGCCTGCACCCCCAAAGGGGGGAAGCCGATCACTTAGCTCAACATTACTGCCTCCAAGCTTGGCATTGATCTTAAGTGCAAGATTTGAAAGATACTGGTCATTTGCTTTGTTAGCCATATTTGACAAGCAGCACTGCGTCACTATACCAATTTGAGTCTCAGAGATCCACTTCAGATACTTGTAACCAGGATCTCTTCGAGCCATTACACAAACAAGTAATTGTAAATGGCCTTTGCTTTTTTTGTATGCCTGTTCATTAATGCTTTCAAGCAGCTGACGAAGCATTTGAACACTAGCGAATGGTCTCATGGAAGTGGCTTCGTACAAAACAGGCTCTCCCATTCTGATTCCCAGTTTGTTGCACTTTGCAATGAGCTTTGGGATGAATTGATTAGGATCCAGACAGAATCGATCATAACTGCTGAAGTCAAGTACAGCCCAGTGACTGATTGGTTTTCCTTCCACTAGAGACTTCCCAACAAGATTCCAATGGCATTTCTCCCGGTCAACTGTTACCTTAGTCATCCTGCCATCAGAAGAAGGACCCAACTTCAACTCAGGTGGGACAATGACACGCCCTGTTACTGGTGTCATATTCTTGTTGACTACAATTCCAAAATTCCCAATGATGCCACCACTGCCAATAACAAAAGAATAAAATTCATAATTAATCACTGCAGTCTTATGCAGAATTAAGCTACTAAAAATGGTAATAACATCACCCTATTAATAAGCATCTTTTGTGCATACAAGATGTTGATATTCAAAATGCTTAGATTCACTGCAACCACTGAGTTTATCTACAACCCATTTACTTGTGCAAGCTACAGAAACATATAAACTATCATTAATTAAGTTAATACAATTACATGGGAAACAATTCCACTATCACGAGCATGTTCATAAATAGTATTAGAGCAGAATACTAGTTCTCAGCCTTCAGACAAGTGAACTGCCTGCTAACTGATATCATACACACTAATTGTGTTCCATGCAAAAGGAACAATGAAGTCATGAAAGCTCAAGTAAACAACAGCGGAAGTCCAATAACAGTCAAACTTCACTAGGCAAAAATAAACAAAAAATAAAGGACATAAATTTACTTACCCACAAGGTCCATCCTCAGATTGTACCATGCCACGTATCATGTTCTCTCTAATCTCTGGTGAAGCCAATGACATGTCCTTCAGCTTGATAGCTGCATTTCTGTCCAAATTCTCCTTTGGATACCTTTGCCCCTCAACTAAGACACAGAACTCCATCGGTGTATCGTTCTTCCTACCATTTTTCCCCAAATCCAAGCAGGGAATGTTTTTGTACTGGATCTCCTTGTATTTTTCACTGAAATAATCAAGAAGTCTAAGTTTCCTAGGTGGACACTGGCCATCTATATCTACAGCATCAAATGTAATATCTCCTGCATTCTTATCAGTCAGCCCCTTGATGATGTACTTTTGCTTGGTTTTCCGGTGAGTCACAGTAACTTTCAATCCCCTCAATACATCCACAACCTCTCTCCTGAACCTAGTGAAATCTTTTAAAGTAAAACCCCTTATCTGCTGTTGGAGAAAATCTATAACTGGCATGCGCTTATGAAATGCCAAGACTGAGTAGTCAAGACACAAAGCAGGACCCTGGGAAGTCAGCCTTAAGCTATGCTGAAACCCTCTAAATGCAGCAATACCATGTCCAAGGTCATCGTTTTCATTAGATTCAGCAGGGTAAAAGTTTCGCCCAACAGAAACCAAGCACCTAGTTGGATTTTCTTTCATCACCAAATCCATACCCTGCAATATATCACGAGGGATAGACAGCACGTGGCCACTCAAGTACTCCTTCAACTTGCAAAGCTTGAGCTCATTTACAAACTTTATGGTAAATATGTATGAACTGAACCGTGTGTCTTCTTCCGCAGGAACCTCCACCTTAAATGATCCAGTGGGCAACGGCACTGCACTGAAGATGTTTTTTTCACCATCATATGCTGTTCTTAACAAGGGAAAATTCGAAGGATTATCAGAGGATAACTTCTTCCTGATTGCAGAGAGTTCGTACTTCGACATTTTCACAGGACGGCCATTCTTAGCAGGGTTCTCTGGCTTGACATCAACATCATAGTGCCTTATAATACTCTCAGGATTGTATGAGAGATTAAAATGGTTGGCACGAAGCCTAGTAGTTCGGATAGCTTTTGTGCCTCCATCATCAGGCCGTTTCACTGGGAGTTTTTTGTCTGTATTGTCCAAAGAAGATGAAGGAGGTGTCTGTTTCAAAATTTCCAGAGCTTGCACTCTGGGAACAAGAGTATCTGTGAAGAAAAAAGAACAAACAAAATGTGTTATAATCACCAAGCCTCATTATTTATGTAAATTCAAATGGTTAGACTCTCTGTAGCAACAAGCTAACATTAAATAGTAACCCAAAAAAAGAAATTCCACTCAACACATTTATGCAGAACTCTTAGGTTTTTCACATAATGAGACTCGAAATCAAATTGTTTATCGAAGGTAAACAGTCTCTTAGTAAAATCAACCAAATGCTTGATTTATCACCACAATAATCTCTTAGTTAAAGCAAAGTAGTGTAAGCAATAAGCACATGATTTATCACCAAAATAATCTCTTAGTTAAAGCAAAGTAGTGTAAGCAATAAACACATGATTTATCACCACAATCTCATTATCTACATCCAATACACAACACATGATAAAAAAATCATGAATTCAAAACAATAAAACTTGATCAAATCAAAATTAGAGATTCAAAATGCAACGGCTTACTCTCCAAAGTAAACATTGCCTCACAGTCTACGATATTATCAGTTGCACAAGTTCCAATTGTATCTCAAAAAGGGCCCAGAATGAACAAGAAAAAAGCGTACCAGGAGTAGGAGAATTGATCGGGGCTGGAGATGCAGGAGCAGCCACTCTGGGCCCCCACGCAGCCACACGAGGAGTAGGAGAGTTGATCGATGCTGGAGATGCCGGAGAAGCCTCTCTGGGCCCCCACGCAGCCATACCAGGAGGAGTAGGAGAGCTGATCGGTGCCGGAGATGGAGAAGCCGCTCTGGGCCCCCACGCTCTGTTGGGAGCGGAAGTGCTCCATGGAGATGGCCTCCCTGACGGGCCCCAAGTCTGATTCGGTTGTTGTTGTTGATGATACTGCTGCTGCGGCGGAGGTGGTTGTTGATGGTGATACTGGGACCCACCACCATGACCGCCATAAACACCTCTTCCTCTCTCTCCTCCTCCTCCTCCACCTCTATTTCCACTTCCTCTGCCGTAGCCACCATAATCACCTATGTCACCACCACCACCACCATTACTGCTGCCTCTACCTCTTCCTCTTCCTCTACCTCTGTTTCCACCGCCACCTCTTTCCATTGGAGAATCGGGAGCAAACTCAAAAACAATCGAAGAGAAAACTTGCCTCAAATCGGTACTCTCTGAATTCACATAAACCAAAAATGTAGGGACTGTAAAGGGGGGGAGTTGTTCCTTTATAAAGGGTGTTGGGAGAAATGACGATCTTGTCCCTGCGCGATTGTCTTAGTCACGAAGGAGTCAACCAGGAAGGAGACGTGTGAGTGGGAGCGGTTGGAAAATGGTCTTGGATTTTTGGTGTAAAGTCCAGAAGCTTCGATGGAACAGAGAGCGTGGGTGGGTCCCGCTTTGGCACTTGCTGTGAAATCGGACAAAGGAAAGGAATGCTTGCCTTAGGACGGAGGATTTAATGACATTCTCTTTCTATCTCATCTTTCTTTTTTCCTTTTTTTTCAATTATGTTTTTTGGGACTGATTTCTTCCTATTATTACGATTCCGATTTCTACCAAAAAAAAAACGATAGATTCGATTTCAGGTTTTATTCTTATTATTCGTTGTATGAAATGAATATTATATCTAATCAAGTAATTGACACATTCCTTAAATTATTAGTAGCCTCTCTGTTAAATTATTAGGATTCTCTAGCTGATAGAGTTTGGGTTTCCTTGTTTCTAGGATTGTAGTGGTTTGAAGTCATGCATAATAATCCCTACTCTTAAGGGACAAGTTATTTTCTGTTTAGACTTAGTCATGTACCACGACTCTAGGACTGTAAAGTCGTGGGTTGTTATTTCCCTTCCTGTTTGATGTAAAGCTATTATATATAGCTGTGTTGGTTCCTTTATTAATGTAGTGAAGTTCTCCCTGCATTTGTAAGTTATCGTGTTTTGTTTCAGTAAAGTTCTTTGTCGTTGCACTTGGTTCTAACATCTGGTATCAGAGCTCCATCACGGGGCCTGACCAACAGCTTGTACCACAGACATCAACGTGAAGAAATAACATGACAAGCGAGAGCAACTTTGTGCAGCCTGCTATCCCACGGTTCGATGGACACTACGATCACTGGAGCATGCTTATGGAGAATTTTCTGCGTTCAAAGGAGTATTGGAGTTTGGTAGAAACTGGGATCTCTGCAGCAGCGGAAGGGACAGATCTTACTGATGGACAGAAGAAGGTGATTGAGGATCAAAAGTTGAAGGACCTGAAGACTAAGAACTATCTGTTCCAAGCTATTGATCGATCCATTTTAGAGACGATATTAAAAAAAGACACAGCAAAGGATATATGGGATTCTTTGAAGCAGAAGTACCAAGGGACATCACGAGTTAAACGTGCACAACTCCAAGCTCTTCGCAAGGAGTTTGAAGTGCTGCACATGAAAGTTGGGGAATCGGTGAATGACTATTTTGGAAGAACTCTCATCATAGCCAATAAGATGAGAATTCACGGTGAAAGGATGGAGGATGTGGTGATCATCGAGAAGATCTTGAGATCCATGACTCCTAAGTATGACTATGTTGTATGCTCGATCGAGGAATCAAATGATTTGGATATTTTATCCATAGATGAGCTTCAAAGCAGTCTTTTGGTGCATGAACAACGGATCAGCCGTCACACTGTGGATGAACAAGCCCTTCAGATCACTCACGGACAACCAGGAGGAAGAGGTGGTGGTTCTTTCCGAGGAAGAGGAAGAGGTAGGGGTAGGTTTGATAAATCTACCCTAGAGTGTTATAACTGTCATGAGTTGGGTCATTTTCAATGGGAATGTCCCAAAAGAGCAAGAGATACAAAGGTGAACTTTGCCGAGACCGGTGAAGAGATGCTTTTAATGGCGTATGTGGATGGCATCCAGGCTGGAAGAGATCACTTGTGGTTTCTTGATTCTGGGTGTAGTAATCACATGTGTGGGAAAAGAGAGTTATTTTCACAATTTGATAATAATTTCAGAGAAAAAGTGAAGCTGGGCAATGATATGAGTCTCACTGTGCAAGGGAAGGGCAACATTCGAATGGAGATAAATGGGATCATGCAGGTGATTACTGAAGTTTTCTTTGTGCCAGCGTTGACTAACAATTTACTAAGCATTGGTCAATTGCAAGAGAAGGGTCTTACAGTGCTCATGCAACACAGAAAGTGCAAGATTTATCATCCTGAAAAAGGTTTAATCATGGAAACCGAGATGGCATGCAACAGAATGTTCGCTGTGCTTGGTCGCTGTCCACCAAAGGAGGAAAACTGTTTCTCCTCTATGACCACAGATCAAACTCAACTCTGGCATTGCCGTTATGGTCATCTCAGTTGGAATGGTCTCAAGGTGATCCAACAAAAGAATATGGTGGATGGATTGCCTCAGTTGAAAGCTCCATTAAAGATCTGCGAAGACTGCTTGATAGGAAAACAACATCGCGATCCTTTTCCAAGGGAAAGCACATGGAGGGCATCTGGAGTTCTTCAGTTAGTGCATGCAGACATATGTGGGCCAATAAATCCAATATCGAATAGCAAAAAAAGGTATTTCATTACCTTTATTGATGATTTTAGCAGAAAAACTTGGGCTTATTTTTTGGTTGAAAAATCAGAAGCGTTTGCTACCTTTAAATCCTACAAAACTAAAGTTGAGAAAGAAACCGGTGCATTTATAAAGAGACTTCGAACTGATCGTGGGGGAGAGTTCACATCACAAGAGTTCACCCACTTCTGTGATGAGAATGGCATTCAAAGGCAATTAACAGCTGCATACACACCTCAGCAGAACGGGGTCGCAGAGAGAAAGAATCGCACTATCATGAATATGGTGCGCAACATGCTGTCAGAGAAACAAATCCCAAAGAATTTTTGGCCAAGCGTGAATTGGACAGTGCATGTCTTGAAGCGAAGCCCGACACTTGCTGTGAGAAGCAAGACACCAGAAGAAGCCTGGAGTGGGTTCAAGCCTTCAGTTAATCACTTTAGGGTTTTTGGATGCATCTCCCATGTTCATGTACCTGATAGCAAGAGAGTAAAGCTTGATGCCAAAAGTCCGAAATGCATATTACTTGGGGTAAGTGAAGAATCCAAGGCTTACAGATTATTTGATCCTATTTCTCAAAAAATAATTGTGAGTCGAGATGTGGTCTTTGAAGAAGACCAAAGGTGGAACTGGGATGACAGTCACAAGGAAACTATTTTGGCTGATTTGGAATGGGAGGAAAATGAAAATACAGGTACCAATGCAAGCTTTGGGGAGGAAACTACAGCAAACATCACTCCTGAAAATGAACTTGAAAACATAGGGTCTGTTCAAAGTCTCGAAGGGGGAGAGTCTTCAAGTGATGGCAATCCTCTTCATGGAGAACGAGTTCGAAGACCACCAGGGTGGATGCAAGATTATGAAAGTGGGCAGGGCCTCTCTGATGAAGAAAATGTCGATATGGCTCATCTAGCCTTATTCTCTGACCGTGACCCTTTGACATACGAGGATGCAGTGAAGAGTAGCAAATGGAGACATGCCATGGACGCTGAAATCGAAGCTATTGTGAAGAATGATACATGGGAACTCATCGAGTTGCCATCTGGAGTGAAGACAATTGGAGTAAAATGGGTTTTTAAAACAAAACTCAATGAACATGGGGAAGTGGACAAATACAAGGCTCGGCTCGTCGCGAAAGGGTACAGCCAACGGTATGGAGTGGATTATGCCGAGGTGTTTGCACCAGTAGCTCGTTTGGATACTATTCGAATGGTCATCTCACTTGCTGCCCAGAAAAGCTGGATTATCTACCAGCTAGACGTCAAATCTGCGTTTCTCCATGGAAAGATAGATGAAGAAGTGTTCGTGGATCAACCACCAGGTTATGAACAAAAGGGAGAGGAATATAAGGTATATCGACTGAAGAAGGCTTTGTACGGACTTAAACAAGCTCCCCGAGCTTGGTACAGTCGAATAGAGACCTATTTTGATCGAGAAGGCTTTGAGAAGTGCCCTTATGAGCACACTTTGTTCATAAAAACGGCAGATGGAGGTAAACTTTTGATTGTGTGCATTTATGTTGATGATCTTATATTTACTGGTAATGATGAGACTATGTTTGAACACTTTAAGAAATCCATGATGGTTGAATTTGACATGACTGATCTTGGTAAGATGAGATATTTTCTTGGAATTGAAGTTTCGCAAAGGGTGGATGGTATATTCATCAGTCAACGGAAGTATGCTCAAGAGGTTTTGGAGAGATTCAATATGTACCAGTGCAATCCAGTGCTCAATCCAATAGTTCCTGGCATTAAACTTACTAGGGATGAAAATGGAGTAAGGATTGATGGGACATTTTACAAACAGATCGTGGGAAGCCTTATGTATTTGACTGCGACTCGGCCCGATTTGATGTTTGTAGTAAGTTTAATTAGTAGATACATGGAACGACCCACTGAAACTCATTTGCAAACAGCAAAGAGAGTGTTAAGGTATGTGAAGGGTACAATCAGTTTTGGATTGTTTTACAAGAAGGGAGGAACTAAGGAACTTGTTGGCTACACAGATAGCGACTACGCTGGTGATCAAAACGACAGGAAGAGCACCTCTGGTTATGCTTTTATTCTGAGCTCAAGTGCAGTTTCTTGGTCTTCAAAGAAACAGCCAGTAGTCACCCTTTCAACTACCGAAGCAGAGTTCATCGCTGCTGCGTCTAGTGCTTGCCAAGCTGTGTGGCTAAGGAGGATCTTGGAGCAGCTTAATCATGGTCAATGCAAACCAACGGTGGTTCACTGTGATAACATCTCAGCCATTAAACTGTCAAAGAATCCAGTCATGCATGGTCGTAGCAAACATATTGATGTGCGTTTTCACTTTCTTCAAAATCTCATCAAAGATGAAGTTGTTGAATTGGTGCAGTGTTCTACACATGAGCAAATTGCAGATATTCTGACAAAGCCACTAAAGCTCGAGGTGTTCGTGAAGATGCGTGGTCTTATGGGTGTCTGCGAATATCCAGGGATAAACTGAATGTTGATAGCATTCAATTGAAGGGAGGATGTTAAATTGTTAGGATTCTCTAGCTGATAGAGTTTGGGTTTCCTTGTTTCTAGGATTGTAGTGGTTTGAAGTCATGCATAATAATCCCTACTCTTAAGGGACAAGTTATTTTCTGTTTAGACTTAGTCATGTACCACGACTCTAGGACTGTAAAGTCGTGGGTTGTTATTTCCCTTCCTGTTTGATGTAAAGCTATTATATATAGCTGTGTTGGTTCCTTTATTAATGTAGTGAAGTTCTCCCTGCATTTGTAAGTTATCGTGTTTTGTTTCAGTAAAGTTCTTTGTCGTTGCACTTGGTTCTAACACTCTCAACACGCACTTCCGCACCTGTTAAAAGCTTTTTTAGAAAAATTCAAAAATTTATTTTAGAATTAAAAAAGATAATGGGTAGTTGTGTTCTATAATAATAGGATCTATTATCTGATTTTTCTCTTAATTTTAATTTTTAATATAAAAATATGAATTTACCATATTATCCTAATTTAATTAATAATTTCAATTTTTTTAATATTTACATTAACCAATGGCATTTTCTAGTATTTGAATGTTTCAACATTCTCTACCTTTTGCTTTATATATATATATATATATATATATATATATATATTAAAAAAACCTTTTTTTAATCAAAATTATTATAAAAACTTTAGTACACTTTACATAGAATAGAACTTCTTTTTTTATATCAATATTCAATTAACCTATATCCCTCATCCAAGGAAAGAGCAATTCTTCCTATAGTCTTTCATAAATATTATTCTCAATTAATAACTAATTATCGCTATAAAAAGATTACGTAAAACGCTATCGTAATTTAGAGTTGGTTTGGAAGTGTTTATGTAGAAGTAATTTTAGCATAATCACTTTATGCTAGGAGCGCTTTTACATAGAATCATTTTATTGTTTGAATGCCAATATAAAAGTGCTTTTATACTAAAATATTTTCCCACTTACCCTCCGTATATTATATCCAAAGCATTCACTAAATTCAAACACCACTAAACTCTTTTTCCACCCTCCAATACTATCAACGCACCCGTATGTGTTTCTTCTTGCACCATCTTCTTCCCCCATAAATCATATTCATACTCCTTTGGCATCCATCCATTACAAGGTACGTTAATTTTATATATTTCTGCATATGAATTTTCGAGCTCGTGCATGCCTTTCTTTGTATTTTTTCCCTCAGGAAATTCATAAGCCAAGACTATGATTTAGGGTTTTTTTTTTAGGATTTAGCGTGTTGTGTGGTTTTTTGTTTTTTTAATTAATTGAATATCGGTAATTCGAATTTAGGATCTCTTTCAATATTTGAAAAAGAAATACGACTCAAATATTTTTATTTAATTCTTTAACTTAGGCCTTCTGTTTTGCAAAAAGGTAGGTGCAATGCAAACACAATATCCTGGGGGTTTGGAACAGCTCCACTCAATTACAATATCAATTTACCTTGTTTTATTCAACTTCCCGAATATAAATATTAAAAAATTTGTTTTGTATACATAATCATGGTTGACGTCGGTGATGTTGCTGTCATGGCCTTAGGTCATGCATATGATTTTCATGCCCTTTACAGATATATATGGGCGGTGAGCTTGATGACCCAGATCAATCTTCTATCTCACTTTTATAAGCCCAACCCAAGCCAACAATGTCCAAACCCCAATAAACCAGCTAGGGTTTGCAAATCCAATCTTCTACCACACCATGATCTGTCACTTGGTCATATTTTATTCACAACACAACTAACCTTTTGGGATTGAAAAATTGTATTAATTTGAAACCACATTTAAGGGTTTAACATGTAGGATTATTTTTCAACTGCATGCCTGTTAGGACTCAATATCCTACATTAGGAAAAATTACAATATTTTGGAATGATTTTTAGAGATAATTAAGTTTAACTCAGCAAAATGATGATCAACAGACTCAATTAAATATTGTTATGTATGTGCATATTATCGAGTCATTAAGTATTAGTAGATGAATGAATGACACCGCCTCCAAAGAAGGAAAGGACTTTCACCAGGTTGGTGTCGATATAGTGGTCGATGAAGACATCGAGTACAAAAGCGTGGTGAACACATTTTCTTCATACCTCAGTTTGTGAACGTAAACTCTATTCTAGTTCTTTGTGAGTTCAAGTTTGATGGTGTTGTGAAGTTGTGACTCGTGGGGAGGAGATTTGTGTTTTCTGTAAATTTTATGAGCGCATGCAACAACTTGTGAGACAACATAGCATTGCCATTTAAGGCAGAGTAAATTCCAACTTCCAAGCCGCGGGGGTGGAGATGCCCATGCTGCATTGCTGGTTGTGATTGTGATTGTGGACCACACCACACACGCTCTTATCTCTTTTTCTGTCTCTCACTGCACATATATCCGGCTTGCACTGCATTTCCTCCTTGTCATGTGAGCCAAAATGCGACAACATATAAAGAGACAGATGAAGGAGGTGATCTGATCATATTTGTTTATTTATGTTTAGAGAGAGCATGTCAATTCAATCACAATTTACACATGGACCACAGCCATCACTGACATGATCATCTCCACTTATTTTTTTTGGGGTTTTGTTTTCTCCAAGGTACATCATCTTTTCTTTTTGTCTACTAGGTTAAGTTAATTTCTTATTTATTTAAAGATAATGGAAGTTAGAGTCCAAGGGTTCTGGTTTCCTTTGTATGACGGTACTGACCATAGGATGACATAGTATACTCACTTAGTGTAACAAATTTACTCAAATAGTAACTTTTGGGAGTTTAATTTAAAGTTATTAACATGCTATGTGGTGTTAGAAGTAACGACATTTTTCTCCTAAATAATAAAATGAAGAGTTGTTCTATTTAAATCACGCACTTCTCTTTGTTCACTCCATATTCTAAGTTTACCTTAACTTCTAATTCAAATTTTCACAATTTCTGAGAAAACCTCACTTTCTTCCTAAACTACTCCTAAATACACACAAAGCAGAAAAAATAAAAATAAAAACTTCATTAACCTCACACCCCACACCCTCGCTATCTTATCTCTTACCACTCTAAGTTCACCTCAACCTCACATTACTTAAAGAGATAAAAACAATGTTGTCAAATGTGTAGCAACATTATTATTATTATTATTATTATTATTATTATTATTATTTTAAAAAAAATTAGAGTGAATTAGGACGAAAGATGGATAAATACCCTACTGGAGATGGTATTAGTAAACGCATGAACAAGAGGTAACAAGAGCATCTTGCTACTTCAAAAAATAAAAATTATGTGTCAATTTGATCCACCTAACAAATTAATATTTCTACTGTCTAATTCGATATTTATACAATATAATTTCATATTCCAATTCTATATTTCAAAATGGGAAAAAAGGGTGGTGGTCATACTTTACTCTTTTTTTTTATTATTAAATTCCAAAAGAGATTTTCTATTTAAACCCTGCACTCTTCTTTGTTCACCCTAATAATTAAATCATTAAGCTGTAAGTTTTATTATTGTGTACAAAGACAAAAAAAGGTCATCCAACTTAATAATTAACCTTAGTACATCTATATACACAACTCACCACTCTTCATATTAAGTTTTAGAAACCTCCTTTCATCTTCCTGTTTACAAACTCTCTCTCTCTCTCTCTCTCTCTCTCTCTCTCTCTCTCTCAAGTTCTCAACTCAACAAGACCCAAGTGTTAGAATTTCAGTTACAGTTCTTGGGGAGAGATAAAGTTGTTTTCTTTCTCTAGAAAGTATTAAATTTCAGATTTGGGGTTTCATTTGTTTGTGTTTTTTTTTTTGCTAGGAACTAAGAAAATTGTGGGGGTTTACATATAAAATCTCTTTTAGTTCTTATTTTTTTAGTTTGAGGTGAATTCAAGGGCAGTTTGGGAAGATAGAAATTGTAAAAATTTAAATTAAAAATTGGGATGAACTAAGAGAAGTGTGGGGTTTAAATAGAAAATCTCTTCCAAAATAAGGTCTTAACATCTTTTGATAAAACAAACTTCTCTTTAATAATCTTCGAAAAAATAAAGGTGTAGAGGAGTTTGTGTTTTTTTAAAATTTAATAGGAAGAGTAGTGAGGTGTGTTTATAGACGTACTTGGGTTAAGTATTAAATTGGATGACCTTTTTTGTCTTTTTACACAATACTAAAACTTAAGAGCATCCATAATGATGCTCTCTATTTCTTAGCTAAAATTTAGCTAAAAATATAATAAAGCTATTTTAGGAGCTCTCTAAAAAATTTCAACTCCAACTATACTCCCTAATTTGGAGAGTCATAAATACTATAACTCTTTTTTGATTGGTCCATCTCTATTAAAAAAATAAAAATACAAATAGTTAGCATTAAATAAATGTTTGAAATACTCATTAAATAAAGTAGCATTAAATTATAAGGAGCCACTAGGAGTTCTTTCTCTCTCCTCAGATTTAGGAGCTCCTAGAGGACTCCCTATTTTAGGAGGTGGATAGGAAGCATGGTTGGAGTTACATTTTTACAATTCCTCCCTAAATTTTGTCTAAGGAGGTGGTTTAAGGAGTCCATTGTAAATGCTCTAAGAGCATCCACAATGATGCTCTCTATTTCTTAGCTAAAAATATAAGAAAGCTATTTTAGGAGCTCTCTAAAAAATTTCAACTCCAATCATACTCCATAATTTGGAGAGTTATAAATGCTATAACTCTTTTTTGATTGGTCCCTCTCTATTAAAAAAAAAAAAAAAGCTAGCATTAAATAAAAGTTTGAAATACTCATTAAATAAAGCAGCATTAAATTATAGGGAGCTACTAGGAGTCCTTTCTCTCTCCTCAGATTTAGGAGCTCCTAGAGGACTCCCTATTTTAGGAGGTGGATAGGGAGCATGGTTGGAGTTACATTTTTACAATTCCTCCTTCAAATTTGTCTAAGGAGGTGGTTTAAATAGCCCATTGTGGATGCTCTAAGAGCTTAATGATTTAAGTATTATGATGAGTAAAGAAAAGTGTGGGGTTTAAATAGAAAAACTCTAAAATGAATAGTCCCGTTTTCTTGGACCACATGGGTCTAAGAGACTTGTGGTTATCCACCCTTAGATTTAATCAAAGGGCTAAGAAAAATTTACTTTAAAATATCTTTTTTCTTTTCTTTTAAATATCACTTTACCTTTTTTTGTTAAGTGAAATTTAAAAAGTAAAAGAAAAAAGATATTTTATAGTAAATTTTTCTCAGTCCTTGGATTGAATCCAAAGGTGGGTGACCATGTCTTTTGGACCCCTGTGGTTCAAGAGAACGGAACTGATAAAATGAAAATAATGTTCTACAACTAACGTTCAAACGGGAATGATCTTCTTAATCATTAACTAGCAAAACTAATTTTTGTATGAAAATTCAGAAACCAAATTTTAATCAAGTCATTTACTCTTGTAACTTTTGGTTTTGACTAAATTTGCATAAGATGTAGTAGAGCGCAAGTGCAGCTATTTTATTTGAAAAAATCTTCTTGACTTTTTCAAATAAGCTAAGCTAGCTTCCTATCTAGGGTATCAAATCCCACGTTCATTGCGAATGGCAAGTTTCACGGGATAGGCAAGAACTACCTTTCCTTCTCATAGACTCATACCATTTGTGTTTTGGTTGTATAACTGAAGCATCCTCCTTCCCTTTAACCTTCACCAAGGATGAAGAGAAAACAAACAAGTCACGAGAAAGTAGAAGAGCCGAAATTTTCCTCTCTTTTTTGGGTATTTATTGGGGTAAGAGCTTTTAAATTTGTGGACGCTCAAAAGTTAAAGAGGACAGACTAGGAGGTTTTGAAGGGCAGTTGAGAAAATGATAGTGATAAAGAAGTGGTAGCTGCACCATGAATACATGTTTTGTGATGTGACATATCTATCTTTTCCTTCTTCTTTTTTCAATCTTGCTTAAAAGAAATGTCACTAAACAAATAATTAGTTGGCGAAATACGTTTGTTATTCGTTATTTTATTTTGATCAAATATTTAGAATTTCATATGTCTTTTGTTAAATTATTTTTCATCAAACAATACAGTTACAAAACCGATATACAAAAATGGCCTCGTTAAAGCTTTCTTAAAGAAAATCCAATTAAAAAAACTTCAAGATAAAAAAAAAAATACCACACATATCATTACAATGATGCTAACACACAACTATTCAACGGTGTTATTATTGCCTTGTTAAAGTATTTAATGGTATGTATATGATGTGTTGTTCAAATGCGAATTTACAAATGAAGTTTCAATAATAACAAGTATACAAATTTATAAATAAACCCAATCCTAGACATGTATTTATAAAAAAAAACCAAGCACTATTTAAACATAGAAACACACCCAAAATCAACTCCAAAGTCAACTTTTTGGGTGTGTTTATAAATGGGTTTTGAGTGTGTATAATGATGGGTTTTAGGTGTGTTTATATGTTTAAATAGTGCTTGGATTTTTTTATAATTTCAACCCCCATTTTAGGTGTTTTAGTGAAACTCTCTAAAAAGTACTTGGTTTACTTGGCATATTTAGGGATAAAAAAGTGCATATGTATTTTATATATTTTTAATGAGTTGTTCATAGTATTTCTCACCCGCCATAAGACATGCAGCCAAAAGTACATACTAAATCAAAGAAGTGATTGATTGAACTTGTATTTTACTCAAATTGCAGCACTTTTCCCCGCCCACTTTGGCTTTTAACAATCTCATTAATAATTAAGAACATCGGATTGGTTGTTTTTATTGTAGTTAATCATGATCTTCGTCCATGATTATATACCAAAGCCCCCCACTAGCAATTTGACAAATAGATGACAGCTGAGCTAACTTATCTCATGTCATGTGGGAACATCGCAAATTGCCACCAGAAAGATTTAATAATAATAATAATGTATGGTTGCTTTGTTGTTGGCAACGACTTTGCTTGAGATTTGGAAACGGCTACCGATTTCTTTCAACTTGTTTAATTTTGTGGATCAGTCAAGAGTCTCAAGTTTTGGAGTAAGAATGTAGAAGAAGGGCCACTATAAAGAAAAGTTGAAGAAAAAAATACCTCCACATCCACACGCCATACAATGACTCATAAGTCACATCATAAACATACATACCTTCCTCAGATCCCAGCTGACAAAGGTCTCCCTCTCCACGTTTTTGTTTTTTGGGATTTTGTCTAGGTTAGTCACACATTTATTTTCTATGTGTGAGTGATTTCTGATTGTAATTGGCTTATATATACGTACAAAGAAAAACTAACTATATACATAGATAACCGTAACCCTAAAGAACATATATAAATTGTATATTCAATCATTATTTTTCCTTTTTCCATACTTTTTTCCATGGTAGGAAGAAAATCTCACTACTCATGTCAAAAGTTATGAAATAAATCACATGCGGATCACATACTTATTATACAAAGTCGAATTTTGTACATGCACAAATCCAATTTAAGATAATGTTTTGTAATTTCAACTTCTGATATTTGAATTTATAGGTTATTTTTTTTATATTTATTTAAGGAGATTTACTATTATACCTGATATAGAATTTTCTGATGCACTCTCTTGTACAATGTATGGCAGAGGAATAAGGTATGGCAGAGGAATAAGATTTTTTATGTCCTTTGCCTTGGCTGATTGGACAGTTGCATGGCTCACACATCTCTGAGGTCCTTTTCACTACCCTTTTCTATTTTGCAAATTCCCAATAACATCATTCACACAAGATTCTTGCTCTTTTTTCTACATTATTTTATTGCCCTTCTTGAATCATCTTCCTCTTCCTCTTATTTTTTCCTTTTTTTGTTGTTGATAAATTTGTTGTTATTATCACCTTTACAAACTCATTAGTTTTATTTATTAAAAATGATATTCTTTGTTGTCATGATTGTGATGGGTTGGCATGCTCGCAGGAACTCTGGCTTTTCTAGATTTCTTTGACACATGTTCATCTTCTTCCTGTGAGGTGTCTTTTGCTTTCTGGGTTGTCCTCAGAATTCAGACAGTTACAGTTTATCATAAACCAATTTGGATTCAGAGTCACAATTGAGCTCTTATTGATTATTTTTTTTCTGTGGAATTATTTGTTTGTAGGGATTCTGTCAGGAATTCAATTCCCCAAGGTGAGTTTATGCAATTTTTGGCTCATTTATGAAAACTCTCTCTCTCTCTCTCTTCTTTGTTTTATAGCATCATCTGCAGGTCATCTGCAGGCTTTGGAATTACATGTTGTTTTCTTCTATCGAATTGTGGGGTCAAAAAGAGACGACTTTAATGGTTTCCTGATTGAATTTGGATTGCCGTTCACATGCGTGCTTTTCTCGGAGCCTTCTGTTTTTGAATTTGGCAATTGGGCCAGAGTGAAAAATTGCTTCTTCAACCAATTCAGGATTAATTTTGTGAAAAACAGGTAACTTCTCTTTTCAAAATTTTATCTGCAATCCTTATTGAATTTGATTTCTGCTGAGTTTCCTTCTTTCCTTCTAATTTCTGTATATTTATTGGATCCTGTAGATTTTCATGTCTCGCAGTCATCTTTGAATTCAACTGGTGCAACAATTCTTGATAAGAAACCTTGGAATTTCATACGCTACAAAAATTGCTGCTCTGGTTTTGTGCAAATTGATCATGATGATTATGTCAGATGAGTTTTATGTGCTTGGGATGATTTAAAATTCTGGATTTTGTGGGTTGAATCTTAAATGGACGTGCCTCCTTATTGTAAGCACTTCAAAGTACACGGTTGCCACTTGAATTCCTTTGCATGCAAATGTGTTGTTTTAGCTTTCATTGCTCTGATTCTCAGAGCTGTTCTGCTTCCTACGTTCCATAGTTTTGGTGGAGCTGAACAGAGCAAGTTGGTCTTCATCAGTAACCTCTCTTTGTCACTCGGTCATAAATTCGGAATTAGAAAAGATAAGTTTTTGGAGGTTCCTCAAATTGTATGGGGCTTAAACAATCAAAAGATTGCGTTTGCAAGAGCTTGTTTAACTGCAAAGTTTCTGAGCCGGACTCTTTTGATGCCTAGCTTGAGTGCTTCCCTGTTCTACAAAGAAGTCGAGCTCTTGGAGCCTATTTCCTTTGATAAGGTGTTCCAGTTCAAGACGTTTAATTCTCTCTGTAATGGCTTTGTTCAACTGGGCGAGTTCTCGGATCTTAGAAACCAAACGGGAGCCTTTGAGCTTCAGAAAGGAAGTGGAAGGAGGTGGACACCTGAGAGAGATTTGGATCAGTTGAAACAGCACAATGAGGATCCATATAATGAGTTTGACGTGATTCGAATCATTGGAAAGAACCCGTTTCTGTGGCACGATCATTGGCCTGTGAAGGACTATGCGAAGGTGTTTGAGTGCTTGGTTCTGGTTGATGAGATAATGAATGAAGCAGATAAAGTTGTGTCCAGGATTAGAGATATAGGAGCAACACAAGTAAGAAGCCAGAATGAGTCTCCACAAATGGCATTAACCCGGCAGAGAAGCCTTTCTTGCAGCCAGTGCCTTATGTGGCTGTACATATGAGGATAGAGATAGACTGGATGATTCATTGTAAGAAGCTAGAGCAAAGATCAAACATAACTCAAATTTGTAGCAGCAAGGAGGAGATCATGGAGAGAGTGGGCAACATTGCTGGCCTGAAAACACCAGTCGTTGTTTATTTAGCTGTGGCTGACAGTCTTCTTCATGATCCATCTATTTTGAGTGGCTGGAAGGAAGGCTTGATTCCTTATGAGAAGAAGAAATTGGGGCTTGAAGGGACTTACAAGAAGTTCCCTTATCTCATTCAGTCTGCAATTGACTATGAAGTGTGTTTAAGGGCCGATGTCTTTGTGGGAAACAGTTTCTCCACATTTTCGAACCTTATAGTTCTCGATCGAACGCAGAAGCTCATTAGAATGGGCGTCACAAGCTCATGTGGTGTGGATGTAAGGTGGCCTTCTTATGCATACAACATATTAGGGGAAGCAAAAGGCCCTCAAAGATGGATGACAAACATGTCTGGCTCAAGTCTTCAAGCAATTAGCTATGGCTCCAATGACATTTCGTGTTGTGTTGATCCTTAGTTTTTCTATTGGTGGACATGTTCAAGGCTCCACCACTTCTTGTACTCTACATCATCCAGCCCCTCCTGCGCAATATTTTCGGTATAGTTACAAAGTTCTTTTTCCCCTTTATAGTGAACGTTAAAATTGCTGTTGAATGGATGTAAATTTCTTTTTTTTATATTTCAAATGTAAGTTCCATTCTATTGGTTTTTTTTATATCTTGATGGCATATATTTTTTTCCTCTCCGGGTTGGATTTCTCACTATGTGTTAATGAATGTTGCTATTCTCTTGGCATGAATTCTTGTAGGATATTGATTTTATTGAGTTTGTAGTAAAACAAGAGCATGCCCTCATAAAATTTTAACAGGAAATGGGGTTTTTTTACAAGCTTTCTAACCACTTTTTCCTTCTCTGTGTCTCTCTGCACCTGTTTTCTTTCCATAATTGAAGGATGATGGAACAGATGACCAAAACAAACAGATAAAGACAGAAGGAAATGGAATGGGACAGTCTTTAGCACAAGCAAGGAATTAAGTTATTTGGTACTTGATTTTTTATTTTTTGTGGTGGGTCATGTCCTTAGCTCTCAACTTTGAGCCTTTTTGGCCCATCATCTGTGTGTATTTATTTGACTTGTTGAAAATTCTTGCTCATTATGTTTCTTTGCTTCCCCAGTGGGACCTCAATGCTGGGTTTTGGCTGTTTTTTCTTTGTTGATTAGCCCTCAAACTTCAGACATCAAGATCTGTAAAGGGTCAATCTAATTTGCAATTTGCTTTGAATTAGTCAAGTTTTTGGGCATTTTAGGCACTATTGCTTTATACAGGGCAACTTCAAAGTTCAAATTTTGGCTTTAAATGCCAAAAACTTGAGACCCTGTGAGGCTTTGAGAAAAAAGTTTAGGGACTCTGGATCAAAGTTGTAATCTTTATGCATTAATTGGCTAACTGGCCATTGGAAAGCTAAAATTGGACAACTTGTCTGCTGCATGGTACTCGTTTCTATTTCTATTGCAGAAAAACACAACAGAACAGATGATCTTCTCCAAAATTAATTAAGGACCTTTCTGAATTTTATCTATAAATATCCAATGGTGAAACGAAAAGCAAAAGGTGTTTGGCATGGGCCAAAATGGGCCAAACCCAATTATTGGAGCAAGATATGAGTCGGCCTGTGGGTTGAAGTTGGTCCAACCAAAGTGAGTAAAGAAACTCCCAATGCCCACAATGATCCAAAATTTATGAAGTGCTTGAACATTGGTAGGGATTCAAAATTTCTCTAGATGTTGCGGTGAAAATATATTTGGGAGAAAAAGTTGCAGATGGGTCCCAAACATACCCAACAAACTCATTTTCATGCCAACTTATAGGTTTGATATAATTGAAGCCACTCACTCTTGCACGAAATTTCCATTTAACATCTGGAAAGGGTTTGATTGAAGCCACCCTACTAATAGCTACCCCTTATCCAAATTGAGACGTGTCCTGTAAACACTACACAAAACCAAACAACACATTCACCACTACAACAATCACAATAATGACTTGTTCCTGTTGTTAATGGTGGTGGGTGAGTTTGGTATCTTTCCCATTTTCTTATAATGGGAAGCAAGAAGCAAGATGGGACAACTAAGCTCAATGCATATTGTCATGAAAAACAACCATATTTTTGGCGACTTTCAAATAATTGAAGGGAAGAATCAACTCTTACTTTGATGAGTATTTACAGTGTTTCCCATCTCACAGAGAGAGAGAGAGAGAGAGAGAGCATATAAAATGGAAATACATTTATGGCATTTTAATTCACTAACATGATAAATGTTCTTTCAATTCAATTCACTATCTTTTTTTTTCTTTTCCTGTCTTTCAAGAAGAAAGCGATCATCAAGAATAGATGCTTCCCCTTCTATGGTACACACAAGGGACCTTGATGGTCACAAGTTTTATCTTAACACAATGATCATGAAACTACAAAGGAAAAGAGGTACATTATCTTCATGACCATGAAATTGGAGTGAATAGAGCGAGGAACTCTTTACTCTTTCTTATACGAAAAGTATTGGTGGGAAGCTATGCAGATTATTTTCCAACTTCAGGAGTCCTATAATTCATTGGATGTATTCTTCATAGTAGTTATCACTTATCACAGAAACGAACCTCTCGAGCCAAGGAAGCTGATGAAGATCTTTCATTGCATCTACGTAGGAATCTGTACAGCGGGGTGGGGATTGGTAAGGGGGGTGGTCACTTAAACTGAAACCCCCAGCTAGGAACCTCTGGATCAGTGCCAACTGTGATCTCTCTTGGTCTGAGTATGCGTCCATTATCATGGGAAGCGAATTGAATGTTTCCCATGCCCATTGCTCAGATTCTTGCATAGACTGAGTAACCAAGTCTTCTGTGTTGTTGTTGTCTTCATCCCAAAAGGCACATTGACAAGTCTGTTGGCCATTCCTATATTCAGCACCACATGAATAACAGAACTCATGCCTACACCTGAAAATGAGCAACATGAAAAGCTCAGTAAAGATTCAAGAGCTGCTAATGAAAAGTAGACTTAACATGGTGAACATAACATTCTTCTGTATTGAACATGTGCAAATGTATAACAGACATAAGCATTACAAACAAAGGTGATTAAACTTAAATTTTATTCATAGAACATCATATGCTCCTTGTTTACATGTGCATATGCATAACGGATGAAAGCATCACAACCAAAGGTGAAACTACAGAACATTTTTCGTATTCAAATAGTCAGGTTATGATTCAATAAAACCAACTAAAGCTGTCTTAATTCAATCAGCTTTAATCATAGTCAGGTACTACTAGAGGTTCTGCTACACACATTTTGCCCTCTGCATAGGGTGACACCATTTTGTCCAAGCGAGTATAAAAAATTGTATTTTGAAAAAAATTTCTCAAACAAAAAAGAAGCCTGAGATCTGAAATGATTAAGTAGTTTCCATTTAGTTCAACTGTCACAGTATTTGAGTTTAACACTTTAACCATAAGTATGAGTTACAATTCATAGTCAATTGAGTCCATATGGGGTTCTCAACCCACTCAGTCAATGTTTTCAATAATACAACAGTATGTGCAATGAAAGTGATCTTACCAGCATGTCATGTGGTAGCAACCTTGAGTGAGCTCGATCATCCTACGACACTGCTGGCAACGTCTCCAGCTTTTATTTTGTGCTAGGCGATGTAAGGTAATGTCTGCAGCATCTCTCTCTTCCAATGGGAGGTTTTGGAACTCCTCACAGCTCATAGATGAATGCCAAGGAACGCCACAATCTACACAGATGAATCTCTGACAAACTGGACAGTCAATGCAGCTGTTATCTGACTGACTTGATGAACTTGCCCTAGCTGACAAACATTCAAGAGGATCAAGCAGGACAGAACAATTTGGATATGGGCAGTAAATTCTATCTGAGTGGAGAATATTTGCTTCTGCGAGGGCTTTCTCCAATGATTCATAAGAAGTGAGTGGAAGAAAAGATTTGCACTCAGCAGTGGAGATGTAATACTTGCATCTCGGCTGAGGACATCTGATGGGGACTTGTGAGGACTGTACCTTCCCATCAACGTATGTCCTCATGCAATGCGAACAGAACTTATGAGAACATTTCATGGTGATCATCATTAGGGATGGTTTATCGTCGCAACAGATGGAACAGTTTTCAAGTGATTCAACACCCTTATCAGGAAAAGAGACAACTCCAATTGCCACTTGGGCTAATTTTGATGGCCGCTCAAGATCTACAGTGGGGACAAGTTTCAGAACAAAAGCATCGAGATGACTGGCATGCTCTAGGATCCTTTGCCTCAGCGCTACTAGGAGTGGAATTTCAAGTTTCTGCTCATGTGATACCTGTCAAAAACTCATGTCATTAAAGCAAACTTGACATGAAAGAAGACAATTTGAATAATTTAATGCTAGTGCTACAACTCAAATCAAGTAAGGTGAAATAATCCTCAGTAGCAATCACTCAAAGTGTGTTGCTGAAAGTTAAAAGGTTTTATCCATCACTCAACCTATAAAATTGTGTTGTTAAAAATAATGTTGACCCCTTTTTTCGTCAATAAATTCATGCGGTCACAAACGCTGAAATTGCAATGGATAATTTGGCAAGGAACTTATGAAAATCAGCCACCAAAAATCAAGGCTAGCAAAATTATTGGCTTCATATTTAATACGTCTTCTAAAGTGGTAACCAAAATGAACAAAGAAAGTTAACTCTTTCACAGATAAGGACTCACCTGATCATATAGCAGCTCAGAATCTGTGAATGCATAAACCCGGCGGACTTTATTTTGCACAGCTTCCATTAGGCCATCCATCAGGGCTAAATAGTCAGCCACAGGCTCCTCCACATAAAAATCAAGCCTTTTCTGCACCTGAATTGCAGGAACATTGGTTGACCTTTCCATGACAACTCCAATTCCAGAAAGCCCGAAACCTGAGTCCCCATACCCAGCTATGGACATGCCTTTGAAGAACATCTTCACTGAAAATTCATCGAGATCATCTTTTGGATCCACCTTCACCGGTTCTTCGGTCTCCTTCCAAACTTCATCATCTTCGCAACAACTACGAAACTCTTCTTCATCTTCCTCTCTTAGTAAATTTACAGAAACCTCATCACCAAAACTTGCCTGACCCTCCATTTACACAACAGCTCTGGATTTCTAAAACTTGAAGCTGTGATTGTTACCAAAATCCAACTACAACTCGTCAACCAAACAATCTGAAGCTCTGTACTTTCAGCAGTCAAATCTCTCAAAATCACAAACAACAATTCATTTCAATCACTGATCTTTCAGAGCCTATCTCCAAATCATCATACAAAAAACACCCTCCAAGGAATCGATCCAGAACTGCAGCCAATTGTAGCATCACCTCCACCTATAAATACCACAAAGAAATACTGATCTCAGACAGTAATCATTCAGCTACTAAATCCAAATCGATAAACAAGAAAAACCCATCAACGAATTCATCCAAATGAGCCAAAAATCCGTGCTTTACCTTATATATTCCCCAAATCCCAAAAGATACATAATTGTTAGCTCTTCCACATAAACAAAAATCAACCCAAAATAGAAAGAGAGAGGGCTAATTTTCATCCCTCCAAAACTGTACAAAATTTCAAAGCAATTTTTTGAAAACCACAAAGAAGAAAAGAAAAGGATAAGATACAGAAATAGGAAAGGGTATCATATTGGAAGGGTGACTGGGCAAGAACGAAGTACAGGTTCCATTACCTTATCCGGAGGGAACTAAAGTCTCCGGAATCAGATTCCTGTTGGGGTCTGAAATCTGAAATGGTGTCTTGTAATTGTAGCAAAATGGTAGAATAATAAAAACCCTAATCTGACAAATTTCAACCTTTGGTGCCTCACCCACTTACAAGATGCTGTTTTTATTCTGTTCTTTTACTGGGATTAGATGAAAGATGAAAGATTTTATTACTAATTAGGATGGTGAGAGCTGAGAAGAGAATCCTTAGACTTACTATTGCAGTTATTGGCGTGAGAGGAAAGTTAGAATGCCTTTGGCCTTTTGCTTTGTTGGCATTCTCTCTCCTTCCTAAACACATGCACTTTGGATTTCTTCAATTCTCTACTTGCCCTTTTATTTTCTCCATATTTACCCAAAAAATACAAAATATCCTTTATTTTTTTTTTATATATTTGCATACTTATTAAATGCAAGATTCCCTTCTTTTAATTAGTAAAATTACTTTTTTTTTTTTAGTTTGTTCTTAATTTTCTCAATATAATTTATCGGTATTTGTCTTCAGTTAATTGGATGAAGTCTCAATTTCAACACACATGAAGCCTAATAAACAAACCTGCCCAAAATGAATTTATATACTAACATACCTCAAATTTGAGGTTCTATCAAGCTTTCAACGCATCAAAATGAATCTAACTTTAACAAAAATGCATTCCAAATTCAATCCAACTTTAACATATAAATTACAACCCAAATTCAATCAAACTTCAAAAAATGCAATCCAAATTCAATCCAACTTCAACATATAAATTACAACCCAAATTCAATCAAACTTCAACAAAATAAGTTCCAAAATAAATTACTAGCCAAATACAACTCAAATTCAATTCAAATATACATTACAACCCAAATTCAATCCAACTTCATTAAATTCCTCCTAACATTGAAAAGTAGTTGGAGCTATGGTGCTAGGTGTGGATGAACTCATAATATCTACATAAAAAAAACATAAACCCATTAAAACATTAGTCAAACATACACATTATATAATACATTAATAAAGCATATAAAATTACAAAGACATACCTAATTCAATCGATTCATAGAACTCCATCTCTTGAATTGTTGGCATGTACCTCTCCAAATGGGTTTGACTCATTCATGATTTCTTTAAGAAACAAAAAAAAAAAGCAACTTAAACAAGATACTAACAAAAAACAAGCCCTCAATTTAAAAAAAAACAGAAAATTAAATATTATACAATCGAACTAACAAACCAATTATCATACAAGTTATACATATTAATAACTATCAAAACCACAATTACTGTGAATAACAAATAAACCATGAAGATCATTCATCCACACCACCTTAAATCTTTTCAACTTGAAACAATTTCCTTTTATTTTTTTCAATTCTGTCAGTTGATAAAATATGACCTAATTTCAGATATAATCAAAACCAATCAGCTGCAAACATCCAAATTTCAGATATAAACATCCAAATTTCAATTGCAAAACATCAAAAGCAAACATCCAAATTTCAGATATAATCAAAACATACAGATATAATCAAAACCAATTTCAGCTGCAAACATCCAAATTTCAGATATAAACATCCAAATTTCAATTGCAAAACATCAAAATCAGCTGCAAACATCCAAATTTCAGATATAATAACATACATATATAATCAAAACATACAGATATAATCAAAACCAAATTATGAGATTGGAAGTCTTCAGTTAATTGAGAAATAAAGGTTTGGAAGAGGCTCAGTCTCAATGAAGGAACGAACGAAGAAGAAATTCAACACAGCGTCATAGTAGCGTAGACACCCAATCAAACTTAGCCAAGTATAAAAATATTTATATAATTTCAAATATAATATAAAAATATATATATTAATTTTATTGGACCGTTCAATTCTCTACATTTTTTCTTTTGACTTTTCGGTCAACACGGTTTTTTCGGTTTTTTCCGGATTGGTTTGGTTCGGTTTTACGGTTTTGCGGTTCCAATGCCCAAGATGATACAAAATATATCCTTGAATTTATTATATTTGCATTACACTTATTAAATCAAGATTCCCTTTTTTCATATGATAAAATTACATTATTTAAGTTTTTACTTAATTTTCTCAATATAATCTAGTGATATTTATCTTCAATTGGTTAGAGAAAGTCTCAAATTTAACTCACAGGATACGTATATATAAATCTTAAACACTAAAAATAACGTCATTTTATCATAAACACAAGTATTAACATGCAAAAACATAACGAAAACCCTCTTTCCATCTAACACGCCACTCCAACCTCCTTCGCCACTTGAGCTACGCCCAATCCCGAAGGTTTTGTGTATGTAGCATATTTGACAAAATGTGCCGTGTGATTAGGGAAAGTAGAACGGTGAGAATGGGAGGAAAAAAAACACATAGAGAGCAGATGATAGAGGAGAGTAAATAAAATGGAGGGAGATGAGACCCCTCCAAACCAGGATCACAAAGTCCAATTTGTCTTCTTTTGGATTGATTGATGGACATCTTACACCTTTCTTTTCCCTTGATCGTTTTCTCACGTTTAGACCTCTCTTTCCTTCCATTTTCCCATCCTTCTTCTTATTCAACAGTTTATAGTCGTAGAATTAAAACAGTACAGCATCATTTGGCTGGAATGTTCAAGCGTTGCATATATTTCACTAATTGTTCAGAGCATTACTGTATGAAATATGACTGAATGGAACTTGGAAGAAAAATAAACGCATTAAGACAAAACCCCTAAGATTCTCAGCCAGAAAGCTGGGTTGGAGTTGGAGAAACCTATGCAGTATGCACATGGTGTTTGTCTATTTTGCTGAAGAAAATGTGACTTTGTTCTTGACTTTTTTCAGCTTCCTGACAATTATATATATATATATATATATATATATGGATTAAAAAAATGAGAATTAATGATTACCAAACCCTATCTTCTTATATTTAATTACTGAAATTGACTTCCAAGTTCCAAGCATGTTTTTCTGTTTCACCCATTTCTTACGACTGAGGTTGGAAATTTAAACCCTTTCCCAGTCATCATCAGTCTGCAGCCAGCTCAAATCTGAAAACTAGATCCATATATGACTTAACCTTAAAAATCCAGGAGTTAATTAACAAATGTTTAATGACTAATTTAACAAATGTGGAAACTATTTACCACAAAATTCAAATGGTGGCAATGTGAATGCAATGTACCTCTTTGCAGTTTGTACCTAATCGCTTTTCTTGTACAGCTTTACACTTTACAGGTTGACAATCAATCATCAATCATGCTATTAAAAAAATCATCATGTTGCTTATAGAGTTTGGTTTAAGGTGGGGTACTCTTTACTTATAGAGGAAAGGGACTTGACTCTATGATTGCCTTCAAATAGTGACTTGCTCAACAACGATGTGTCGTTGCATTTAAGGGTTTAGGGTTATGAAAAAAAGTAAAAGAAGAAACTAACTAATTTATGATAGAGAAATATTCACAAATTATGACATTGGTGATTTATCGTATAATAAAATGTTGTCAAACTGTTAATTTGAAGAAATGAAGGTAATTATTGTTTAAATGTACATGTATTTTTCATCAATAAAAAGTATACATATTTAAGATCGAAAGTTTAATTTGGTTACGTAACATTTTTGGATTTTTTATATAAGAGAATATTAATAGAATATGCTCTAAGAAGACATCAAATGAAATATAATACTCAAGTTGGATTAAATTATGGACGGTTCAATTTTGTTTTCTCTTTTTGGAAAATATTAGTTCCAAAATGACAAACCCTTTTGTTAATAAAAGTTCCGTGAAGTAGGTAGTAGTCGCGTCTATGAGGAAGAGGAATCAAAGCAGTCAACTGCGGTGCATAGTGTATGACTTGTCTTTAGGGTTAATGTTCATCCATTCTATGCTCATCATTTGTCCTGCAATTTTATTCTGTCAAAAATGGGTCCTTTAAGTTTTGACTGGTGCAACAAAACGACAAGTAGCTGGTAGAGACTGGAACTTTCGGTGTTCCAAACGTGGCACTATGTGCTAGTTGACTTATTAGCTTTTATTATTTTGGTTTTTTTTTTCTTAAATGAAGTTTAGCTTAGAGGTCTCAGGTTCGAATCCTTATGATATCATTTGTGTGTGTGAGAAATCTCCCTCCTCTTTAATTAAAACTATTGCTTATACTAAAAAAAATTATTTTGATTTTTTTTCATGTACATTCTCAAACACATTCTTTTGGATGAGTCCAATTTTTCTATTACCATTTTCCATGTGGCCCCCTGTTACTTATCTAAACTCTAGCACCTATACCTACACTTAACCTCTAAGTTAACAATGTTAACTTTTAATAAAATTAAAACTAAAGACAAAAACAAAAACAAATTATTAAACAGCTACCAAAGCTCTGCACCCACTCAACCCTTGTCGTCGCCGACAACTCCTCACCTTCTCGCCGGCAGTGGCAGAGCCACTTTTAGGCTTGGAGTGGCCTTGGCCCCCTAATTTTTTTTTTAAAATCTCTCCTCTATTATATTATATATAACATATAGAATTTATAATAAACCACTTATAATTTAAGTTAAAGTTCCATCTAAAATAAATTAGACATAACTAAATTAGAAATATTTAGCTCTAAATATGTAATTATTGAATACTTAGGTATTTTATATACTTATATTTTCTAATTCGGCCCTCCTAACTTTACAATTCTAGCTCCACCCTTACTCGCCAGAAACCCTCGTCATGCTTGCCGGAAACACATCTTTTTCCTTCTCTGTCGCCACTTTTATCATTTTGCTTCCCAAACCCAAAACCCCAACAACATAGTTAAGATCGGGTTTAGAATAGAATAGTTGTGAACATGTCTTCCAAATCCAAAACCCCATAATTCCATTTTCCAACTTAGAGTCAATCTCAACCAAGGGAAGAGCCGTCATATAATATGCACATTCAAGGGTTGGGGGCTTGGGTAGCTGTTCTATTGCATCGTTTGATTTTTCTTTAACAATTAGTTTTTGTTTTTGTTTGTAATTGTATCAAAAGTTAACAATATAGGAACATGTGTCAAGAGTTTAGATAAGTACCAGGAAGGCACAGGGAAAATGATAACAGGAAAATTTAACATCTTTTCCCTTATATATATATTTTTTTAAAATGGTTCAAAGAAGAATGCTACCAAAAAAAAAAAAAAAAAGTTTCTTAATCCTCTCTATTGTCAAAGCAGTATTTTATTTTATTTTTTTAATTTTAAATTTATAAAATACTTCAACAAAAAGATAGAAGTTTATCTTTATGAATTATGCATAGCATTTACACGATTTTACGTCATTTCTATTGAGCCTGAATTTAAGGGTGTTGGGTTATCTTCTAGAACCCAAAATCTACTGCTCCTGCAATTCTAGGGCTTTTCTTTAGCATCCTTTAGGCTGTGGATTTGGGCCTAATTTCCTAATCCATTGAAAACCCATGAGAAATTGAGAAAGCAAAAAGTTTGAATAAACTTCTCCTTGTCTTTCATATTTCTTATAATTTCAATTTCCTTTTGTTTCTTTATTTGCTCATGAAACTTGAAACAAGTTTGTTTGGCTATTTATAGCACTTGAGGGAATCACAATACGAAGTGGACAACACAAAAAGGTCGACCTGTGGAAACATATAACGATCATAAACCTAAAACTTCAGGAAATCAAAACACAGATATGAGTACAATATATAACATCGCTTTTCAGATCATGGCATGAATAATTTATTGGTCTTATAATTAAGCCCATTTTGCCAATACAGACATGCCACCTGCACCCAAAAGGACCGCCATGTAAGATTTGATCTGGAGCTTGATGCTACGCTGCAACTTTGGACCCATGAAGTCAGCAGCAAGAAGATCAACCAGAGCCATGTAGATAAGAAGGCCAGCTGAGGATGCATTGAGCAGCCCTACTGTGATTAGCGACCTTGGACTATTTTCCTTGTACGATTTTGTAAGGGCCATTCCGATAGCAATTCCGAATGGGGTTGTTGTTGAGAAGAAGAACACCATGATGGCCTTCTTCATGAACTTGTACTCAGCCTGCATTAAATTATATTTGTTCATGAGCTAATTGAAGTTTGAAGTCATTAAGTATATATTTTGTTTATATATTAAATGGATATATATATATATATACCTGGAGAATGCAACCACCAAGACCCATGCCTTCAAACATTTGATGGAAGCAAAGGGCAGCTACAAGACCCTTAATTGTGCAAGTGTTGTTTGATGCTCCAAGAGAAAGCCCAATAACAACTGAGTGAACAATGATACCCAGTTCTAATACCTGCAACAATACACAAGTAATTATATTTATACATGTACTATGTTATCAAACTGTCAATCTGGTCAACTACACGTTGAATCGAAAATTCACCTCATCTATAGTTCTGATTAACATTTTCTGACACTATTGGTTATAACAAACTATGCATAACAAAATTCAGGAAAAAAAAATTTCACTTCACTAATGATTTAAGTTAACAATATATATGACGCGTCAAACTGTTAGATAATAAGATGAAAATTTATTTCTCACCATGGCAACAACGCGATAACGGGGAAGCTGTGAGTCTTCATTTCCTCCCTTGACTATGTCATGACTGTGAGCATGAAAATGAGCATGCCCAGCACCCACCGCAGCCATCTCTTGGTCCACCTCAACGGCTGCAACCGTCCCATTATCTGGGATAACTCCAGTTCTGCATCTCTTGCTATAAATACTAGTGGCCATAGAATCCACCATCAAAGTCACAATTGCAGAGAGCATAGCCACAAACCCTGAGAAAGGGAACTTGTGCCACGGGTTTTCTTTCAAACAGTTGGATGATAACATGTCAAAAGAATCAGGCAAGACGTGCATGAACCCCGTGGCAAGGATGATGCCGGCTGCAAAGCACTTGACAATCACAAAAGGTTTCGATCAGGGTGCAACGCGGGTATCGAACGAGTAACAAGAGGCAAGGACACCCCGATCATGCTCGTGACCAAAATTGAGGTTATGGCTATGACTTTGAGCGGCACAGCTCCAGACTTGTCATTGCAGGAGTTGGTTTCTGAGCCGCATTCATCAGACTGTGAATGGACTTGGGGAGTGAGAATGGAGATGAAGATGATGAAGATAATTGGGGTGAGCTTCAAATGTGACTTGGTGGCCATTTTTTTACTCTGACTTCAGCTCACTCAAATAAGTTTTGGGCTCAATGATTTGGAGTGATCTTGGATCTTGTTTATATAGAGGGGTCTGAGATTGAGCAATCAATAGTGGCATGATGCGAACAGAATAAATAAATAAGGTGATTAATATTGTTTTATACCAACTTGTCAAAAGAAAAAGCTCTGTTGATGTGTTCAACGATAAAGGTTTTGCTACATTCTAAAAAGAAGAGTCAGGTTTGGAGAATTGACGTACGTAATAGTTTTATTCTTCATGAATATATTATGCAAGCAGCCGTACATGGAGCTAGTACTGTTGGATAAGGCTTCCAATATTCCAGATAAAGAATATTTCAGTTTAATTTCTCAGGTCAACCAATTCTGTGAGATGCCAAGGATTATATATGTGATATTGATTTCCAAGCATAATTTTCCATAATTAGGCTTTCATCATCCAGATCGAATTAATAGATAGGCTTTTCAATCAGTTCAAATATGTATGTGAGACCTCCTTTTTACAGACTCGAATATGATGACTGAGAAAAAAAAATAGTAAATTTGGCTTACACTCTTTAAATTCAATTTGCCATACCTAAAACCCTTCACTTTTTTTCTACCCAATTTGTATAAGTAAAAAAACTAGGATCCAACTCACTCCTACTTTTATTTTCTCTTCATTCAACCCAAATGGTTGTAATAGATGTGTGAACAAATTTGGGTAATTGGTTTGTTTAATAAAATGTTTTGAGAATTTACATACTAATAACCTTTAAATATGTATCGTACATACTGTACCTATTTGTTTTATGATTTCGACCTACATTAATTTTAATGTACTTACATGTCATCCACCTACCATTTGCGAATAAAGTACCTATTATTTATCTAAATAATGTACCTATTTTTACAAACTTTTTCTCTGAATAAAGTACTATTATTTGTTTTATCAAATGTAATTTTTAAATGAACCTATTTTCTCTCTCCAAATCTAATAATGAGTACCTATATTTTATATAAAATTTGCATTTGCAAATTTCTCACTCTTAATTAGTGCTATTAATGATGTGGCAACACAAAATTAATCCTCAACGTAGTTATATAGATGATGGGTTTGTGTCTAGGGGATATAAGTTGTATGGGCTTATATTGAGAAAAAAAAAACAAAATAAAAAGTCAAAAGATACAGAAGGAGGATTTGTAGGATATCTAATCCAGAAGTAAACGAAGCATATTATGCATAGATTCCGTTGTAAGTCGCATATAAATATTTAGGATTGTGTGTTAAGTAAACGAAGGAGGCATGCTGCATGCTCGAGTTTGTCAGTGAATGAGTAGAGCTCGTGGGGGCTTGTGTTTTGCTAAGCTTCTTCAAGTACACGTGGCTAAGGCCACCTAATTACAAATTTCATAATACTTTCATGAAAATAAAAATGCCAAAGTTCATTAAGATGTATCATTTTTGAAGTTAGTTTTCTGATAAGATTTGTTGGTTTATCATTATTCTCATAAGCTCAAGTATTGAGGGATGTGATTTAACACTCTTGTTTTATGTTGTAAAAGGATATCTTGATGTACATTTACGCTTTTTAAATCAAATATTTCATCTGGACAATTAAAATGATAGGTATTGAGCACAAGGAATTTGCATAGCTTAAGTGATTAAAAATATTTACTCCTACACCTGAAATCATAGGTTCGATTCCCCCTTACCTAATATTGCTTTATAAAAAAATATGTTAGGTATCGAGCTAAATAGCTAGTGTCGACTTTTGTACAATTTAAAGTTCTATCAGTGAGATATATTTTAGACATCCTCATTGTTTAATAGCTGTACTTCTTCGTACCGTCTGGAAATGATTAGTTAGTAAGTCCTTTTCTATGAGAAATAGTTTGATTAGAGGCATTAGTAATGCCGAATTTTTTTTTCTTTAGTAAACTCCGATCGCTTTCTTCATCTTTAAATAATAATCTGTGACTTGGAAAGTCAAATATATGTGGTCTGCAAAGACTGTAATTTATTCATTCTCTCTAACAAATGTAATTAACTTAGTAATTAAACTAATAGCCAATGTTTATCTTGATAGATAGATAGAGATAATGCAAAGTAAACCATCAATCATCTTCACAAATATATTAAATTATTGTATTGAAATGAACCGTACTGTAACGTACATGGCCAAAAATAAAAAGGTGATATCAAACCGTTGAATCAAGTTCAAAAGTAAGACTAATAGGAAACAAATATGGTAAAAGTGATGTCAATTGACACTAATTAGTTTGATTTTTATACTAAAGAAGTTCTAATTCAATAGCTCTTCACAATGTTGGAAAATGTTTGAAATTTGAATCCCGATTCAGTGTCGATAAAAAAACAAAACAAAAAAACCAAGCAGGCTGCAGCATAAGCCCACAAGGACGTGCCTATGTCACTTGAGAGGACTGCCACATAAGCCCACATCTGAAGTTTGACGCTGACATGCAACTGGGGCCTCATGAAATCGGATGAAGCAGGCTCAGCCCAAATTGGTCCAAACTGCAAAGGCTTTGTTGGGGGTGGACCGGGCCGGCAACTTGAGTTTAAAATATCCCCTTACTTTTCATTTCAACGCATGTTCATAAACTAGGTGAAGCTAAATTCTTTTCTTCTTCAAAATCCATGGAGTTATTTTCACATTACATTGTAACCATTCTCTAAGGGATACTGCTTGCTTCTTTTCCTGTAAACAGAGGTGCCCCATAGGGTGTGCGAGGTGTGCCACCGCACAGGGCCCCCAAAATCTAGGGGCTTTCAAATTTTTCCAAGTCAACCCATTAAATTAACTAAAACATGAAAATAAAAATGAAATATTAAATATCACCCCACAACACCACATGTAAGGCACCAAAATCAAAATTGAATTGAATATTAATTATCAACAAATTCTACGACTTAGAGAGTAGAGGCCTTAATTTAATTCATTTTCCTCTTCCCAACTCTCACACTGCAACTTCTTCTTTTTATTTATTTATTATGGTTTGAAACCTGTGTTTTCCTCTTCTCAACTCTCAAGCTGCAAAACCATTCTAATATTTTTTTCTCTTTCAGTAAGTTTTTCTCACTCTCCTCCATCAAAATAAAGCCATTTCTCTTCAGTACCAGTGTACCACCCTCTTCCATCAAATTTTGGATTTTCAAAACCCAAGCTTTAGCCCTTTCCCAAAATCACAGTTCTTTTCTCCCTCCCTTATCACATGAGAATTCACAAAGCATTGAAATTGGAAAATCAATTTATCAGCTCTGTGATTTGGAATGGTGACTAAAGAAATTTTTCTGGCAAACTCTTTCCGAATGTGTTCTTCCCGTGTCAGAAATTTTTGTTTCTATATGGATTTTTTTTTTCCTACTTGTATATATAGGGCCTCGACATCCATATTTGCACAGGGTCTCCAAAATCAATGGACCGGCTCTGCTGTAAAGAGATTTTTTCTTTCCTATGAATCATAGTTTGACACATATGCAAAAATAATTCATCAAAAACACAAAATGAAAAACTTATGCACACATGTCATACTGCTATTAACATGAATGTAAAAGTTCCTACTTACACAGTGAGGAGGAAAGTATTTTCATTCTCTAAAAAACCTACGGGGAAATAAATGATTCTTAACCTAAACGTTAGAACACCTACTTGTACCAAAAGCAAATAGAAAATGTTTACATTTTTTGAACTCTCTCTTCCCCACCAAGGAAAAACTATGTGCCACTAAAATTTTCCTACTTTTTTTGTTGTTGTGGTTTTTCTTTCTTTCTTTTGCATATTAAAATCTTTCCTATGTAGGGTAGTTGAGTTATGCTATGAGCACTTCCAACATGAAGGTTCAAATCAAAAGCAAAGAGTGCTGGCACCAAAGACACAATCATTCAAGTTAAGATGAGATTTGGTCATCTGCACTGACTATATATACCCTAATCACATGCAACTCTTCTTTTCTCTCTGTCGAAATATCATATAATTCAAGTACCCCACAAACAACAGTGAGGGTTTCCTCTTGCTTTGCTTGTTTATTTTAATACCTTTTCCAACAGCTCACATTGTCATTGGGTTTTGATAAGCGTGAAGCAAATGATCACTAGCATATTACCGTTGGCTTTAGGAATTGCAGGGATACTGTTTCTCCCACTAAGCCTTTTAAATTGAACACATGGCCAGAGTCATTAAGCATAAAAAAAAATCTCCCCTTTCTCATCTCTCTCTGAAAGTTGTCATGCATACATAATTGTTGGCCCCATTTCTATAAAGAAAAATGTGTTGGAGAAGAAAGGAAGCATCCATTAAATCTAAAGACGATGGACCACATTTAGCAGGTGGACAAAAAAGTCAATTCAAAAACCCTCTCATTGGATCCACATATTATAATAATATTGCAGATCGTTTTGTCCACCGCCTCATCTTTCAAACACCACAAAATAATTAACTTCATAAAATTAATACCACCTACAGATTAATTAGGTGGTTAAGTAAATCAAATCAAATCAAACATTGAAGCATATTTCCATCCATCTTTATAAAAAAACCCCATTAACTGGCAATTTACAGGGACCATATAGGTCCTAAGGTTGTGTGTTCTCTGTCAGATACACAGTTGGCATGTCTATGTCGATGTGGCCATGTTGCCCTAGAATTGAGCTTATTATAATTGTCACGATGATGCTGGCATAGCATCCACCGCAACCTGTTGGAAAGTAAATAAACAACAGCATAATTAACTTCTCCAAATTTTCAATTCAATCATTCAATAGAAAAAAGAGTACAAAGTAGATATTGTAAAGCGAGTCATCTCAATAGTAATATGACATGCATGAGTAAAAACTTTCAGACCTAACCGACAAATTAAAACGATAAACATGATTCTTAGAATATATATGGATAGCCTTCAATGACATTGGCTAAATATTCTATAAAGCAACCAAAACTTGGAACATCAAGCGAGGAAAACTTGGTAGCATGCTTACCATTAGAAATGGTTCAAATACAAGTTGGGTTTTGATGTTGTTTTGACCATTAGCTATTGTGGGACAGGATTGTGAAAGGACCAACATGAGTACATGTGTGAAAAAGCAAAGACAACCACATCTAACATTAGCAAGTTTTTGACCCCACAGCAAGATATATGCACATCTTCTTCTTCATATAACGCGGGGATTGAGATTGAGAGCAAGTTTTCAAAGAACAATATCTTTTTGCGAGGAGGAAGAGACAACCCTAAACCAAACAAATACCCCACTTCCTTCCCAAATCTTCCCGATTTGGCACATTATTGTAATCTTGCGTTTGTTGGGGCCTTGTCCGCTGCCACTTGTGCTTTTGGAGCTACACATATATCTGGCATCACCCAACGTAACCATCACGTGTCACTCAGAAATTAAACGCAATAGTTTATATTATTGTTATATTGTTGCTGTGGTCACAATAACAACAAAAAAAAAACAGAAAAAAGGAAAAAGAAAAGAAAGAAGAAAAGCTAGGTTCTCTCTCTCTCTCTCTCTCTCTCAGTCGGTGGCAGACGATAACTCCTAAATTTCACTATGTTTGGATTACCAATTAGACCACACCACAGTGGCACTGCCAACCCTAATTTTGTCGGTATTGTACCCTCCAGCTTTGCAGGACCCTCTGCTTCATCTGATCTGATCCAAACCCTAAATCATCAGAAAATCCAGTGGTGCCCAACTATGGCTCGTACACGTTTTCACTAAAGCAATGACCTATCATACAAAAAAATCAATATAATATATATATATATATATGCTAGCTAGCCTGACACAAAGCCATTAACGTACGCTTTCTGCTAGTCTCTTCTCTTTGGCGTATTTTTAGGGTTCTTCTTTTGCACTCTTTTTTTTTTTTTTTTTCTTTCTTTCTTTTTCTGAGAGAGTTCACAGAACCCCATGACCCATGAGAGTAAAAGCTGGTGGGGGCAATCTCACATGTTATTTACAACCTCAAGGCTCTTGCTTTATTTTGTGCACCTAACCTAACATAACATCATCTTTTCTGTTTTTTGTTTCTTCTGATCCATTTGCTGGAAATGTCATAAGTGGTTGCCCAAGTGGAGTTGCAGATACCTAATATTCAAGTCTAAAGTTATTTTCCTATATAACTGTCATTTTTCCCTTTATAAAACATTATTATTACTCTCGTAAAATTAAAGTAAGAAACAATTATATTTATATATAAAAAAAAATAAAAAGGTTACAAAAAACAAGAAGGTAATAACTCAGAGTTTGCAAAAGTAAGAAAATAAATTATGTACGTCGACATAGATAGATCGGGTGCATGGTGCATGCATTATTATTGTTTGTACTACACGTTAGTACAATAATAGAGAAGAATTCATTCAATGATGTATAGGTAAAAAAGAACACTGATGTGACCTGATCAATGCAAATTGGAAAGTGAATCATCCAAATTTACTGCCTCAATAAAATTACAAAGAAGGAATATCTATAATCAATAAAGAAGATGGAGTTTCAACGTGCTCGTTGCTTTAAATTTCAGTTCGATTTCTCTCCTCATACATTATAGTAGTTTTCGATCCCTCTCCTTATACATTGTATAAAATTAAATACAAAGGCTTATATGGTTTTCGATCCTATCTATAATCAATAAAATTAGAAATACGTCACACTTTTTGAAATTATATATATGGTACCTAGTCGTACTCGTAGACTGCCATTCACTATCTACCATTTTAAATACACCTGATTTATTTTTGGTATAGTTTTCATTCATGGGTTGGCGTGCCGGTGCCACAATGTATTACAATAGCTACAAGACAGAGAAAAATAATATAAATTTAATTTATTTAATTTATTTTCTCTTTGGTTGTTCTTGTTTTATGCTTTGGATAGTCAAATCCTTTATGGATAGGCAGTTGCACCATTTGCTGATGAAGCTGCTGTTTCTGAATGATGGATGCTGCTCTGAAACCAAGCAATATTTAACAAATAATAGAGGCCGTCCATTTTGTGGGTCCCACTAATGTTAGTAAGCATCAGTCTGACGTGTCAGGTGGGCATTTGCACTTGCCACATGTCCACGTCATTGCTAAACAACACTCCCCACCCACCACTAATTTTGGACACTTGTGAATTCTGAGTGACCGAAGAAGCCCACTATTTATCCACGTCTCTTTTTCTTGTTTTTTCTTCGTGCATGGAGTGATGGTGGTGGTAAAAAATAGACACACTGTAAAATTCGGGACAAATTATTATTTCTCTGTAGAAAAAGAAAGAGAAAAGTAACTAGGTAAAAACATTATCATTAAAGAGGATCTAAATCTTGTTTTTGTTTTTGTGCTTTTGGGTTGATGGAGAATCAAAAGTAAGATCTACCTTTCATCTCACACCACTTACTCATAATGTCAGCATTTTTGCGAATTCAATTGAATGCGATCATTCAAATTTGTTGTTGTAAGTAGATAGAGAATGAATTTGCTCTTGGTGCATGGATTTTGAATTATGAGAAAGCACTTTTCTTCTACAGCTTGTTTAGGAAGTAATTCAAAAAAATTTGAATTATGATTTACCTTTCATCTCACCTAGTCTCATCTGCCATGCCATGCCATGCCACTTGAGTTGTAAGGTTCATGGTCATTTCAAAACTTCAAAACTAGTTATTGATGGATTTGTTGTTTGCTATTGAACACTTTCTTTTAATGGTATGGAGTGTTTCAAAAAGCGAAGTTTCCCGGCATGAATGACGTTATTTTAATTGTCAAAATTATGGTCATTTGAATTGAATTGAATGACATCATTTAATTTTTATTATTGTAAGTAGTCAAAGAATGAATGCGTGCTTTAAGCATGAGTTACGCGTGGCTGTGAACTGAGATCCGTATTTATTGTTATGAAAAAATAAAGTAGTTGCAACAATACATAAATTGTTTTGACGTAATATTTTCTTTTTTAAAATTATATAGACTCCGCAATTAATTACGTGATCTAATATAAATACTCACTAGTCATTTTACCATTAACTTTTTCTTATGTACAAACTGATATGCATTATATGTCCCCCTCCATTGTCAATCAAATTCATCTTTATTTGCCATTAATGTGCGACTCTCCAATTGTTTATACACAGAGAAAGATGAAACTGCACAGAATCACATGCAAACTGTTCCATATTAGATCCTTTGTTTAGGGGCCAGAAGAACGCAAAATATGATAATGTACTTATAGATTTTTATATTTGAAGTAAGTATCATTCAAACTGTTTGACTTGCCCTCTGATTGCATCCAGACATAATCTTAATGGCATCACCAAAAACATTTCTGAATACTACTGGTCATAAAATTTTGAGATACCAAACCATTACTTTTATGAGTCTAGGTTCCTGCTCCTGCTTCCCCGATTTTAATATTTGGGTTCACATTAAACGTATAAAATACCTTCCGGATGACATAGTGACCACAATACAATAAAGTTGGAGAGAGAGAGAGAGAGAGAGAGAGAGAGAGAGAGAGAGAGAGAGGTTGGTGACAATTGATTAGACAAATGAGTAATATGGTGGATACGGGTCGCTTTTTAAGTATAGTTCCTTTGCTTTGCGAGAAATCTGAGACATTGAATGGAAAGAAAGAAGTCACATATAAAGAATCAAAAGCAAACATGGAAAAAGTTAAAAAGGAAAGGGGTAGAGGATCTGATCAAACATTATCATTTCATTTCATCTCGATTGACAAGTACAACAATATCATGCTTTTTTCCATATCCTATTGCGCATGTTTGATGATTGTCTAATTACTTACACTGCTTTTTAAGCAGAAAGAAGAAAAGCAAACAATAATGTGGTTTGTGGTGTTCCCATAAGCATTCCATAAGTGAGGTCTGGATTTTGCCACTAAGACGCATGAGTAAACAAATCCATAAAAGCTATAGGTTTTATGGGATGAATGATTGCACAAAGTTCTCTCTTATCAAGCAAAGGATTCAAACTTGGCAAATATGCAAGGTGACATATAGCTTGGTTTAAGCAAAGTTGGGTTAATTGTAGATTAGGATTGAGTGATTCGGATTGAGTTCGGTTTGCCAACAGTCTCAATTCGTGTTAAACGCAATCTCGATCAAGTTAAGAGATGGTAAATACATACTTAACTTGACTTCTAACCAAATCCACTGTCACTACTGATATAAATGAATTCAAATTTCGAGTGAACTTCGAAGTAGATCATTGTAAACCAACCCAAATTAAATCATTTAATTAGAGGCATAAACGTGCATGTGAAACCGATTAACAACGTGGAACAAAAACCAAAGGTTATGATGTACTAGTTGAATATGGAGGTCCCCAAGAAAAAAGAACGAAAAACGCTCATAAAAGTATTGAACTCTCTCCCCAAGAAAGAAATGAAACACTGGTAAAAGTTACCCTACGAAAAATTGGGAAAGCTACAAAGGAAGGAGAGCAATTGAAATAATAATAATGGAGGTCCCCACATTGGAGAAGACGATATGATGCTAATTTTGACGTCTCACGATTGTTGGCATACACATTTTTAACCTGCTGCTTTTTTTTATGACATTTTGAGCTCTCTGTCCAAACCCAACAACTCGAAAGGCTTTGGCATTGCTGCATAATGCATGAACAAGACCCCAACAAGAAGAGATAAGAGATGCCCACCATATGCATCTTGTTCTGCACAAAATTCAACCCACCGCCCAAGAAACTTTCCAAAGCTGTGGATGGATGCCTTGCCACACCAGATGGGAAAAGTTAAATTCTGATTAAAAAGAAAAGGAGGATCCAAGTTTAAAAAAAATTGGGGGTAGGTATACCGCAATTGTGAAGTGTTTGACAATTTATTTTTGCCTTTGCTTTTGGTTAACAACTCAGTATCTCTCAATGCAGCCCAAAAAAAAAAAAAAAAGCGATTTCCCTTAAATTGCTTTTCTTAAAGCAGTGAGACCAATTAGGTATGAAACTCATCATGCACATTGCTCAAATGGAAAGAAAATAAAAAGTAAAAAAAAATTATGGAAATTTAAATATACCCAATAGAAACAAAATTTGTAATCCTACTCTTCTTTTTCCTTTTTGTCCAAAAAGTATTTGACAATATTTTTCTGTTCAATTTCTGAGGACTAAAAAAATCCTAAGAGAAATTAACATGCACACTGGCATTCATGACAGAGTTGCATACAGGGCAATTGAGAAGGGTGGACCCACACATTGTACACAGGCACAAATGCCTGCATGGCAGTAACAACACCCTTGACTCCCTCACCCCACACCTCTTACACATCCTATCGCCACCACCACAACCACCGTTTCCGCCGCCTCCAACCACCGCATCACCACCATCAACCGCATCTTCATCCCGCCCGTAATCGTTGCTGCCGCAGCTCGATTGCGCATCGTCTGCCACCGCGGCGGCTGCGGGGCCGCCACCAGCTTGGTGCTCCTCGCTAACGTGCGCCAGGACTTGCTCTAAATTGGTGCGTAGAGAATTGGCTGCGGCTTCGTTTGTCTGCGCCATGTCCCTCCATATTTGATTCTCAAGGAATAGGCTTTTGACTCGCTCTTGAAGGACCCAATTGAGCTTCCCCATCCTCTGTATCTCCTCGTCTTTCTCCTTCAGTTTCTTCACGATTCTCTCCTGGATTGCCGACACTAACAATCTCGATTGCTGCTTTCTTTGCTCTTCGAGTTCCATTCTCACTTTCTCAGTCTGTCAAAATAGCCATAGAAACCAAAATCAGCTCAGAGGAATAAAATAAATTTTCTAAATTTCATGACAATGCTCTGTCTCATGGCCAAGAAAACTGAAGGAGATAAGAAAAAATGAAAACCCAGGTTTTTGGATTTTTCATTCATTATGGTGAATGGCACAAGGCTTTATAGAAAGCATGAGTGAAAATTTACTTGGCCTAAAACAGGGGAGAGAAACAGAGGAATATTGAACAAAGAGAAAAAAGAAGGGGAAGATATAAAAGATGGTAGAGGAATCAAACTTACATGTTGGGCGATGAAGCGATCGATCTCAGATTGCTGTTGTTGGATCTGAAAGGCAATGTCTTGGTCGATAAAAGACGAGGCACCAACGGACATTTTGCTCTTCTGAGGGACTGAGAAATTGTTGAAGTCGTTGATTAATTGGTCTCTAGGCCGCTTTCTAGGAGCAGATATGTTGTTGTATGTGAGACCACTCTCCGCCTGCTTGTTCATTGAAGCTTTATTTGCTTCACAGAAAGGCGATTGGTACATGGGAAGCAGATTTTCAGGCATTGTTGTGGACAAAAGCAGGCCAGAGTCCATCTGTGTACTGTAAATATTGGCGGTTCCTTGGTTGGTTTTGATGAAATCTCTGCAAAAATCAAACACAACCCACGTAAGAAAATTGAATACCAGAGAAAACCCATGTAGAAGAAGGTGATTTGAAGGGCTGGCATGTACCTATTTGGGATTAACTGAGATGGGATAAGACCCGCATGGTGGTGGTGCTGAGCTTCAACTGCCATGAAGAAGAAAGGTTGGTTGGTTCTGCTATGCTTTTCTTGTGATTCTTCTAGCTCTTCTTGCTCTGTTGTTGTTGTTGCTGTTCGAGAGAAAATATAAAGAGAAATGGAATGAGAGCTTCAAGAGAATGAAGATGAAATGAGGCAGAAAGCACGCAATAGAGGTGGCGACTAGAGAGCCTGAATCAATTTATTAGGCTGAGGCAGAGAGAGAGAGAGAGAGAGAGAGAGCAAAAGTTAAAGGTGTTCCCAACAAAGAAAAATCCCATTTTTATACAATAAAAAAATTTAAACTTTTTTTTAATTTGAAAAAAGAAATAAAACTTAAAAAAGAATCCCAAAAAAAAAATTAATTGTAAAACATGGAAGTGACAGATTTTGTCAGATTTGGTCCAATTTAAGTTTTGTTGATTTTTCCTTATCCAGAGAAAAAACCTCCCTTCACATTGCATTTACTCATGGATTTCATCTGGTCTTTCCGTAATTAGACCAAACTTCCAGGGATAGTAACGGAACTTCTGGAAGCTGACTGGGTTTTTTTTTTTAATACCAAAACGCTGTGATTTTCTGCAGTTAATGGCGTTGCAGCATATCCGCCACGTATCCGATGGCGTGGTGCCCTCCGCAGAAGGCTGCCACGTCACCAAAATGGAGCCAAAGGACTTTTCCTGAAACCAGCACAGCAGCAGGGCACTCGTTGTGTACGTGACTTTTTATTATGGGATTTTGAGAAGAGTGGGGCCCATTGGGCACTGTCCCACGTGTGACGGTGTGTGCGTGTGAGGACAATAAAGCTGACCCACTAGCCACGTCTGGATGGGGCCCCCACTCTGTCCTTTGGAATGGAGGTGGGGACAGACATTGTGGGGTCAACATTTCCGTTTCGCAGCGGTTTCCCCGTTTTGCTACCTTGTCCCCTTCCTTTAACTGGCGGTCTCCGTGTACGGACAAATCAAGGGTGGAGGGTGAGTGATCCGGTGCGGCACGGGTCCACCAGTACTGTGCGCCTTCATTCACTGTCAACAAACTAATGATCGCTTCCAAACTTTTTTCAAGTGTGGTGTTGGGGCGGTGTTTTGTGATTTGTCTGTCTCTTAGTCAAACTGTGCACACAATAATAATCTTTGATTAGTAAAATAATTAATTCATAAACATTTGCGTATTAATAGGAAATTAGATCGCCCATGAACCACTTAATTAAGAAGTACAGCTATGGATGAACAAATTAGGTTGAATTAAGTGCATGCCAATTGAAATTAATTATTGCTTAACCCATAAGCACATGTGATTTCTTTTGGCTTAAGGGCCCTATAATCTTTTTCCTAGCTGTTTTATTACCCTCTGAGATACCAAATCCTTAGGGTGGTTAAGGTATGTAACACTCCATAGACTTTTTTTAATTTCCCCAATTGCCAATTAGGGTTAATATATTTATTTATAAAAAAAAACTTCCATTATGATTTGAACCATTTGTTGAAGTGAAAGTAACTTGAGCCAAAACTCATGGGTTGGGTTAGTTTTTGTTTTTATTTTCTAATTATGGGTTAATTTTTATTAACCGAAAGAGAGAAAGAAGAAATTAAACTTGCCATAAAAAGATTCCATGCAATGAGATGATGAGACCATTCTGAGTTGTATGCTTATCTCTTGTATTGTAAAACACAACTTGTCCCATGCCATGTGAGTACTTTTCTTTTTTGTTTTTGTGTTTTTGAGGGGTGTAGATCCAAACCAGTGATTAGAAGAAAACTAAACTCTTCCTAAAATGGATTCAATAAAAGTTTGGCTTCTTCTTTCCCATTAAACAAGCATCAAATTCAGTTTATATTGAGTAGGTTATACCTTCTAAGATTCCCTCAAATTAAGAGTAAAACATGAATCAAACATGCCATTAATATAACTCGTAATTAATTTTAATCTCCGAACAATCCGACTGCTAATGGTATGAAATTTTTTATGAATGCAATCTCCCTACCGTTTGACAAATAATGCATATACAAATCACATTGTCTATCTTCAATTTTACATGAAATGCAAACTCTTCTCCAATTTTTGGAATTCAGGTCACTCGTAAGGAATGCATCATATGGAGTAATTTTCTAATTACTCACAAATAATTTCACAGCATTACTTTATTTTTTTTATAGTCAAAATCACGTATATGTTTTTAATCCTCCCATTAAGTTCTTTCCTAACAGGTACAAGAAATATTAAAGTCCTACCAATTTTCACAACCTGCAGTACCAAAAATATAGAGAACATTAACTTAGAGTCAAAGTCAATGGTAAAGTTGCAGCATGAAGTGAAATTATTGGCATCTAAATTTCTGAGGCACCAAAATTGAATTTGGGGGGCCAAAATGTGCAACCAAATTATGGGGTATTGACCAAATTGAATTTGAGAGAACAGTAACCCCACCTTGTCTGAAACTATCTAACATCTTCTTTAATTCCCTCACAAACACGCACAATCGAATAGGAAAGAAAAGGAGAGCATAAAGAAAAGGAAGGAAAAGAAAAGCATTTGCCACCAGAAAAAAGATAGCAAATGTAAATGTAGACAGATGGATTCCCATATCCACTATCTCATCTCTCTCTCTCTCTCTCTCTCTCTCTCCTCTTTTTCCTTCCTTGTATTATTGCTTTGCATTCATCATCCCATTTGGGCTCATAACGTATGCTTCACTTTAACCACCTCAAAAGAAAATAAGGGTAAAATACAAACCAAAGAAAAAGGCATGCAAACACGAAACAAGGAGATGGACGGAAAATCAAATCATGCATTGACTATTGCATGCTGCACTGTTAAGAATGCTTGCATATATTACTAGTAAAATATCGGTTCGGAATTTTTTCTTTATATAAACGATATTGAGAGAGGGGAAATTCGAATACAGAATCTTTGAATGTATACATTGGCTTGGAATTGAATCTGTGAAAAATGAAAGGCACTAAAAATAAAAATAAAGATAAAGTTTGTGGTTATGCTTATCTTATCAGATTTGTTTTCGATTTGACAAATACAAAACATACTAATAATAAACCCTCCTAGCACATGACGGAAAAAGCTTAACGTACATAATATAGTTTTTTGTAAAATATGGAACATAATGGCATATTCTAGCTTTGTGTTTGTTCCACAAATTATGATTCCTAGGTGGAGTTTTTTTTAATGACATTTTCTATTGAGCTATTGAGCAGGATGATAACATACTAAACTCACACACACTATACGGATGCTAGGACTCGAACCCATGACCTTTCTTAGGAATAGCATTTGATCCAAATTACTACACTATTGGGTCCTTTGCCCTACGCGGAGTCTTAATAGTGGCTTAAAACCCACTGTTTATTTTCCTTAGTTGATTTATAGCTGGTTCAAATTTAGATTTATTTTAGAAGTTTCCAATGAAGTTCCTAGAATTGCATCACCTTTTCACTTCACATCTAGTGTTGCAAGCATCAATGGCCACTAGCCAGCCATGCCGGCCCTTTATTTCTCCTTTTATATCCGCAGAGGTCGGTTTTATATGCCAACCACTTGGAAGATCCCATGATGATTCTAAAAGTTTTCAAATGTGGGAACCACACAAGTAGAAAAAATATATGTCATGATGCAAAAGCATCTAGATATGTATGGTGGTTCTGATAACCAAGAAGCATATCTCCTTGTTTAATGTTATAAGCACTATGATTACTTTCCACTTGGATCATCTTGTTCGAAAAGCTAAAAACTAAATGATAAAAGTAAGAATAACAATGAATTGACGTTTTCATTTGGCTTTGTATGGAAAATATGATGGCTTTCACATATGAATTTGAATTATTTCGACAAAAACTAAACAATAATTTAAATTAATAATTAAGTAGATTCTTGTTTAATATGTTATTTCTTGATAATTTTGCATTGTGACTATGAATTTGAACTATTGGATATAGTAACTCTTGTTCGAATGCCATGTGTTTGGATTCATAATTGGACAATATGATGTGTAAGATTGCCCCGTAAAAAAAACGTAATTATTATAGAAAAATACTCTCGAATACCATTATTACTATAGCAAAGTTTTCAAATAACACTATCACTATAGCATGTAGTTCCATTATATCGATATCATCTCCATATTATGTCGATATTGTCGATATTAAAGTATTATGTTGACATCTAACATTTTTAAAGGGTATATAAATAAAGTATCAATATTTTGTTGGTGCTGTCGATTTGACAGAGTAATGATGTTATTTGAGAATTATGTAATAGTAAGTGATATTTGAGAGTATTTTCCTTAACTTAATGAAGTAAATATAACCTTTGCAAGGAAGAGGTGAAGTAGGATTGGGGAGCTTTTCTGAAGTGGGTAGCTAAATGATCAAAGCTAGTGAAATGGAAGTCATGATAAAGTCATCATGCTTTTATGCTAAAGCAAAAACGAGCACTTGGTCCCTCCAAAAGTCCAAAGATCCGTAATTTGAGGACATATGCTTAATTAAATGTGATTATTGATTTAATTGACAATGAAACCAACCCAATTAGTGAAAATTAGGTCAGTCATTGAGATCAGATGATTCGACACCACTATGTCGTGTTCATGAATGCCGCCGCCTCAATTGTTAATCAAATGCTTAATGTGGAACTTTCCCTAAATTAGCTCAATTTAATATCCTCGGATGTTCCAGATGATATGCATATGCATGGCCAATACAACACGCACTTTTCAAGCATTGATGTAATAATACAAACAAGTAAAACCACAATTTATACATTTTAATTATAAATATCTCATTCTTGGATTGTTAAAGTTTCTCTCGTGCTATCGAATTCGCGAATTACTTTATTATAGAGAAAAATTGGAAATTAGTCCGGACGAAGATTCCTATGTTCTCACCTAAAGGCACTTTCAACCTGTTGAAATAAAGAACTAATTCTACCCATGTTTTAAATAATTAGATTTGGTTAGACTGTTTAATCATGATTCCCATAATGATGGTTTGTTTGAATTGATCAGTCTAGAATGCAAGAAAAAATTAGTTGAAAAATCATTGTATCCAACGAATTTGATTCCCAACTTTAGACGCACCATAACATGTTTTGTCAAAGAAATAGTTGAAATCTCCCACTCATCCTTGTTCCCTTCACAAGATGAGATGAAGTCTATATAAAGAAAAGGACATCGACAGTCCATATTTTGCCATCTTTTTCCTCCTCCGAGTAATCGACTTTGCATTTGGCATTAATAGGTTCAATATTATTCTTGGCCGCAACTTCGTGCACCGCAGGCTTCCACTCAAATCTATTCTTGGATTTCTGCCTAATTGACAAACAACGCAGCTAAGTAAAATAAATTGAATTCTCTTTGACAACACAAACACACACCAAAATGGAACCAAACTGATGGAGACGTGAGGAGGGGAGGTCGTTTTCTTGGAATTTCTCTCCATTGGAGGCTGCAGGACAAAACAACAGGGATGGATAGAGAAAATTTGTGCATATATTATATAGGGCCACAGTGTGGTCACTGGTCACGTACTTTTATCAAAATTATATGCTGCCCTGAAATTGTGGGCCAAAATCTTTTGCTTTCAATCTCTCAATGATATGATTGAATAATGGGGTTATGTTCCTTTTTGAATAGGGTTGATTCCATCTTGGGGTCTAGTCAAAAATTGATGTCTCTCTGTCTTGTCCAAATGAAAAGCCTCGAAATATTATATTATGAAGTTTTTGTTTATTTATATTGGTATTTTTCAAGCAAAAACTCAATCTAAATGTCTCTTTCTTTGACTAAGAAAGCCTTAACTTGTAATGACAAGCAATTTTTTGTTTGTTTAAACGAATGTGCCTAATGGGTCCCCATGCCTTTGCTATTTAAAGCCAAAGCACAGCATTATCCCTTTATAATTCAACTTCCAACCACATTCTGCTACGCATCAAAAACCTAGAAAAAAAAAGTATGCAATTTTGTTTCTTCTACGAATGTCACCTGCACCCCATTATACAGAAAAACTTATATGAAATGAGGAGGGGATAACATTGTTTTACTTATTATTCCCTGCTAATCACGCTATGCTAAGTGAAAAAATTATCACTCGTGACATAGCGTGATTCAACGAGAATTGTAAAACAGTGATATCCCGTTGCATACAAGTGTTTCTCCCCATTATGACACAAGGAGGAGCTTGTTAATTAAGATGATATTATACTAAATGAGAAATGAATATATTTATTTACTAATAGAGCATATATATTACAAAAATTACCATTGTGTAGGGTTGAGTTTTTGAGAGATAAAGCTGAAAGCAATTTCACGTACCCCCACTTTGGATTTGATGACTTTTGAAGGCGTGAGGCACGTCAGGAATGATGCATAGAGATATGTATGCTGCTGGAGAAAGCGACCATGGCTTATCATCCTTTTCTATGTCCACTTTGATGGATTGGGTCTACCTATCCATTATGATTCTTGTGACACACCAACGGTAAAATTAAAAGCTGCACAACCTTGCTGTTAATAAAGCAAGAGGATGACTTATTCTAATTTATTAGATTTTTTTTACAACACGATAAATTATTATAATGTAAAAGGAGGGGGATCGAACTCGAGCGTAAAAGGACAGACACACTTTCCGTGTTCAACTGACATAACTCACATCTACTTAAGTTATTGATAAGCAGGTGTCAGAGATTACCTACTTAAATATAGAAATTGATACATTATTAAGCTTTTAATCACGGGCTCTTCTTGGTGAAGTGGTATGTGTATATATATTCTCCTTTATGACGCCTTCGATGCCACAATAATCACAAAGTTGATTTTGGCTTTTGATGAGGTGTGCAACATAAAAACAAAACAAAGTCGTACTCACAAAACGAACTTTTTTATTATATTTATTTCAATTATTTTTTATATCACACCGTGCTTTCTACATTACCTAAATATGCATTCGTAGAAATCACAGAAGAAACGAAACAAAACAAGATGACGAGAAATTGGACCAATTTTCTATAATTTGTCCTCTTTTTACGTTACTATATTTTTATATTTTATAAATTGTTTGTTGGGCATTTCAGAATTGAAGTGGAGAAGACGTGGGTGCTATTAATGTTTGACAACAAGATGAGAAAAAAGTAGATGCAATATATTTAGTCTGCGTCCATACATCGAGTTCAAAGATTTATTACTTTGGCACAAGTTGAAGACCAACAGAAAACAAAATTGTCGGCCCAAGATGGATCCCGAATGTCAAGTCAATGTGGTCGTGCTCATACCCATTTCTTTAACAAATAATTGTTAATATATATAAATGCATTTCATGCAATAAGATGGAAAAGTAATGTTTGTGTTTGAGGTTGAAATAGAACGCCTACATTATTGTTAATTAGGGCACGACTAACTAATGACTTGTTATTGAATTTTGTACTAACAAATATTATACATGATAAGAGTCGAAAAAGCGGTGCCAAATTTGAATCTTTTGAATTTATGATTAAGGGTGTTGTCAAACGAATCCTAAAATTAACCGAGGGCACTTTACTAATAAATTATTTATTGAATTACTAATTTACTCTAATATAAGATGACCAAAAATGACATATTGAATTGTGAAATAAATGTAATTTTAATAAGTACACCATACTTACCATATTCAACCATAATCAAACATGTAAGCCAAAAGCCCTACTTCCAAAAACCTTAGAATTAACTGAAACAATTTGTTTCATCGTTATTTAGTAATTGATTGATGCAAACAAGTCTCATGGATGCTTCAGACATATCGAGGAAGTCATCAAAAGAGGTATTAACTTTGGTATTTTTGGTTTAGGTTGAAAAAAAATAATTAAAATTTAGGTTTGTCAGATGAAGCATCAAGTTCGGCAACGAGTTTGTGGTCTGATGGAGTGTTCGGCAGTGGGCTCTCGAATGAGTTCGGTGTTGTATGATAGAGTATTTTTGTAGTTAATTTTATATTTTGATTTAAATATCAGAATGTACTCAACAATAATTAATTAACAAAATTAATAACCCACCCCCAAAATAAAAAGAATAATACATTCGGTTTGTTAGAAACAGGTGGGATGAGCACGGACAGATTTAAACGTCAAGTTCAAATAGAGTAGGGATCAGCTTTTCCAAACCAACCAAAACTAAATTAATTGCAGCTTGGTTCGCCTCATATTAATTTGATTTGAGCGGTGTAAACGGGACAAACAGTTTTTACCAATTTCTAAAAATATGTGTGTAGCTAATGGAATGAGTCACTTGTTGAAACGCAGAGCTCTCTTGAGACAGATAAAACCATAGCAAACATAGCACTAGGTTTTACATTTTGCAAAAGGCTAGTACTATTATTACAATTCTCCAAATATGCATGAAAAATCTATATACTTTGCGTTGTCCATACATGAATAAACGACTGTAGTAGCGGACTACGCATTTAGCCCGAAATTTGGATATATAATTGTCTACTTTATTAAGAAGATACCCGTTCTCCTATAACACAACAAAGTTTATAAATAAAGCGATGTGCAAGATTTCCCGTGTAGAAGAAATGTGAATTCCGAAATCTTCATTGGGATTGAATGACGCTAGAAGCTTGGTTTCCACTGTATATGATTGCGGAAAGCATAATTTGCAGGACATAACTAATTCGTGTATCATGGAATTAGTTGAGAAAATGATATGCATGCCTCATGAACAGCAAGCTGTCAGTTCACGTCTGTCTGCTTACATAAATTCAGTACTATATATGCTCCAGGAAAAACCTAATCACATGCACCGTCTGCCTAGTTACTTGACTCTAAATCAAATCCCAATATTTCAAACCTCCGTACATTGCACATGCCCTTAACTTAGGAGGAAACTAAATATATTGTTGCTTTCGAGCATGCATGTCCCTAATCAAATACGTTCAAAGATCCAACAATCGCATTATTGTCAATAACGATTGAATAATACGATGATTTGTTGCCTAATAGCATCTTACTCGTTGAAAATAAATGAATTTTTTTACCTACTACAAAAGCTTATGAAATAACCAATGTTTGAAATATGAACAAATGAAACTCTGTTCTAATAGCTAGAGACTTTTGAGATTTAACATGGAGCTAGCATAACGTTCGAGAATTAATCATATTAAACATGTATTTTATTACTTAAAGCATGTGACGTCCGGGATATGATTAATTATTCCTTGCTAATTTCTTTCAAATTGTCGGAGATAGGTTTAAGCGTGGACATTTTTGTTAGATAAGTTAATAAACTAATGTGGATATATAATTATGGGCTTGTCCATTACAGATCCCTACATTTTCTATTTTCTAGACATATACCCATCACTCTATAAATCTACGTGTAAAACCCAATTTCAAATTTAAATGACTAGTAGGATATAAGAGGTCGTAGTATTTCTATGTTTTTACATTGTTGCCACTAAACTTCATATTTTATTTATAATTTATTTCAAGCATTTCATTAACTGTCATAATTGTAATTAATATACTCCATATTAATAGCATATCAATCACCCCATTTCTTTTAGTTGTCATTCCCTCTCACATCTCACCCCCTAAAATTGCAAACAAAAAAAAAAAAATCTGTAAATTACATATCCAATAATGTACCTATGAAAAATATAATATAAATATATACATATAAAATATAGGTATATTATTTACCCAAAAAAAAATTCAGTTACTTTGTAATTGCGTATATTTTTCATAATTAAAAATAGGTACATCATTTACCCACAAGTAAATTATTTTACAATATACCTGTAAATGTGTATAGGTACATTATTAGGAGAGGAAAGATAGGTACATTATTAGAGGAAAAAAATAGGTAAATTATTTGGAGAGAGAAAATAGGTTCATTTTAAAAAAAATTACTTTTAATAAAACAAATAATAGGTACTTTATTCAGAGAAAAAAGGCTATATTATTTATAGAAAAAAATAGGTACATTATTTAGATAAATAATAGGTACTTTATTCGTAGTAGGTATATTAATCAAATGCTAGGTACATTGGATGACATATAATACCTAAATCCTAATTGTAAGTACATTAAAATTAATGTAGATATATTGGATGTGGTATAATGTAGGTATATTGGAATAGATAATTATGTGCACTTTTCATACTAGGTAAATTAAATTTTTCATAAAACAAACAAGTAATAGGTACATTATTTTTTCAACATAATTAGTATGTACAGTTTTATTCAGAAACAATTATAAAGTGGATTATTAGTCATGTATAATTCATAAAAAGAAAATAACATAAACATTTTATTAAACAAACCGATTACCCAAATTTGAATTTATTGTTAATTTTTTTAAAAAATGTTTCAAAATTAATTCCTACATCCATTACAACCATTTGGAGATCTTTCCAAATTCAACATCTGTCATTATATATAATCCAATTAAAAACTGTTTTCATATTGATTCCTACATTAATATACAAAATGCAATAATGGCTTAGTTGGGGGTATTTTTGAAATCTGAAAAGTACAATAAATCAGATTTTATGCTTAATTAGGTAACTTGCTGAGTTGGATCCTAGTCATGGGTTTTTACTTATACAAATTGGGTATTATTTATAGGAACAAAAAGTGAAGGGTTTTAGGTACGGCAAATTGAATTTGAAGGGTATAAGCCAAATTTACTATATAATTATTCCTTGCTCTTAATCAAGTCCTTAGTTTGGGAGGTGCGGATGTCGTGGTTTGAGCTTGGTGTGGAAATTTTGCAGCCTATATTAGGAGGTCCAAAGATGTGTTTTTGGCTGAACAGGTTGAGGTGCTGGCCGTATGTGAAGGCTTGTTGTGGTGTCTGGAGCTTAGACTTCTCAGCTTTTGGTCATATTATATCTCTTGAGTCGTCAACTATCGGAGGTGATCATCTCTCATGTGTCTCGTCAATGTAATGGGGTGACTCATCGTTTAGCTAGATACGCTTTGTCGATTGATAGTTTTGCGCAATCAAGCGAAAACCCTCAATCAAAGGTAATGATTTTTTGTTTTGTTTTTGTTTTTGCTATAGATTATTATAGCCGGAGCACTTGCTTATCCAATTTGGTGTAAGAAGGGGGAATAAAATTCCTCATATAAAATAATTAATAAATAATGGTGGACGGTCTACTCGAAAGCAAAATTTGATGATGCAGATTTGCTGTGGATTTTGCCAAAACTGGATTTGGACCCATTATTTGGGATCTTTTGTCCCTCCGTGACCAGCATGAGACTAATTGGAAACTCAGAACAAGTTAATTATATTTTAAACCTTTCTGTTTAGGGATTTAAAATATAATTAGAATGACCATGTTTATCCAAAGCATGCATGTTTGGATGGTGACTGTCACCATTTCTTTTTTATTTGAAAACCAAATAAAAATAATAGTGCTCCTCCGACTCGTCGGAATCTTATAATATCACAGAGCTTGTGAGCCTTGTGATTAAAAAAATGAATTTTCGTTTTATTATTTATTTATTGGATGGTGAGGTGGAGAACTCATTGCGACATGCAGAGCAGAGAGACAGACAAAAACAAAAACAAAAGAACGAAACAAAAACATGTTTGTATAGATTACGGTCTTCCCACGCCATTGAAGCCCAAATGTTGCTCTCGTCCTCCATTAATTAAGGCGTGATATGAAGCTATCATCTAAGGACGATTATTATTCACAAGAAATTGAAACAGAAGCTTCCTTCACTTGTGTTTTGTGTTTTCTTTTTGTTTTTGTTAAGGATTGAAAGCGAAAGTCGACCTAATTAACATGACCATAACATGTCATGCAATTAATGTGTCATCAAGTTGAAAAAAAAAAAAAAAAAAAATCAGTCCAAATTGTGCAAAAACCCTCTTGAATTTAGTTAGGATGTACCCATAAGAGAAATGTAGTTAATTACATTTAAACTTATATATAATATTGGATTCAGTAATTTAATTTGAAAATTAACATGGGTCCTATGATATGATTTGTTATCATCATTACACGTATTATGTATCAAAAAAATCACATCACAAGCTGTTTGATTGACGTAATGATGGAAATTTATTCATTATGTTGTTTTCATATTAAGTTAGGATAAAATTATTCTAGCTTTTTTGTTTTTTGTTTACGATAAGAAGAACTTTCATTAAACAACCTCGAAAAGAACCCTACAACATAAGGATTAAGACAAAATGTATAGAAGTAGGAGGCCTAAGATTTTAACTGAAATACAACATGCATAAACTTTTTTTCGGTCTCGACCACCATGTATGTTTCCGAGCCATGAGTATTCATTGTTGGAATTGTCGACGGCTTGGGAATCCTAAGACACTCCGTCGTATCATCGAGAAAAAAAGGCCCCAATGTTGTATTCTTAGTCATTGGCAATTGATGATTCAATTTGAATGATATTAGTCATTTTCAATTTGCCCTTATTTATTTTTGGATTTCCTAAGAAATCATTTACACTTGCATGTTTTTTATTTGAAAGTTGAGAGGTTTTTCTGTCTTTTTTAAAAAAACTTTGGCTTTTTTCAAAAGTGAAATTTTTTTTATGGCTAAAACCTAAATTTACTTTTAATAATAATTATTGGGCATGTTTGGGAGGTTTCTATAGGTGTTGAATTTTATGTTTAAAAAAAAAGTAGAACAAAAAGAAAAGTCCAAATTGAGATTTGAAATGTTTTAAAAGTCGTATAGTGAATTTCAATTGAAATGATACTAGCTCTAACCAAAACGGATAAATTATTAGTCCTTTTCACTCACGTTTTTTCTAATTATCACGAATGTTTGACAAGTTTGATCAATGATTTAATTTTCTGTTGAAAAAGAAAAAAAAATATATTAATAAAAAGGTCGCATTGCTTTCACATGCAATTGGATTTGATTGTGTTGGCCGGCCGTTTAATATTTTGAATCGTCTTCTTCTTTTTAATATTTTTCTTTTCTTTTTACTCGATTCTAAATGTGCAGTGACAAATTTATTTATTTTATCACTCAAGAATTGTCACACATCAAATCGACCAACCTACGTGGCTTGTTAAAGTATAAAATATTAGATGTCGGTAAATGCTCTCTTAATTTTTAATATTTTGTAGCTCAAGTAGTTAAGAGTAGTTATTTTTGCACTCGAGATACTGTGTTTAAATCTCTACTTATTTATTATCACTTGAACAAAAAACACAAAGTGCACTAGTTAAACAATAAAGTAACCCCTAAAATACTTTGCTCACATTAACAACCAACTAAACTAATCTCTCTGACAATTATCGCTCTGCCAAAGAAATACTTGAACTCGATATTATTGGGCCTTCAGAGCTTAGAAGTATCCCCCAAGCAAATAAACGTGTAAATGGAATTTGGAACCTCAACTTGTGGGCAAGAAATTAACCTTTAATCCCTCAAAATTGACCTTAAAATTTTCCGTAGAGGCATCGCTCACTTTCTGTGTTGGTCTATTATTCTGCACAATCATTCAAGGCGCGGACCACTGAAAACTGCAATGAATCTTTGGCCTTTCTTTGTTGCGTGGGAATTTTTGGCCATGACCAGCTGTTTATGTATGTACTAGATGACATGAACAAGTTGTGGCCTCGACCCATCACCCATCTCCTCATTGTCATCCAAAATATATTAAATATATTTGTGATGAATTTTACATATATATATATATATACATATATATCGGCACGCATCCAATAAACAAATAATGTCCACTTACGTGGTGCACCATTTTGGTTAAAGAAGAATATTTCACTCTTTTTTTTTTTTTTGGTCTCAAGTTATCTTGTTTTTCTTGCTTGTAGACGTGAAGATTATTGGCGTTTTTTGACTTGTGAGATGTTCTTATAGTAATTGGTTTTGATTGAATATATATAATTTAGGGTTGTCTTTCCTAGATGTGATGTAGCAATTCAGAGAAACTAACCACCCAATTTGTCACCTTCGATTCGATTGATAAAAATAAAAGATAGCAAACCGAACTTTGTTGCTTTCCATACGTGCCGTTCTTGACCAAAACAATATCAAATCAATAATTTTGTTTCTATGTCACATCTTTATCATCTCCAAAACTCATGCGTTTCTACTAACTCTGCACAAAAATTATATAAATTGGAGGTAACGTGCAACACTGCAACATGTATGGCATAGGAAAACCCAAAAAAAATTAATTAAAAATTAATAAATATAGACAAAGATAAAGCTGATATTCTTTTCTGGCCTGGTCAAAGAGGAACTTGAATACTAATCTAATTTTGAATTTCAGAAAACACACAAGAAACAATAAGATGATTTTCTGAGCTCCCCAAGAAAAATTGAAAAGAAGAAATTGATGGGTTGACAGCATATGTATATATGCGTGTGTGTCCATATTGAAAAGACAAGTTAAGAGGACAAGCTCTAAGTTCATACCACATGGTATGCTTGTTGGATCTACTCTCTCTGTATTGTCAAGCAAGTATGAAAATGACACACACAGACAACAGCCCCATTCATTTCTTTTTTTTAATTATAGTTTTGTGAGAGTGGGCCTAAGAAAGCTGACCTAAATTGGAGGATCTTAGTATCTATCTACTCTCTCTCTCTCTCTCTCTCTCAAGTTAGTCTTTGAATGTTTGATTAAGGATTGGTCCCCAGTAGTGTAAAAATGTAAAGAAATGGAAAGGTGTGTCATAAAGAAGGCAAGTCCACTTTGCAGATATATCCATATTCCATGCACATAGGTGGGGGTGGAATTTGATGGTGATGGAGTGGACAAAGCCTGGCATAAAATATGGATCTACATCAAAAGTTGTGGGCCAAGCAAGTCTGAATTTAAGGTGGGGCCCTGAGGGGACACAATCCAGCTACCAGCTATGCTCATCACCTTAAAATTTTGATGTTGTTGCCTCCCTTTGCTCTCTCTCAACACCACATTTTCCCTTTATAACATTGCACCCACTCATATGACAACATGAGAGAGAGAGAGAGAGAGAGAGAGAGAGAGAGAGAGAGAGAGAGAGAGAGAGAGAGAGTTTATGATAGTCTTCCAAATAGCTCATCCTTTAAGTGGGAATTTTGAGGAGTGCCATTGGTTTTGCTTTAGGAAGATGGATTTGGTAGGATATAAAGAGATGGTGGAGTAGAAGTAAAGGTCGGGCATAATATCTAGGGGTTGGATTATTAATTCCATATTTGAATTGAATCAAAACCCAATAAAGCTGAAGTATCCAGGAAGGTAAAAACAACATATGCATAAAGGGGGATCCTTTTGCTAGCCATTCTTTTTTCATTGAGTTAGAAAGATGCCCTTGGAAGCACATAATCTTATCCCACCGACAGAAATCGCATATGCTAAAGTCTACAAGGCCACAACCTCTCTTTCATCCCATGATCCCATTTATGCGTTTTCCAAGATTGCAACATCAAACCTAATTAGTGCAGCAGATCAATCATCTCACTTCCTTTTCCCTTTTCTTTTAAACCCTTAAACTTCAAATTCTTAATTGCCAAGACAAACCCAAAAGATGGCCAAATGAACTTTAATGGGTTCTTGAGTTGGAGAGAAAGGGAGAGGTATTGAATTCTTCAAGATATGGTCCAAAGTAAAGGGAATGGTGGGGTTTTCTTGTTTTCGCTTATATTGAAGGGATTGGAGTTAAGGAGTTGTGTTAAAGTTCAAATCTTGATGCAATTAAGTAAACTTTTTTACTTAATCAAATTGATAGGAAAAGATACTTATAAATTATAGGGTTCAACCACCTACTACATTTGAAGTTGAATTTAAAATCATCTTCTTAACGCTATTTGCAAACATATTAGGAATAATGGTGACAACATATGGGAACTTGTAAAAGATTGTCCATATGGGATGGCTATTTTTAAAAACACACACACACACATATGTAGAGAGAGAGAGAGAGAGAGAGAGAGAGAGAGAGAGAGAGAGAGAGAGAGAGAGAAATAGATGTACTACTCCATTCTAGATGAGCTTCCAACTTTTCCTCCCTTTGAAAGATTAAGTGTATCGTTGAAGAGAAGGGTGATGGCATGGAAAGTGACCTAAATCTAAGACTATGGCAGGATTAGCAATCTATATCACACATCAACAAGCTATGAATAAACTTATGAGCAAAAGAAAATAATAAAAATTGAGTGAGACTTTAGGCACAACTACCATCAGCATTTTAAAAAAATGGGGTTGAAAAGAGTAAATGTCGCCCATCAAACTTTATTGGTCATCCCAACATTGCATGTCGTAGCTATAAAGGAATCAAATGCTGGACCAGAGCATGGTCTCCAAGTCATGCTATTGAATCCAAAGCCAAGAATCTTAGTCAAGTCATACCAGAATCTTCCAAAAGTTAAAAGTAATTTAAATGCAAGACTTATCTATACCTCTTGTTTTCTTGGCATGTGAACAAATTCATAGGTGGATGTCGTGCAATTTTCTAAATGGGATCTAACTTTTCATCAGACTGAGGCAGGTAGACCATACTATATAAATCATGATAATGAAGTCGGTCGAACCACATTTGGTCCAAAGTTCATTAAGGAAAAAAAGAAGCCATGGTCATGGATGGTGGTGAGGTTGTCTTATAGGAGATCTAATAGCTGTTGAAAATGACGTGTAACAACTATAGTAGAAGCCCCAAATAGAACAAGTCTTTAAGCCAAAATGGCACACATCATGAATAAAAGGAGAATACTTCCTTATTATGTAAGTAGGAGCTCCTACAATCCTATCAATAGTAGTGAGATAAGTGCGCAAAAGTTTTTATTTTTGTGTTTTTGATGAATTATTTTTGCAGATGTGTTAAACTGTGATCGCAAGAACGAGGAATATCTCTTTGGGGAAGAAGACAAGCAATATCCTAAATAAAATGAGAGAAGAAATATGAAATTGGTGTGAACGGATATAAAGTTGTAGTTTGGTTGGGTTGGCAACAAAGCTAGCCCAAAGCATATGGTCCCAAATTAATTTTTCATTGTACTTTAGTTAGCCCAGAGCCCAATCCACTCTTTTGATCAAGTTGTAGATCCAATTTTAGCTACCCTAAAGCAACTTCAACTTCAACTTCAAGTCTAGCCCAAGTCCAACCCAGCAACCTCATCTTCTAATTGTAATTCCCTTTGCTTGGGCCAGAAATAGTATCCTTGTGACTGGTTCAGAATTTTGCATTATTACGCTCCTTGTGAAAGTGCATGTTCCATGAATGTATAGTTATATACTTTGTTGTTATGAATCTTTAAACTCCATTGGGAACAATCTCTTTTGCCAGAAATCTTGTCTCCATTGGCTATTATCACATCAAATAAACCTGCTTGTCCATCTAACTTGTAATTCAATCTCTTGGGGAAGAAGAGGCATTGAAATTGTGAAAACTCCTAGAATCTAATAATAAATTGGACAGTTTCTCTTTGTACTACTCTCATATGGTTTTGGCATGGTTCATTATTGGACAACATTCCATGTTTCTTGTTTTTTTTTTGTTTTTTAATTTTTAATTTTTAATTTTTAAATTCGATAGAAGAAAATTAATTAGGACAAGATTGCACTAAATAAATTTTACATATGTCTTGCGCAAACTACTCATGCTAATCATAAATATATTAATGTTCATGTGACCATATTTTAGTATCACATGATAATTTCTCCGTATTTTCTGATACTGCACACTACTCATGTTAATTATTAATACAATAATGTTCTTGTGACCGTATTTTAGTACTACATTATAATTTTTCCATCTTTTCCGATGCCATTGGATAGGAGGTTGAAAAAATCCATTTTCTCATAATTAATTCAAAATATCTAAGAGTAGCCAATAATAAAAGGGCCAAAGTTGTCGCACAGTTAGAGTTTCGAACCCTAAACCGTCTGCAAGCAGAAAACCCTCTCTTCTCCAATCCACCATCGCCACTACCACCAGTCAGTCACCATCATGTCCCAAAAATCAAAATCAAAACGAAAGACACCAAGGCAACAAGGACCCCCGACGACAAGCCCAAACCCAACCCCATCGGAGTTCTCATTCGCCATAGCCAGAATCGCAGCGTCTCAAATCAGTCAATCAGTCGGCTTCAAAGCCACGAAGCCTTCCGCTGTCGAAACCCTAGCCCACATCGCCATCAAGTACATCGAGGCCATAGCTTCCGCTTCAGCCTCCTACGCCGCCATGGCCAATCGCACCAACACGAACGTTTTCGACTTCACCAGCGCCCTCCATGACTTGCAGTCGGTGCAAGGCTTCAAAGGCGCCTCCTTTCTCCACAAAAACGGCTTCTGCGTTTTGGGTTCGAGCGTTTTGACCGATCTCGCCAAATTCGTCAGCTGGAACGAGGAAACCCCATTCGCCAGGCCGATTCCGGGGGCCGAGAAATTGGATACAGAGAAACGGATTCCGTATCCGGTGGAAACGGATTCCGGGAGGGATTTGCACGTGCCGAGATGGCTTCCAGCATTCCCGGATGTAAAGAAAACGGTCGCGAAGAGGAGGAATGGTGAGGAGTTGTGGGAGAATATGGTGGCTGGGAATGGTGGTGGTGGTGTTATGAATGAAAGTGAAAGTGAAAGAGTAAGTGAGAGTGGGAATTGGAATGGGAATGGTGGGAATGAGAAAGGGTTTTGCTTGGAATTGGGGGAGGAGAAGAAGATGGGGAGAGTGAGGTTTAGGATTGGATTGGGGGTTGAGGAGGAGGAGAAAGGGGTGGCGGGTTTGGGTTTGAATTTGAGAAGTGGGGTTTGTAGAGGAGGGAAAAGAGTGTGTTGGAATAATAACAGTAAAATTGGTTACAATTTTGATGATGATGATGATAAAAGATAGTTTCAATTTTGATATACTTTGTAATTGATACAAAATTATTGAATTGTTTTGGAAAATTTTCAGAGTTGTTGTGTTTACTTTTTTTTGCATGTATTTAATAACCAGATTTGGGTTCTTTTTGAAGGGCATCCCAGGATTCGAACTTCTGACCTTTATGAGATCACAAATGCACTGTTAACCATCGGAGCTAGTGTTTTTGCTTCTTCCATGAACTCAGATTTTACTGATTTAAACGTTTTGCATGGTGTAAATGTCTAGCGTCCATTGCGAATGTTGTATATTATCAATAATGTTTCAACAAGTATGGACGTCGAATGGAATTCAGCTTTGCAATATAATTCAGAAACACATTACTATATGCCACAGGAACTTCGCAAAAAAGCACGTAATTCTTGAGCAACGCACTTCAAGATGCGAGACAATAAGCTTTAAAGCAATAAGCAATTTGAATTTCTTTTTCTTAGCAAAGCATTCTAATGACCAGGTAGTAACATCATATAGGGAGTTCCATTCATTCACACAAAAAATACGTCTTCGCCTTTTGACACATACTTGTAACCAGACTTGCAACAGACACTTGATCTTTCTCTTATAATAATACTACATATAATTGCAAAAGTTTGGACTGGCAAGACCAAAAGCTTTTCTTGAAGCTCATTTTCCACAGTTGAAACCATGGCAAACGGATAGGATTATGACAAGGATTAGTGCGATCAGGATTCCCAAAACAATCAGCTTCACCTTCATGTTCTGCAGCCACATCTTCCTCCGCATTTTCGTCCCAACATTTCTGAAGTCCTGTGCCTGTATGCAGATCAAGTTTTCCCCCATAAGTAGGTTACGTAGAATAACAATTCTTTCAAAGGAAATAAAATCTTGAAAAGATGAATCAATTTCGAACTGTGGAAGCCAGAATCAGAATTAGACTTCATGAACTGTGGAAAGCAATCATAAACTCTACAAATCCCTTTTATGAATCATTACATACTTGAGGCCATGCATAATACAGGGGAAAATAGATAATTTCAAAATTTTAAATTCACAGTATTAGTAACACGTGCTTACGAGAGAGAGAGAGAGAGAGAGAGAGAGAGAGAGAGAGAGAGAGAGAGAGAGAGAGAGAGGTGACCTGTTGATGAAGGTTCTCAGTCTTGTCAACCAGAAGCTCTATCTTTTCCCCTCTATCTAAAACCTGCATCAAAATGCAAGATGAGGACATATGAGTATTCAGAAGAAGAAAAAAGGTATGAAAAAGGCATCTCGAGGAAACAAGGAGTCCATCTAATGACCTCTGTTCTATGTCTATATAAGAATGGATGTTTACACCCAACGAAAATAGTCATTGAACTTCATCCACGTAAAATATAACACATCAAGGCACACATTGCTTTAATCATATATCTCAAACATTGTACTGATGAATATATTCTTCCACATCAAAAGCCCAAGAAAACTCATATAAAACAGGTTCTAAGAATAGTGGACTTCAATTTTGAAAATATATCGCAACTATCCAAAAAACAGAAGTCTCAGCAAATCTACCCTTCACAGTCAATTTGCTGGAATTACTTTTGAATTCTGTTTCTTCTCCAGAAACAGTAAACAAGGTCATGGTGGTTATTAGAATATGGTTTTTGTGATTTGAGTATTTTAGTCCTTGCTGTTTTTAAGAATGAGTCTATTTTCACAAGATTGAAACAATCTGCATAAAGAACAAGATTGATCATAAAGACTAGCAAAATATTCTCCTGGTCAGGTCTGGTCTACAAGTGAGAAAAAACTGGTCAAGTTATTTTTCTTCATGGAGTCTTTTTTTTAAATTTATCTTCCACAGTTAATCATAACATTTTTCAAGGTTAGGATACTTTTCCTTCACCTGAACATTGGAAACAAGATGCACCTCTATCCTTAAGACTCATTCCAGATCCAGTTTCCTGAGTCCCAACTACCATTACTTGTGCCATAGTGCCCAATAATGTAGGTAACTTAGGGTCTAACAGACAAAAGCGTGCACATGCACATTTATCGACATGCTTGTGTGAGCACATGTGCGTGCACCTAAATGTTCAACAATTTGATCAAGTTGGAGTGAAAAACCCTTATTCCATCTATAGATTCCCAAAACTGAGAAATAGCTGGCCAAAAAAGAGAAAATATAAAGAAATAAATAGGTGAATTAAGGTAAGTCAGTTGGATTCAATAATGTTGTATCCCATCCATGGAAAACAATCTAATAAAAAACAAGTACTCAATACCAATAAACCCATGCAGTGTACCTTTTCAATATTCTCCATCATAACACCTTTAACTTCTGAAACCTGGGCCTTCACCTTTGCAAGCTTGCTTATTTCTTCAGGATGATCAACACAGTACTGCATATGTTCCTTCAATTTTGACCTGCAAGTAATGGAAAACCAAATCAGCTATTTTAACCAGACAAAATTGAATTAGGATGTCTTTCACATGAACCGAATTAGGTATGATACCCAAATTCCTTGTTAAGGCTGTTGGCAGGGGCTGTAGCAGCCTTTCCACCACCATATTTTGAAACAAAATCATCTTTGATACGCTCCAGAAAAGCGATAGGTACTTGTCTTCCAGATGATTCATCTGCAACCACACAATACGCTGCGACAAGAAGAAACATCGGTCAGTAACCGATTGAATAAGATAATAGTAAATTATGAACTGACGCTAACAAGAATTTAAAAATACTCGGTTCTAAGAATTTATGAAGATAGCTCAAAGAAATGAAAGGAAGCCTATGCAACACAGCAGTAGTTCGAATGTTTTAAGAGTGTCACATTTCCTAGCAAATTCAACATCCAAAATGATTAGATATGTGAAAAACCAGGAAATCAAGGCATTGGAAATATGCTCAGTTCAACATTCAAAAAGAAATGAGATGCAATCTACTAATACCTACTCTAGAATGACACTTGATATTTGAATATAATTGAAAACCAATCACACGGAAACAGCATTCACTCATGCATAGTTGCAAAGCAACAAAAAGATATCTTCTAATGTAAGAATAAGATCCAAGATCTAAAACCTCTAAAGCACAGAAATCGAAAACCAGCGCCATAACTCAAAATTCATAAAATGAGCCCAAACATCAGCATCAAGAACAGATCTACGAACAATTAAGTACATCAAACGAACCCTCAACTTCACTTCGGTTTGCGAGCACAACAAAGTAAAATGAACAAAGCAAATAATCAACACAACATAAAGTAGTTTCTCCGTCATTTTCCTGCGAGAGAATTTTCTCGGGAGGCAAAAATAAAGAAAAAAGGGCATTACTGTAGCCATTGTCGACGAGGTAATTGAAGGTGTGGCCATCGCAGTTGTAAGTGAACTTGTTGTTGGTAGCGGGAAGCTTCTGGAGGCACTGAAACGCTATGGAGTTGAAATTGCCGCTGAATTCCGTGTACTCTGCCAGAATCACAGTGCCTCGTGCTACGAACGCGTAGATCAGCGCCTTCTGCCCCATTTGATTTGAGCCTTCCTCTGAGACCTTCTGCTTTGCTTAGCTTTGGTTTCAGAGAGAGGAACAGAGGTTTTGTATTTTCCCTTTTTTTCTCCTTTTGATTTTGTTTTGGATTTTTGGGTTTTGTTTGTGTGAAGCGCTCTTTCTTTCTCTCTCTGATCTGTCAAGCGCCTTCTCCCACACTGGTTTTGTTTTGGCTCTTTTTGAGAGAGAGAGAGAGAGAGACAAAGAGAAAAGGGAAAGTTAGGGGGTTTAATGAGGTTTAAAAAGTAGAAAGAGAAGTATGGAAGGAGAAATGTGAGGTTTGAATCTAATTAAGGATTTTAAACTAGAGAGAGAGGGATTTTGGGGAAAGATTTTTGTGAGGTCGGACTCATCTGTGATTCATAAGCTCTACTTTATTTGTTTTTCTTTCTTAAATATGCTAATTATCATATGAAAAATTAAATTCCATCATATGAGTAAATTTCTACCATCCATCACTTTGTTTTTATCATGAATGCATAGTTGTTGATTAGGTAAAGTTCTATAAGAAAGTGCAATTGTAATTCACAACATGACATTGTGAACATATCGCATGTTCAATAACACAATAATCTATTTTTGCAGATGTGAGTTTGACCAAGGCCGACTCTTGTATTTAAGTTCAAATTTTCCTCCTTGAATTAGATTAATTTTGCAACATTAATTTCTTCCTTCATGAACATAGATACATAAGTAAACTCGTATTTGAATATGCAGTTTCAATTTTCAATATAGTAACGTAATGTGTAAATATTTGACAAACCGCAATGGATCATGTATCTTAGAATATAATATTTGATTGAAGAGTTTGATTTTTCAATTATTATAACTTTGGGTTCAGATTTTGCATGTAATCAGCCACCAATTAGAGAAGCAACATATGAGATGATACCCAAATCTCATGGAACAGAAAAAATAGATAAATCAGAAAATAGCAAAATTTTAAGGATAAAGTCATATGTTTCCAACGCGTGGCATAGTTTAGGCGCTCTTGTAAAAACTGCCTTCCTACCTGCGTTGTATGGAATAACAATATTTTACTTTTTTTTAATATAAAAAAAAACGTAAAAATAAATAATAAAGAGAGATAAAGCATCAACTTGCCATACCCGCAACGTCACCAACCACTCACAGTCTCATACCCACACAAGAAAGAAAAGAAGAAAATATAAATAGAATGAAGAGTTCCATTTTCTTCTATCATTTTCTCGAAACTGAAATAAATAAAAAAGGATTATTCGGGTGATATATTTTTTTTTATTGAGGATCTTTCGTATTAAAAGAGGTGATAACATATTGAACTCACATACTACACGAATGATAGGACTCAAACCAAAAATCTTTTTGGAGGAGCATTTCTCTAAACCACTACACTAATAAGTCATTCGCCGCAAATAAGTTACTTAAGCAAAAAACTAGCCAAATTTTATAATTTTTTTTGGGTCATTGCATCCTTTATCTTTCTTTTTTTGGGTAAAGAGGATGGCTAAAGCCCAGCACAAAACTAATCAGCAACAAATCTGGGGGTAGACACCCGACATAAGTCATTAAACATTGATTTTCTCACAGCAGCAGGGGGTAGTCCCAAACTCCGTTAGGTTTGCTCATCAGTTCGAGTCCCAGCAATTGCAACACATGGTGGCTAGCGTCAGACTCAGTTCCTGCAAGTGGGGATTAGTCGAGGTGTGCGCAAGCTGACCCAAACACCTTATGGTACTTACCCAAAAAGAAAAAAAAGAAAAAAAAAAAAAAGGACAGATTTCATCCCTTGCTTTTGTACTGGGCGCTGATATAATATTTCATATAAGAACCTTGCTCCAAGCAGCTAGGGAAAAAACAAAAACCTTACTGCTATGCTTGAAAATACCATAACTTCAATAGTGTAGAGGCTTGGCTGACAAGATTTAAAGTTAGTACAAACCCAGCCAACATGCACTAAATTAGACATTCCCTGACGACGTATTTTCTATATAGTATGGTACATTTCAGAAACATATTAAGCATGTGCAGTGCAGGGCAAGATGGAAGAATTAAATAAATCATCCATGTGGTCCCCGACACTATTATAAACAGGTGCAATAAGCTGCAAAACATCAGAATAATTGGAATATCAGGACAGCCAAAATCCATTTTCCAAAATTTGCTCAAACACAACTAACAGATGCTTGCGTGTTTGTTGACCCAAAAAAAGAAGAAGATGCTTGCGTGTTTCATGCGGGAGGCGTATTGCCAATCGTCACAGCTTGCTTAGTTTTTAAAGGTGGCAGTTTAGGTAGCGCCCATGCCGGTGAACTGCCAAGCCATAGTCCTTCACCAGTTTCTTTGTGTTTAAAATCTGGCGCTTTTTTGTTCCGCTGTGAGAATTAAAAGAGTAGCAAGGCAACAAATTAATTACAGAAGGGGAGGGGGAAAGGAAGGTAGCATAAAAGACAAATCAAATTCAACAGATTACCTTGTCCAATCTATTATCCCACCATTTATTCGGGTTTTCCACCAAGTCCTTCCAGGACTCATCACCTGAATTGAGGGGGATTAATATAGCAGATATCAGATTGAATAGGTTATGAAAAATCCACAACCCTTCACTGCCTTACACAGTGGCATAAAATGATAGCAGTGTACAAGTTGGACAGGATAGTGCAGCATAGTTTATGACAAACTTGTGCAGGCTCACCTTTACTCTCCTTTGCTTGTTTTGAATTCTGAATTTGAACATCAAACTTCATGCCTTCAAGTTCTGACAAAACCGGCTGTGGTGCCTTGTTAAGCCAGAGTGCATGACCACCATCCTTGCTCTTGAAATCAGGGTAGTTTTGGTTTACCTGTAAAGGAAACAATTATGCCAAACCTTTTACCAGCAAAATCAGCCTGATAACAAATGCATTTTAATGAATCATCACCAATCCATTGAGCTTGGGGTTGCGGTAATCCCGCCACTGTTTTGGATTATCAAGAAGGTCTCTCCAAAGACCTAACGTAGAATCCCCATCTTTCTTCAAGCTGGCTGAAAAACAAGTCATTCCCTTCTTTCTCATCAGTAACAAGATTAAAATTAATAAAAACACTCTAAACATATAATTAATCAAGTAAACCAAGCATTATAAAATGACATGTGGAATTTTAGTGTCAAGCAATTACTTTCACAACTATCTGATATAGGTTTCTGATCAAATGTCGTGGAATCTAACTTATTTCGGATCCATTCAGGAGTTGAGTCATCAATCCGAAGTACTTCACCATTATTCTTCCGTTCAAATGCTGCAGCCTTCGGATTATCCTGCGCACAAATTATAATGAGTTATACTTAATTGTTTAACATATCAAAGGATCCACATCCCCATTTATATAAAAGACAAATGGTACTAAAGAAAAAAATCAAATGAAATAACCCATATAAAAATGCTACCTCTTTCAACCTGATGTCCCACCACTCATGAGGATTGGCAAGGAGATCTTTCCATGTGAGGAGATTTTTCCATGATTTCTCCATGTCCTCCTTTACACCTGCTACTAGTATAAAAGTATGTAGGAAAATTGTTAGAGGTTGTTAAATGGTGACTAGGGTATCATTTTTAGTTGGACTTCAATGACTGTTAAGTCCACTGTATTACTGACGCTGAACAAAAAACATACTTTTCCACATAGTAAAGAAGTCATAGCATCTTCAATTATAAATTCAAAATAATTAGAAGAGAGATATTCTTGTAGGAATTCAAAATGTGCAATTGATTAGCATGTTGAAGAAATCTTAAATAGGAAACAAAGGAACCAAGCTTGTGACAGTCAAGAGACTCAAAAAGGTGACGATAACCTTAAAAACTTAATAAACTCAACCTCAGAAATTTATCAATAACACATTTGGTGGTGCTATTGCTTTCTGTGTTCACAAGAATTCGGTGGACATCCAATTTCGCACCAACCTAGAATGTTTCACTATATTGAAAGCTATTCTCAAACTTACTATTGTGATACCATGTGAAAATGAGCTAAACCAAGTTTTTGAGGAAGTTCAGTTAGGGTCAGATTGAAAATTACACAACCAAATACGCTGGTTGGATTTCAGTTTCTGTATTTTAGTACCTACCGATCCAAGCGAAGCTGAATGTCTAATGTAAACAGTTTATGAAAATCTAGAACAACAGTTTACTATGGTAAAACATAAAAACTACACAAACTACACAGCACTCCATACTAACTCCTAATTACCACCAAACCTTGTGGCACAATGGTATTTCTCCATCACTCTTATAATTGAGCATTCTTGATAGCATCTTCTAATGAAGTAGATAGCACCTCCAATGGTGAGGAGGGATTTAGGTGTGAACATTAGACTTTTTAACGGAGACAAGAAAAAAAAGGTTCTAAATTGGAAGTAGAAAGAGTAAAATGAGGAAGGCATAAGAAAAATGCATACGACCACATCCACAAACAACATACAAAGTTGCAAACAGGCCAGCATAAAAGGAACAGGTATAAACTCTTTCAACAGATATAAACCATACATTTCAAATCAAAGTAATCACTGATTGAATGTCGTAAATCACTAATGCATGCTACATCTGAAATATAAATATAGAAAGCCAACAGAAGTATGGACTAATGAAATCAAATTCATGCACTCTAGTGGCAACGTTTTCAGCATGTCAAATCCCCCAGGTTCCAATATCATGTAGAACAGGTAGCACTTGATCCTCGAATGCATGATGACCATCCAAGTACTATAAGGTGACAAAACAGGCTGAGAATCACTTAAAAAGAATTTACCTGTGTGATCAATGGTCTTTTCTTCTTGTCTGTCATCTTTAGAGCTTTTATTCATTTGAGAAGATTCTTCGACAAAGTAAAGAGTATGCACCATAACCTAATGTTAGATACATGTAAGTACAAACCAATAAAAAGAAACGACTGGGAAAGAGAGAAAATACTGAGCAAAATTTTTCCACCTGCCACATTTGCTAAAACAAAGTATGAAATCACAGTAATATTGGCTTCTAACCATGTGACATAAGCCTCAGAATTACAAGCAGCAAGACTGAAACTACGAAAACTGCATAATTAAAATTAACTCAACCATACTAATAAATTGCTCAATGCAAGTTTGAAATAAGGCAGCATTGGCTTCTTTCGATACAGAGATGCACACAGAGTCACCATTATAAAAGACATCCAGTTAATTACATCAGGAAACAAAGTGATAGCACAGATGTCAATCCAAACTCAACACTTACATAATCTAAGTGAAATTACGTGTACCCACATTTCTAGCAACCACAGAAACTGGAAATTCAGCTTAAAGGGTCCACTAGATGTTACCTGGAGAAGGGTCTGGCCCTTACTAGCATTTAGATGATGCAAATCCGATCTCAAACTTCCAGCTATAAACACAAAGTCATTCTCTTTCAAATGCAAACTGGCAATATGAGCCAAGTCACCCTCAAATATTATGGGCATCCTGGAAATTACAAAACCCAACACAAAATCAAGAACTCCTACAAAATAACAACAAAAGAAACAAACCCAAGTAGTTAAAATCAACAATACTTTAGAGAATGAGACGAAGATGAAGAAGAGGAGAGAATGGTGGCAGCCCAAACGTTCCCATCAGGGGTAGCTTGGGATTGAAGAGGGGTATGCACGTGACCAATGAGGCGCACTGAATTGGCAACCTTCGGCTGGAACGGGACTTCGACCGGCCTCGGCCAATCGACCTTTGGCGGTGGTGGTTGTGGTGGTTTGGAAGGAGAAGGTTTTGTGATGGTTTTAGTGTTTTGGGTTTTGGGTTTAGTTTTTCCAGTGGTGGTGGCGTAGTGAGATTGCAGAAGCTGTAGGGGACGCAAGAGAAGAAGGCGTTTTTTTGTGGTTATTGCTCTGCATATTGAATTCATGGCCAAAACCACCCTTCGGGTTTTTGGTCCTGTGCTTCTGGGGTTTTAGGATCTGAGACTGGAGAGGACCAAGGTAGCCGTATGCTTTTGTGATTGCTACCGTGCGATACGCTTTTTTAGCAAACACAGCATAGTTTAGGGGAACATCCGTAAATAGCACCGATATACCTAAGCCTATTGCCAAAGTATCACAACTTGGTACATACGGGTCCAGTTAGACAAGAAATTGTGTCCGCCTATTATATTAAAACTAGACCTCCCTTCTGTATATCAAAATTTATGATTAGAGATTCAAACTTGAGTACAATGAGGTGGGCTAACTGTCGTGGCCAGCTAGTTTAATCCACTAATGTGTTACAACTTAAAATTCAAAGCAAAAGAATCGAAGCAGAGTATGGTTTTTGAAACAATCCAAGGAAATAATTGAAATTTTCGGGGCATATGATTGCAAAAGAATCCATCATGTAGTACTAAACAAGTACATATTATTCATACAACAAACATATCATATATGTCTTCCTTCTGAGAGTTCCACGTTATTCTCATTCATGTCACAGAGGAATTAATGAAACGATTGTACATTACAACATATGGATCAATTGGTCGAGCAAGGAAGGTCTGTCTGTCTGTGCATCAACCAGATCTTATTAACCTGAGTCGGGTTGCGTCCCGAATTATTACAGTTGAAAAAGGGTAGATAAAAAGTACTTTGTTATGGAACTCAAAAGAAGGTACGTAGGAGAAAAATAGGTTCAGTCCTTCCTCATGATCCTACAGATATAATGAACTGCATCATCAGAAACAAAACATGTGTATGTATATATAAAGAACAGATTGTCTCTAGAACACACACACACACACACACACACACAAACAAACAAACAAAGAGAATTAATTGTTTGGTCTGTCTAACATATTACCTTCTGCATAATTTTGAGGTGTGGACATGATGGATGCAGCAACTTTCTACAGCGCTGCAGCCCTAATGTCCTTATCTAGCTTAGACTGCGGGGAACTCATAGCTGTCTGCAGATTGCTAATGTGATGAGGAGTAAGCTGAGTAGTCGATTGCAGGAAAACCCCCTTATGATCTGAATTTTTAAATAAAAAAAATTGAAAGGAAAGGTGAATTACCAAATCAACAGTTATCGTATGAAACATAAATTTGTTTGTGGGACAAAGGACGTACCGAAGCTGCTATTCCTGTTCATCATCCGTTTGGAGACAGAGGACGTACTGAAGCTGATGTTTTCATGAAAAATGAGTAGAAAACCAGAGTGAGTTAGCAGTTTTCAATTAATGTAAAGGGGAATTGTGAAAGCAACAAGTTGTCTAACGAACTTAACTTTGATGTGCAAATGAAAGACTAACCTTGGATTGGGTTGGTGAGCAGTTATGATCTCCATCTTCAGTTCAGGAAAGCTCCAAATGGTTTGCTCCTGGTCAGGATTATTACCCTTCATTTTTCCCTCATATTCGGTCTTGTTGAGTTCAAGTGGATCAACCAACACCAACTCTTTGGGCTCATTTGCCTTATTGTGATTGTTCACTTGACGTCGCCTGATGGAGATCTTTTTGAGTTTAGGCAAGGATTGCAACATCTCAATCCTGAATAAGTAGACCAAATTTTCACAGTCTGAGATATGGATGACTTTTAGGTGATCAAGATGAGGTTGAAGCTGAAATGGAAGTAGGTCGCCACTGTCTCCTTTGGACTCTATCAAAGCCTTCATCTTCGGACACTTTTCAACTGAGATTTTTTCGATGTTTGGAAGGTTGTACAATGTGTCTCTCTTGAATAAATAAACCAAACTTTCACAACCAGAGATATTGATGACCTTCAGGCTATCTAGACTATAACTTGGCAGCCAATGTAGATCCAAATTTCTCATTACATGCAGCTCATAGGTCTCTCCTGGGAGAGTGACTGGTTGTCCTTTCACATGGGAGTCGCTTTTGATGAAAAGTATGCTGTTTTTGTGAATCTTTGTTTCATGAGTACAAGAAACATCACCTAAATAGACTTTCAATTTGTATAGATGATGAGTCTTGGAAACGACATAGCTGTTAAAGGCTTCTGCACCTGGGAACTTGGCCTGAAGAATAGCTAAGCGGCTAAGAAATCCCAGCTTCTCAATACTACTTGCTCCTTTCAACAAAGAACCTGCGACAGAGTCATCATTAGTTATCATCAACACTTCTTCTAGACTGACTAATGCATGCACAACTTCTGCTCGAAATTCTCCCACACAGGTACGAGACAGGTTTAGGCGAATAAGCTTGGTTAGTTTCTCCATTCCATCAGGCAATTTTGTTATAGGAGTATCAGAAAGGTCAAGAAGAAGAAGTTCCTCAGAGTTTTCCAAAGAGGGCAGGGCTTTCAAGTTGGGACAATTGCGCAGAAGAAGTGCCGTTAGTTTTTTCAAGTAAGAGGCTGACTGTGGAAGGGTAGAGATGTTGGTCTGAGAAAGGTCAAGAACTATGAGGTTAGGCATATTACAAAAGAAATTTTCGTGCAAATGAATGATGGGGTTGTTCTGCAGAAGTAATGTGGACAGATTGGAAAAATTGGGCTGTTCCATAATCGCTCGAATCTTATTTGTCATCAATGAGGCTCTCTCTACTCCAGACAAGTACTTTTCCTGTTGCAAGTGCAACTGTGCGTGGGGAAGCTTCTCGCCAGCTTTGATGAGAAACTGACCAGGGTTGGTAAGATGGACTGCCATTTTCCTAGCTAAGTTGCGCATCTTGATCATGCGGTGTTTGCCTTTAACAGCAGGAAGGCCTTGTTGATCTTGAGGACTGTCTACTTCTTCTACAAGGTGTGCTCTTACGAGTTCATAGAATATCTTTTTTGCTTGTCCCATATCTTCTATGTGTCCGCTTCTCTCATTGCCGTTGATCAAACCCTCCCAAAACCAATACTCGACTAATTCCTTTTTCTCGATCAGATGACCACTTGGGTATAATGCACAGTAGAGGAAACATTTCTTCGTTTCTTCCTTCAAGGCATCGTAGTTGTCTTTCAAAATGTTAAATGCTTTTTCATTCATGCCATCCAAGATATCTGGAGACTCTTTTAACATGTCAAATGTTGCATTCCATGCAAGAACGTGGTCGACATGAGAACCACCATTGTTCTTCAATTCTTTCAAGGTTTGTGCCAGCCAGATGATGGTAAAGGGCAAACATTCCCATTCATCTATCATTTTCTTTGCATTAGCTCGAGTATCTTCCCTTAATTTTGACAATTCAATGGCAGCTTCGATCTCAAACAACGTTTGCGCCTCTCCACTCGGCAGAGGCTGGATCTTAACATATGTACCAATTCTGATGTCGGGACACACGGGAAGTGATCTCGACACGATTATGATCTTGCAGCCATTTTCCTTGGTTGGCACTGGAATCCCGATTAACTTGAGAGGGAAATCATTCTGCATATTATCTAAAATGATCAGAAACGTTAACTCATTCAGCTCATTTGCCAGTGTGTCTGCCCTACTCTCGCCAGCAGTATTCAAGTCGATTTTTAGTTGCTCTGCAATTTTGTTTTGCAAGTTATCAATGGATGATTCAGTTCCTTCGTGCTCTACAGTCACCCAAATGACTTTGTCAAAGTGATCCTTCGGGCTGTTACCGGGAATTGGTAACGTGGACGGTGATGATGAGGCCATACTGCAAGCTCGGTAGTCCTTCAGTATGCTGTCGTTGACTGCAGATACAATTTCTGTCTTCCCCGAACCAGGCATTCCATGAACACGTATCGTCTGAAAATCATTCCCTGTTACATACCCCTTAATCTCTTTGATCTTATTTTCTGCCTCTCCCAAAAGCCTTGTTCTGCTGCTGCCTCTAAGCCGTCCCACCACAACCGATTGATCCACAAGGAGGAAATCTTTGCCCTCATTATGCACTGCATCCAACTGTCCAATGAAATCTTCAATTTCTTTCCCAGCATTGTACTGTGAAAAACACTTTGGTGCTTCGTAGAAATGATTAATGTCACTTATTTGCTCTCGAAAATGCAACGGATCAGCATCCTTCATCAGCTTCTCTGCCGTTTCCAGCCACTCGGAGTTTTTGAATGACTTGAGCACCACCTTGCCCTTGGACTCTCGTTTTACTTCATACAATCGTCGTCCTAGATCATTCCATTTACTCTCCAAAACCTCTAGTCTTTCTCTGCGTTTCTTGAAAAAATGGTAGCGCTTCGTCACGGTTTCACGGATACAGGGTGCAGTTATCAGATTTATAACTACGGTTACACAGCCACTGACGCTGGCAATAATTGCAACGGTTCCTGCAATATTCAAGCAAGGACCAAGATTACATAATTAAGTTGCAACAACTATGGGACAAATACAAGCCTAATAGAATACTTACACATTACAATATATAAACAGTAACCATATTTATGTAGCACATCTACCATGGAAGGAAAGTATATCTTAAAACAAAAAGGCTGAACTTTTTCATGCAAATGCAAGCATGAAATATAGTGCTGATAAAGATAGTGAAAATATATATTATTCTGTCATGCTTCGGTGTAAATGTAACGCTCATTATTTAGTGAAACCCGAAAACACCTGACTTGGGTAAACCACTTGACATTGTGTGTTCTTAGTTGTGTGACTTTGTGCCCTTTGAGAAATTATACAATGGTACAGTAATATCACGTGGCAATTGACATGTGGTATTACGTTCCACTGAACTTGCAACATGTGGATGGTAATAAATTTCTCTGTGACGATGTTTGCCTTCTCCAAACCTCCGTTTCTTTGTTATTCTTCCTAGAGACTGTCAAGTTTGAAGGTGACTACTAGAAAAAAAAATAATAAGAAGAAGAAGAAAATGCAAATTAAAAATATGTGTAAAGCTCCGATGCAAAACAATGGAGTTACGTGATGCAAGAAGCCAAGATTATTTCTTTTCACGGTTGATTTATTGGAAGCAAACTCTCACTGAAATTTGCCAAAATGTATGGATTTTTTTTATATATCCTTTCTCCAAGCGAAGGTGTTTTTCAACCCATAATTTTTATTTTATTTTAGAAATCAACCATGATCAACCCATGATCTTTGAAGGGTCTTTGTTGAATAATGAATTTGCTTGAAATGATGGTGTGATAGACCAACAAAGATTCTGGGTAATGGATTTGTCGGGCAAAGTTCTTCATAGATCTCTAATAAATGGGCCTCTTGGAAATTTTGTTATTCTCTCTCATAATCTTTGACAGGTAATGGGTGTCCTAAACTTGATCTGCAAATGCGATGTGTTCATGGGTAAATTGCCGACTGAAATTTGAAAGAAATTTATTACATCCACATGTTGCAAGCTGAGTTGAACATAGTACCATGTGTCAATTGTTAGATGGCACTACTGTACTATTGTATAATTTCTCATTTACTTTACTATTGTTCCAAATTTAGGCATTAACAATAATATAATCACGCTATTAAAAAAAAAATTTAAATAATTCGCTAAGAGTAGCATACCAGCTGTCATTATAGCCCGTTTTAGTCACTCTTCCATGTCGAATCACAGATTTATGGTTTAGTATCTCTTGTAGATTAGAGGACAATGCGAACCCTACAAAGAAAAACAAAGAATAATAGTTAAAAAATTATAACAAAAACAAATAATAAACTTCACTTCATTGATGAAGCTCCTCGCCTCTCTAAACCAACATCTAAAATATAGGGTGCAAGTTGGATTGAAAATTTGGATTCCAACCAGAAAATTTTCGATTTTAGAGAGTCCAAATTAATTCCAACATCCAAAAGTTCGGAAAAAATTGGATTGGAACTAGAGTATTTCAAGATTCAAAAATTCCGAATTCCAAAATATACTGAGGGTTTAAGTTTAGACTACACATAATAATGACTAGTTTCATGTTGAATTTGATTTGACTTAATGACTAAATAGACATAGACATTTATTTCATAAGGGATAATAACATATAATAGTTTTTCCATATGATTTTTCAATTTTGAGCCAATTTTAACTTTTCAAATTGTTAGACATGTTTAAATTTTCAATCATTTTCAGAAAATTTCCACACAAAAAAACCAAAAATGACGAGTTTTCCAAATTGGAATGGATGTTGAAATTCCGAAATTTTTTGGAACATCATTGGAAAAGAATTTTCATTCCGAATTTTTTTTTGGAATGAAATGGAATCCCCTGATTCCAATTCGAGTTAACTAATTAATTCCAATTCGAGTTAACTAATTAATAAGTTAATATCATATGATCTAAGCTATTCATTTGTAGGTCCTCAGGGACCATGAGGACACAAATTCATTAAATCACAAAACCGTTGGTCATCTAGTTATGATTGAATAAATAAATAACCACAATATCTTTTATTTTCACAACGTAAAATACCGACGATAATACAAATGATATTGAAAAAGGAAAAATCGAGATAATCCTTAAATGAGAACCTAATAAATAAACAGGGTCATGGTATTTCATCTTGAAATCAAATCCAATATAAACATAAAGTTTGGTATGGTAAGGTAGGTTAGGGGGGAGAAAGATGATTAACCTTGTCTTTCAAAGAACTGGTATAGAACGCTTTTTATGGCATTTCAACAACCAAGTCATCTGCAACAAAAGTGAATAACGTAAAGAAAAGTTCTGTAAAACGAACAGACCAACCAACCAAGTCATCTCCAACATTCTTATACATAGTAAAAGCTAATAACATGAACAGAAGATGTATATGAGACGACGAAACAACCTGTAGGCTGTGTATATGAAAGCTTTTCTTTGTTCTGGAGCAGAAGAGAGTGATATCTAAGAGAGATTTTCAGATATTTCAAGGCTTTATAGCCACTGGAATTGACAGAATGCTTGTGGACTTCCTGAGTCGTTAAATAAGATTAATTAATTTTCGGGTCATTTTTAACAATAATAATAATACTTTTTTAATTCTTACTTGTTCTGTTCACCAAATAAATATTGTAATCTAAAGCGACCTCCTGGGTCTCTCCTCTTGAACATTTTGTTTTGTGAGTTGTCCGCTTGTATACAACTTGGAATAGAAAAAAAAGAGAAAAACAAAGGTCGTATAGGCTTTTTCTAAGGGAAACTTCATCATGCAAGTCGCAACCAACGTTATAATTATTATTATTGTATTCTGATATTGAACACGTTCAATTAAGTTATGTCAACTTGTTATTATTAATTAATGTTACTCATTATCATGAAACGAACAAAATTTAGATGATATCTAAGACTCTCAACTAGATATATTAGCATTTAGAAGTTGTCGAAGAGTCTATTGAAGATACTCTTAATATTAGCATTCTGCTTCGTTAATATTAACAAAATTAAGTGTCAATTAATGTTAGAAAATATTATTTTATTTGAATTTTTTTTAAAGCAAATCTTGTACTTCCAATTTGTGAATCTATCATTTTTTTTGCTCAATTAATGTTAGCAAATATTATTTTATTTGAATTTTTTAAAAGCAATGCTCCATGAACTTGTGGACTTCCAATTTGGCTTCGACATCAACGCTGCTACATGCTTTTACCCATATGATTGACAAAACAAAGATATGAGCAACATAATTGATGAAAAAGATTTGAAAGTGAATAATATCTCCCCAAAGTTGAATTTTTAGTCATTCCCAACCACAAATCTGACAATTTTAAGAAAGAATTGCCGTGTCTCACCATTTTATCCGTTTTCAATACTCTTTTTGTCAATTAAACACCAAGATATATTATATAAAAAGACACTTCATGCCATCACAAAAGATGTTGCCAAATGCCAACGGGGTATAACCCAATTAAATAGGGGCTTAACTTGTAGACCAAATGTCTTAGGTTCAATCCCGTCGACATCTAATTGTGTGCGTATGTGAGAAATCCCCATCTCCTATGAACTATAGTTTAGTTAGACTATTGCTTATATTAAAAATAAAAAATAAAAAAATAAAATAAAAAAGATGATGCCAAACACATTACATTAATCCATCCATTTTATTAAAAACATACATGGAAAATAAATAAATTATATAGGCTAGTTGGCTTTTTAAGAAGAATAAATAAATAAAAGCATTTTGCACAAGGATAACATGTTTAATCATGTTTTGCGAATGAATACTGATCCCTAATGAAGGGGTTCTCATATAAACCCTTTGTGAGACTTGACCTGAAAACTTCATTTTTCATATGCATTGAGTATTTTATGATATTTTATGATTTTTTTATTATAAAAAATAAGTAAATTTTATTAACCGGAAGTATCGGTTACAATGAGATCATCAAAAATACAGTTCATTAGTCACACATGGCCTTCTTCTCCTGTGTTGGATGACGATTTTCATAAATTATGTTATATTTGATATACTTATTTTTTTGTTTTGTTGACAAATAAATTGAAACGAAAATAAGTAAAAATAGAAAAACTAGGTGGCGGTTCAAGCCGGCTTTGGTCCACTAGGCCGGTCCATGTAAACCCTGTTTTAGAATGCTTGTGAAACTTCTGGTACTTTCTCAACGGTTGTATTGTAATTTGTATGCAACGCGTAGGTCAGACTTCAAATAATAGAGTGCAGAGTTAGTTCTTCTTTCTTCAACCAAAGCCCTGTCATTCTGCCGCCAACAAAATCACAGACTCGCATACAAATCACAGATAAAGAAAGCAACTGAAGATAAAATGGAAGGAGGTATTGGTGGTAGCCAAAGCAAAGACCAAAATCAAATCGTGGATGTGAGGTCGGTGGTCGAATCCGTCTCCGCCGAAGACTCCGACGCCCCTCTCTACCAAGTCGAAAGCCTCTGCATGCGTTGCGGCGAAAACGTACTCTCATTCTCTCTCTGTCTCTATGTATCTTCATTTCTGCTTAGGTCTACTCTATTTGGATTTGCATTGTGATTAAATTTGCTAATTTTATTTTTATTTTCAGGGCACTACCAGTTTTCTGCTGACTCTAATTCCTCACTTCAGAAAGGTAAGCCTCTAATTTGTTTATAATTGATTGTCAACTTCTTCTTCTTATCTTGTTTATGTATACATGAAAGTGTTGTTGGTATGCAGATTTTGTTGTCTGCGTTTGAGTGTCCGCATTGCAATGAGAGGTAAAGCTCTATGATGATAATTTGTTCAATTTTTCATTGGTTTAGTGAAGTTTTGTTTTTTTGCTTAAAAAAAAACAATTCTGTTGTGCTGCCGCAGGAATAACGAAGTTCAGTTTGCTGGTGAGCTCCAACCTAAGGGTTGTTGCTACCAGTTGAAAGTGCCTTCCGGGGACCCCAAGGTTAGAGTACTCAAAATTTTATAACTTGACATTATATGGGTCATTTTATCTCTCATGTATGTCCAAAATCTGTGGTCTTTAACTAAAATTGATCATGTTGAAGACACTAATAATTAATAATCACAAAGCACTTACCTATATGTTTTCTTTTTCTTCATTATTTCAAATTTCTTTTCTTTTTTCTTTGTTTTGGGTTTGAGTTTGATAATAGTGGTTGTTGGAACTGATTCTTAGAGATTTGAAAAGAAGAAGTGCTGTGATAATCTTATGTCTCAACTAATAATTTCTATTCCAAAAGGCTTGTTTGATTGAAGGGAATGCAGACTGAATTTCTATGACACAACACAATGCTCTATATTTTTCTTAAGTGTATTGAACAGTCCCCTCCTTCAGGATTGCAGAATTGATGACCTCTTTTCTATGCAGATGCTTAATCGACAAGTGGTGAAATCTGAGTTTGCTACTATTAAGGTACCTGAAATAGATTCTGATTGCAATGCTCAATGCAGATTTTTTTTCCATCTTGCATTTCATTAACTTACAGGTTTTTTTAAGCCTGTTTCTATTAGGTTGTTTATAAGTTTTTATTTATTTAAATCTTCATGTTATCCGAGTGTGGCTGGAGAGCTTATTAGATTTGGTAGTTCAGAGTACCATAATTAATGTTTATTATTTTTTCAAAATTCTGAATCTTTAGTTGGATGAATGCTGAGATACAGTTGTAGTTTAAACATTTATCTTATGCTGGTACATCCATGCATAAAGGGTCTGGTTGTAGTTTAGTTAGTTACTTTAGTTGTAAGGGTTCCACATTATGGCTGTGGAGACTGGGCTGATCCCTGTAGTGGCCCATCAACTTTTTCTTTGTGTAGATATAGGTAGCCCGCTGAGTTGAGTTTATCCTGTACACAAGTACTTCCAGATCTTAGGTAATTAGGTTATCAAGTGATGAAAAATATTAATATGGTAGGCTTTGTTTATGGTTTGTAAAAGGAGCCATGGATTAAAAAAAAAAACTGAGCGTTGATCTAGAGTTTTTTAATTGATACTCATAAAAAAGATTCTGTTTTCTTGTATGTGTTATAATGCCCCTTGCAAGATGATCAAGAATAGCAATAAAAAATTGCTAATCATAATACTAACAACTATCATCCAAAATGCTAGATTTAGTCACGTTAAAATAGATTTGTTGTTGTTGTTGTTTTTATTCCTTGTGGGTTTGTCTATTTCAACAAGATAACGTAAAGGTATTGAGTTCTGCACTCTCTTTCATCTTTCTTGCTTATGCAGATTCCTGAATTAGATTTTGAGATCCCTCCAGAGTCTCAGCGTGGATCTCTCTCAACGGTATTTTTTTTACTTCCCCCTCTTTTGTAGTAGAGTTGTAATAACTTGCTGCTCAGTGGATAAACTCCATTCACCTGGATTCATTTTTATTTTATGGTAAATTTTGTGGTCGGTAATGATGTCTTATTTTTGAAATTTTATAATCCCTGTCAGTGCATATTGTATTTTGTAGTGTTTTGGGAGTAACAGATTTAATTAACTTTTGTGTTTCCCCTCCAGTCAAGTTAATCCTTTTCTTTTATCCCTTTTGGAGCAGGAAAATTGTTTCCGTAATAGGTGAAAGGATAAAGGCTTGGTTTAAATCTGTTTATATGTAAAGGGTGCTGACTGGAAGTAAAACTATTTTTACATGTCATTGGCTCTAGTTTTAGTATGTACTTTAGGCATAGGCACGAGGGTGCTATCTAGGCAAACTTTATTTTTATCTTTTTAATTATCTTTGGGGATGGGTAGGCTTGGGTGGTTGATTCTCAGAGAGGATGGGTAGGCATGTATTATGAATGCAACTTCAGGTTGGACCCTGCATCACCTTTTTAAATATGTAGCTTGTTCTTTGGTGTATAATATCATTTTTTTTTTCCCTTTATGTATCTTCCAGAATTACCTACCTACCTTCCACCTCCATCCTCTCTCTTTTCAAATATCTTATGTTTGTCTGATAATTTAGGTGGAAGGTATATTGTTACGAGCAGCGGATGAATTGCAGGCACTCCAAGAAGAACGCAAGGTTCATGCACAAGTCTTTCATTTGTTGTTTTCTAATATAACATAGTTTTTCTTTTGATATTTACGTGTTATCTTCTGGGCTTTCCAGAAAGTGGACCCTCAGACAGCTGAAGCTATTGACCAGTTTTTGTTGAAGCTGAGAGCCTGTGCTACAGCAGATTCATCCTTCACCTTCATCCTTGATGATCCAGCTGGAAACAGCTTTGTTGAGAACCTGTAAGAGATTTTTAATTTGAAAAGAGCACCTTTTTGTTATTTTTTTTGGTCCTCAGGGGACTTTTCATTCTGTCAGTATATGGTTTAGGTTGGATTTTTTTACTGTAAAAGGAATGCAGTTAATGTCGTATAAAGGACTTTTACCTCCATAGGCCCACTTTCCGTTCCCTTTCTCTCTTACATTTTTCAAAGTAGTAGAAAAGAAATTTAACCATTCCTATAATTCCTCTTGGAGGTAATATGTCAATTGCTTTGCATTTGGGGTGGACTCGGGATTCTTGTTAATATATTTTGAAACTTCTGTTGCTTTTTATTTGGACCTCTCGCTGACTGAAGATGTAAAATATCATGTGTCCAGGTTTGCTCCATCCCCTGATCCATCTTTGAGTATCAAGTTTTATGAGCGAACGTCAGAGCAACAATCAACATTAGGGTATGTTAGTGGAATCATCACAAACGGGAAGTGTTCGTGATGCAGCATCAACAGAAGCAGTTGGTACTTCTGACCATGTACAAAGAGCCCCACATGGATCAATTGGAGCAGCAGCAGGTCATCGGGCCATTGCTCAGAGTAATAGTGCAGAAATTGCTGAATCTTTGTTTCGATACACGGCTCCAGAGGAGGTACACAACTATTAACCATTCTATGCACTAGAATTCTGCATTATCAGCATTTGTAGATTTTGAAATATTTGGTGTATTGTTTGTTTGACAGGTGATGACTTTCCCATCAACATGTGGAGTTTGTACTGCAAGGTGTGAGACTCGAATGTTTGTCACCAGTATCCTTGGTGTCCTTTTTCCACCCTTGAGATATATGAATCAATAAGTTGGTTCTCTTATATAGTGGTTTTGATGTAATTGTTGTTAGCTTTGTGAAAACTGATTTTCTGATTTAAATGTAATCCAATAAGAACACATCCAAAGCAAAGATAAAAATGATTTAGTTCACTGTTACTGTAACTTAAATGCATTCCTTTTTTTTTTTCAAGAATGTAAATATCTCTAGGACTTTTTTCTTTGCAAGATTTTTTCTTAACAATTACAGACATTCCATACTTCCAAGAAGTAATTGTCATGGCATCCACATGTGACGCTTGCGGTTATCGCAATTCTGAGGTCTGTACTGATCTGCTTATTTTCTTTTTCTCTCTTCCATGCTTTGGTGGTAATTGTGCTCTCTTGTGCAGTTGAAGCCTGGTGGACGAGTTCCTGAGAAAGGGAAGAAAATTATTCTCTGTGTGAAGAATGTTAAGGATCTTAGCCGTGATGTAATAAAGGTCTATCACCTTGTTCTTATTGTATCTCGTCATCATCTTATGATCTGTTCATTTTACTTATATCAGTAAGCCGTGCTTGACATTGCTTTATTTATTTATTTTTAAGTTGACTTGTTCTAATGGCTACCATTTATATTTTTTACTGCAATTTCTGCACAAGAGTATGGAACTTTAGATTTCTAGTAGACAGAAATGTGTGAAAAAGATGGAGAGTATCAATGGTGTAAAATAAAGGTTTTGTTTCGCAATTGCTGGTAGTGCTAAGTGATCTACTGATAAATACTATAAGAATGTGACTAAGAGTGTTTTTCCACTTAGACATGGGATAGATTGGGTTGATTATCTTCCACTTAGAGATGTTTAATACCTTTGTTTTTGGTATAAATATGCAAAGCATTGTCTGACAAACTATATCATGTTGGCTCAGTCAGATACTGCAAGCGTGAAAATTCCAGAAATTGAGTTGGAGCTGACCAGTGGCACCCTGGGAGGGATTGTTACAACTGTTGAAGGCTTGATCATGAAAATCAGTGAAAGTAAGTATTGATTTCTGTCTGTGGCAGAGATTTCTTTTATATGATTCTTTTAATTCCCCTGTGAGTATCTTAAAAAGTGGAATTTGACGTTGACTTGTATTTTGCGGTACCTGCGTACCTGATTAGTGCCTTTATGATTTGTCCTGCAGGCCTTGAGAGGGTACATGGATTTAGTTTTGGCGATAGTCTTGATGAGCATAAGAGAAGCAAGTGGCTCAACTTTCAAGCAAGCCTAAAGAAGGTACTAGATGTCCTGTCAGCAGAACACATATAGAAAAGGAATATGTAGGCTGAGTTTTTAATTTCTGTAGTAATCTTTTCATGAATCAATGGAACATAGGTGGTGCAAGAAAGTTATTTCAAAAAATAATTATAAAAAAAAAAGATGGACAGAAATTCCTATATAAGCATGTCAACCACAGGTATATTGTAAGTTCTGATGTTTGTTACTCGGGATTTAAAAGGTTCTTGTGACATATTTTGTCACAAACAATGATAATGCATAGAAAGATATTGGTTGTTATTTTTCTGGTCAGTACTAGTTTGTTCCTTGACCTCTCCCTTTGGTGCAGCTTTTGTGTTTAGAAGAGCCTTGGAATTTAATTCTTGATGATGCATTGGCTAATTCTTTTGTTGCACCGGGAACTGACGATATCAAAGATGACCATCAGTTGATGTGTAAGCCTCTTCCTTTCCATCTTGACAGTCTACTTTCAAAATAGAATAATTTTTTCCTCCATTTTGTGCTCTCAGAGAAAATGTATCTCACGGTTAAAATTAGTAGATTTTGACCATTAAATGAGATGGAAATGAGGCTATTACTAGTAGATCTTTTCTTTTTTCCAGTCTTTGTCTGGATCGGGTTTTTGGTTGTTCATCTAGATTCTGCAACATCAAACTGCTTTTTTGTAATTGAGTTGTTTTTCAACATTGTCTAAATATCCTGCAAAGGAAATACTTTCGTATAATAACTGTATCACTCCTGTGTTGCCGTATGCATCTCAGGTTGTGAGGTGCCTCAGGAACACAACCAAATATGCATTCAAGTAGTTTTAGCTCCCATGGCCCCCAATTAAATTGATTATCTTTTTCAAGCAGTAATGATAAAATTGGATGGATCAGAAATTTAAAGGGCTGCTTAATGGGAGGAAAAAAAAAATTTTCTTGGACTTTACAGAGGTTTATTGTTCTATATTTTAATTTAAAATATAAAAGCAGCCTAAGAAGCTGTTGGAAGAACATTGAAATAATGACTGACTTTTCAAGTCATATATCTCGGTCTGGTACTTGTGTGACGTTGAGAATTGGTTTGCTCAAACCCCTTTATTTGAGGGAGCATAAATAGGAGGATGAAGGGTTTAGAATCTAGGAGCTTGGATTAGTTTAGTACATATGTTACTTTTGCTTTTGTTTGTTTAAATTTTGCTAACAAGTTTCTTGTGCTGGCTGCCTCCAGTTGAGGAATATGAGAGGTCATGGGAGCAAAATGAGGAATTGGGTCTGAATGACATTGATACCTCTTCCGCCGATGCTGCTTATGACTCTAAGGATGCGACTACAGGAGAGAAGTCAGAGGTGTAAATTTAGTACCTTTTGCCTTCCCCATTTTCTCTAAGGGAAAGGAATGCCATGCACTAACTTGAGCTTGTGTAAAACGTCAAATTGTTAGAGCAGTTTAATTACCATTTGAGCTCGTGCTGGTTGGTGGATACTGTGTTACACTTGCACCATTTGACTATATTTTTTATTTATGGTATGCCGCTTTCTAAGAACTGAGGGTGTCTTCACGACCTACTTATGGGGTTTGCTCATCCAAATAGAAGCTTGAAGCACTTGCTATTTTGGGTAGTGCTTGCTACAAATACGTCCAAATAGATTTTAGGTGGATTTCTTATTTAGATTATTTGGAGATGATCAACAGGTGCATACTGGGATAAGATAGCTTATAGAAACTTAATACTAGTATAGTTGAAACTAAACTATTTTGTGGATTTATGATATATTTATTCATTTGAAATGGGAGAAGTCATGAATAGGAGAGAGACGAAACAAGAATTAGATAGATTATCGTCCTCCAATCAGTCTTAAGGTTTCATATCTAGGGTATAGAGTGGTATGAAGATAGCTCAAAACTCTAAAAGTAAAACCTGAAATCTAACCAATTAACGAGTACGAAACAGAAAAAAAAAGGGCTTTGATTCGTGACCTTCCAAATATAGCTTCATCAACCAAAAGCAGACATACGAAAAGCTCAACTAAATTCATGGTTCAGCACTTAGAGCTACAAACATTAGTAATCTAATTATAACAAAATATCAGCCTTAGCAGGCAGCCTGCGGAAGAAGTTGATTGGTCCTGAAGGCCAGCTGCGGCGAAACCTTGGAGGCATCATTATAACCAGCCATGCCAATGCTGCCACCACGTGGATTGGCGTGAAATAGAAAACTAAGGCAGCTACAAAGCAGAATGTTACAAACAGGGCCGTAGCTAGCGAATCTCGCCAGCTTAATAGTGCCTGAATTCGCTCCCCATAGACAGCAACATCACCAGCTACAGTCTGAATTCTACCAGCAATACTCCTCAAGCGATCATATCTCATTCTCACAATGTCCGAAGACCGACTGGTCGGAAACGTGTCAAATTCCTCATCTAGCTCGTCGGGGTGCACTAACTCAGCGTATGACAAGCCTGTGCTTATGTGGGGAGGATAAAGAGGCCGGAAACGGAAGTTCCATAACCCAGTCAGAAACAAGTAAATAAAAAATGTGGGGAAAATTAGTTGCGGGAACCGAACAAGCATGAAGAAGAGAACATGGACAAGCACCGTCATTATAGGATTCTTCCACATGCAAATTTCACTAAACCATTTGAATAGAGCAACCAATCCTGATAAAGTCGACATAACCCTGAAGAAATTTGCTTTGCTCCGTCGGATGCTAAAAAGATGTGAGTCGACATCACACATGTATTCCACCACTTCCTTCCTGAGCGGGAGCTCATCTCGAGCTAGCCATAAAGCAACTAGGTTGACAGCTTGATAATGTAAGCTGTCAAGCTCAATAACACTGATAGGGCTTACATAGTGCATCTTTGGCAGAAGTGGTTGTGAGTATATGTAAAGCCTGTTTAGAAGAGAGGGACACAAAAACCGAATTGCCAAATGCAACTCCCCCCTCTTCTTAACACCTGATGGGTGCAGAGCCACCAGTGGATATGAGTGTGTGTATATCCGGCCTACTTCTAGTGTCGAGATGCGAATTCGAACCCTCCCAATCCACTGGTGTCTGGTAGAACCACCTTGAACCGTGCTGAACAACAAGCTATTGTCAAATAACCCTACGGTGAGGACTGTAGCAGGATCAAAAACCTCCCAGTTGTACTGTTCATTGTATTTTGGTGACAAGTTGTCAATAATGGTTCTTGTCCGGACCCATTTATCACCGTACTTTGCTACACAGTATGTATCTGCTGTGCCCCTATCATCACGTGCTTTAATCGGCTGAATCCCCACAGCACCCAGAATTCCGAGCTCTAAAACCCCAATGGGCGGCCTCCTGAGCTGCTCCGCTGTGGGGCGGAAATCACTACTGTAATAAGCTGACTCATCGAATACATGGTATCCTCCTTCTATACAAATCCGGAGATGGACGCGGCTTGAGAATGTGTCATCTGTGGAGTTGGACTCTTGAAGAACCTCATAGGTTGGCATCATCAGGATGATTAGTAACCGACGACTTTTCCAGATTAAACCACCTGCTAGGAATGCTGCGGTCATCGACACGCATTTGTACATCATGCAGCTTTATCAAGGCCCTCCCAATAAGGGTGTCATTAAAACCCACACGATCCTCAACTGAGAGGAACAAATATGGAAAGGGGTCATCAGTAGTGACAAATAAAAATTCTTCATTCCAAATGGGGTTTAGGTTCTGATCCTGAACTGGTTTTGTTCTTAAAACCTGGTTCCCCATCTGTAACTTGACAAATGCATTTGGCAAATTGTCATCCTCCCTTACAAGCAGGTCTTGTGCTTCGATTATATTAACTCGCACGTACCACAACCTTGGTGCCTGATAGATCTTTGAGCGTATTACTGTGGAGTCAATCTGTGACTGTGAGCTATTCAAGGGAACTGCATCAGAATGCCATGCCTCGGAAAAAGCAGTGTCTGCTTGGGTACCATACCAGACTGCGAGCATAACCTCACCTTTGATCCTTCTCAATCCCTGCCCCTCAAGCGGGTACCATTTTGGCTCCAGAGGACTTTCAGGTGGGACTATTGTTGGAACCTCATGGAGGGGAAAAGTTACGTACCCCACAATGTCATCATCTTGGCTCGGATCCTTGTGCTTTATCAAAACTTCCAATTCACGCATTTGCATCCTCTCCTTTGAAAAGGCAAAAACCTGGTTCCATACTGGATTTTTCTGCTTTTCAAAGTGCTTTGTAGTCCCTTGATAGTTTCCGGCTTTTACCTCAACGAATGGATTAAGACTGCCTGTTACACCCCTTGAAGGAAGATCACGAGCATTAACGACCTTTACATAAAGAATATCCATCCGTTCAACTAGATCATAGGCGCTTGCAGTCTTGGGTCCGTTAATAAAACGGCCAGCGACAACCTGTCCACCTCCAAGGTTGGGGCTTGTCTCCTTAAGTGCAAAGCCACAGGTATCATCCTTGATTGAAAATGGCGGGGCAGCTGGACGTTGTCGTGGTTGGTCCTCATGATGACTTGGATTAGGAAGACGATGAGAGGTGTGCCTTGTATCAGCTTCCTCCGCATTTCGTGTAGCAGGATTTGAAATTCCCTGAGTCATCAACTGTTCTTGAGCTAGGCCTGGATCCCTACTTGGGAGGGGTGCAACAGCAGCAGCAATTGGGGTGGATGAGGACATGTTTGATGGTTCAGGACCAGTAACATAAACCTTGAGGGTGAGCTCTCCTCTCACATGTGAGAAGATGCCACGCTTTTCCAGAAGGAAGTCTGTGGCAACATCATCAGAATATGTGGAAAGTGAATCCCCAGGGATTCTAATCTTCCCAAGAAACGACTTGGTCTTGAAGTAGGTAGGCTTGACACTGTGGTAGACATAGGCATCCAGTCGAAGTTTGTCGAGATGGGACGATTCAGAAATGTTGAAGTAGAAGCTTTCATTCCAAACTGGATTTAGGTCCTTTTCTTTAACAGTGGTGCGTAGCCTCAGACCATCAAAGCTAAGCTCCACAAAGGCACTGCATGAACCTTCATCATCTTCAGGATAAAGATTGTGGGCACCAACCACAACTACCCCTAGTTTATGGGGGTTGCTCATCATCACAGTAACATATGTGTCTGCGCACTGAAGAAATGGAAAATAACTACAGCCACCTAACCTGCAAAAAAAGAGAATTATTATATTAACTGAGATACAGATATGTATATATATATATATGTGTGTGTAATTGCAAGAACTGACATGAAACAGAGGAGACTGATGAATTAATTAGGCGAAAATTTGCAGAATCAATGCAGAACATTAAAATGTTCAAAAAATCAAGCAAACTAAGGAGTTACTCTTTAATTGAAAAATAAAAAGAACCTTAAAATAAAATGAATTCATAAGTCATTGCCATAATATGAACGCACCAGATAAAATTGTTCACCTGATGACAAAAAAAACTGCAACAAGGGAACGAAGGCAACAATGACCACAAAATGGTGAAGTACTTGAAATGGTTAAAACAAAAAATAGTGCAAATCAGTCACAATATATAAGCGGGCATATGCAGGATTTTGGATATATATATGTATGTATATATACATATCCGGATAAACTGATACATAGATTTCAATTGGTTTTCTTTGTTTTTTGTTTTTTGTATTGGAAAATAAGATTTCAATTGCTTAATAATGTTCAAGTGTGAGTCAATAAAAGAAAAACTCTTCTTAGAAAAAAAAGAAACAGTCCATAAAAATCAAGCTCCTGCTTACTTCTACAAACATACCTCTTCAGGCTGGGCATGCAGCAGCATCACCTTGTCTGGTCCTCACAGATTGTCCTACAAATATAAATTGCCATTGCAAGGCCATTATTCCACAGACTTCAGTGAAAGGACATGAGTATAGTTCATGAAATGTTGACGAAGCAAATTCAAAATAGACAGGCAGATGAGAGAGGAGCAGAAGATAGAATATCACACAAATTGCCATTGAAAATGCTTAATTAGAGAGACATGAATTTTTAATTAGAAACTTGATTGTTGCAACTGGTGAACATTAAAATATTATTAAAATAAAGGTTTGATCTAGTCTTACATGCGTGAACTCTGACATTTTATTGAATTTGGAGTCGTTTCCTTGATAAATTTTCATGCCAAGTCCATATTTTAGTATTGAATAGTTTGTTTATGTTATTTGTCCAAGATTCCTAAGTTCCCAACTATAAGTCAAGTCATATGTAGTAATCTGGCTTGATTTCAATAAGTGCCATCCAACTACAAGTGGGTTTTTGTCTTTAACAAGACACTGCCCAATTTTGTTTCTGTCTTGGATGTGTAAACTGTAATTATTGTAGGGAAAAAAGAGGAACTCTCTAACCTAGGACATTGTCGAATGGTGTTTTTCTTTTTTGGCGTTTTCTTGGTCAATGAGATGTGATTTTGAATTGTATGTTTATTGTGTAAACTTGAAATATGGTCTTGATTGACAGAAGAGAATCCCAGGAAGAGATTGATTCTTGTTGATGCCAAGTCATTGCTTAGTATTGGATGGTTCACTTAAACAAGTGCAAGATAGAAAATTTGCCAGTCTTAACTTTCAAGTGTAAGATGTTAGAGACCTTACTCTCTCTGGAACCACCATATACGGCCTGAAAACTAAACAAGCAGAAACCGCAAGTTTTGCTGCTTTTCTGCTGCGTTTCAATTCCTTAAAAAGAGAGGAATCATGTTAATCACAGGTAACAAGTGCTAATTCTTTTGCTCCTCCTTTTTGTTAGTCACTTCATTTTGACGCTTGAAGAAGAGTTAAATGTCCTACATTGAGTTTACAAACTTAAAATTAATGCTTTGTTTGATACGTTCTGATGTTTTGAAAAGAAAATAAAAATAAAAACTTGCTTTTCCAGTTGTTAGCAGTTTGATCTTCACAAACCAGCGGAAGACAATGCAACTTATCCCTGAAAGTTTGAGAAAACTTTGGAACGAGTGGGAGCTTCGGGGTATGGTTCTAGCCAGTCTTGCCTTGCAAATTATCCTCATCCTGATTGGCAACTGGAGAAAACATTCAACCAGTAACAAACTCAGAATTCTTCTGTGGCTCTCTTACCTGTCAGCTGACTCAGTTGCAACAGTAGCACTTGGCATACTCTCCAGCAACCAAGAAGAATCTCAAGGTGATTCCGTAAACCCGAAAGTTGTAATAACCGCATTTTGGGCACCCTTTCTTCTCTTACATCTTGGTGGCCCAGATACTATCACTGCTTACTCTTTAGAAGACAATGAGTTGTGGCTTAGGCACTTGCTTGGGCTATTTGTCCAGGTGGTTGTAGCTTTATATGTCTCTTTCAGAGCATGGTCCAGTAAAGAGTTAAATTTTTTGGCAATACCAATGTTCATAGTTGGGATGATTAAGTTTGGGGAGAGGACTTGGGTTCTAAGATCGGCAAGCAGTGAGCATTTTAGAGATTCTATGCTTCATGATCCTGACCCAGGTCCCAATTATGCTAGATACATGGAAGAATATTGTTCAAAGAGAGCCCAGGGCTTCAGGGTTAACTCAGTTGAACTAGGAAGGGATAACTCACTAGTTGATGCAGTTGATGACGGTACCCAAAATGTGGCAATGTTAGACAAAGCCTACGACTTCTTTGAAACATTCAAACTGCTTTGTGCTGATCTCATCCTCAGCTTCCATGATATAGTACTCAGCCACTCCTTCTTAGAAAATACAAACTCCGATCAAGCTTTCGAAGTTATTGAGTTTGAGCTAGGATTCATGTATGATGCCTTTTATACTAAGTCAGTTCTGGTTTCTTCTGGTCTGGGTTGCATTCTCCGTGGTGTTACTGTTTCTATAACACTTTCTGTATTCATAGCCTTCCTGTTCTCAAAGAAGCAAGCTTACAGTGGAGTAGATGTAATTATCACATATATATTGTTGATAGGAGCAATCGTCCTAGAATCTTATGCTGTAGCATTGCTGCTTTCCTCAGACAGGACAAGGCTGTGGCTGAATAAGCACAAAAATATGGTGGCACGTCTCTTGGTTCTCTTGCGCAGTGCCGTTTCGTCAGTCCCTTTGGGTTATAACAAGAGGTGGTCTAATACCTTGGGACAATACAACCTCATCACATTTTGTCTTAAGGCTAAGCCAACGAAATGCATTTCTGTCCAGAAGTTCTTATTCATTTATCAGTTGTTAGAGAAGTATCGATACAAAGAGTTGGCGGATATCCCCACTGAGTTGAAGGAGTTGATATTTGAGCAGCTCCAAGAGAAATCAAGGATTGGTTCCAATGTTGAGGCTAGCAAAAGAAAACAATTATGTGCTCGAAGGGGTGACCAGGTGCTTCAAAAAGCACATTGTCTAAAGGAACTTGGCTGGACCATCAATGAGGTTGAGTTTGATCAAAGCATCCTTCTCTGGCATATTGCAACAGATCTATGTTATTATTCTGATGTGAATCGAAACTCAAACTTGGTTCCTAGTGAAAACTGTGAAGACAGTAAGCTGTTATCGAACTACATGATGTATCTTTTAGTCATGTGCCCCTTCATGCTACCAAATGGGATTGGACAGATAAGGTTTAGAGACACATGTGCCGAGGCTGAAAGAATTTTTCAAGGAAAAGAAAATAATGAAATCGGGTGAAAGGAAAGCATGCACAAAGCTACTGGACGTGTGCACAGACATCCTTCCATCTAAAGTGAAAGGAGATAGAAGCAAGTCAGTTCTATTTGATGCATGCAGGCTTGCTAAAGCTTTGCAGTCCCTGGAATCAGATAGAGGATGGAGTAATGAGAGAAAGTGGAAGTTTGTAAGTCATGTGTGGGTGGAAATGCTCTCTTACGCTGCCAATCAGTGTCGATGGAGTGGTCATGCCCAGCAGCTCAGGCGAGGAGGAGAGCTGCTCACCCATGTCTGGCTTCTTATGGCACATCTGGGTTTAACTGAACAGTTCCAAATTTCAGAGGGCCATGCAAGGGCAAAACTAATTGTGGAGTAAAAAACAAAGGCGGATAGGAGACAATTCACACCGAATTTTTGAAATTATGTGTTTAATTCCTTTAGTTTCTTTTCTTGTTTTGAGAAGAACAATTAATAACTTAGTGTGGCTCCTCTGGTGTTTGCCTCAACTCATTGTTAGACACATTTCACTTGTAGTAAGTTCAGTTGGTCACTAACTTTAATTTGACCCACTTTGGTCTGATTTGGTATCGGAGACACTGAAATTTTTGGTGATATAAAAATACGTGTTTATATGTAATTCGTGAAATTTTTGGTATTCTTGTTTTGTTCGTCACGGCAAATTCGTTTTTACAGGTACATTTGAACTTTAGCCTTGTAATCTCAATCATATCATGGATGTATTAACCATAAACAAAAACCATCAATGCTCATGTGAATTTAGATTGACACAAACATACGACATGAGACCTTGTTCATTCTTTTTCTTTTCTTTTGATAAGCATATAAAGATGGGTAAAGTGTTCTGATCTTAACCTTCACATTCACATTCTTCGGAATAACTTACCTGCTCTACTTCATTTCTGGTATAAGATTCTTGTAAAGAAAAGATGAACAAAGGATAATGGTCTGAAGTCAGGCATATTGTTTACAGTCCAATTTACCAAATATAAAATCAAAACGTCGTTTCTCGGCAAGTTCCAGCCAGACAATCGTCCACAAATAAGCCAATTCTAACCCATCATTAGCGTTACTTGACCAACTGGTCAAATCGAGTTTGCAAATTTTTACGAGAAAACAATGTTTACACTTTACAATGCAAAGCACATGCATACTGCCGAAGGTGTTTGCAACAGCTTCCAGATTACTACATTATAAAATGATTTCTGTAATAAATTATTCTTCAATGACTTTAGTTTTTAGTTAATTACATTTCACACTATGAAAGTTTCGGATGCTTTTCAAATATAATTTCCCTGAACTTCATTTTAAAGCTCCACGCCACTTCAGTCCAAAATATGGTTGAACCCATGAACACCACTTTTCCAACTTCTACGAAGTTTGAATTGAACCCACTGCAAATTGGGCAATTTGTTTTCTTTAATTGAAACTGCTAAGAAAAGCAGGCAGGGAAGTGATCATGGAGAGAAACCATGCAGAAGCAGCTGTTGCCCAACTCAGACCCACTGAAGCTCCAGCTTCTGATAATGATCGATATATTGCTATTATTTTGTCTATGGCTAGTTTGGCATACAAGAAGGAGAGCGTAACCAAGTCCTCTGCATTCATTGATTCCATTCTGAAAAATGCTCGGTTTTTTGTCATATTTGTTGTGTTCCTTCTTTGCCGTTATGTAAATCATATATCAATGTATCAAGTGCTCTTCTTCGTCTCTCTGACCCCTTTGCTACTCTACTTCTACATCAAGCATGTGCCGTTTATGTTCTTAGAGGAAGACATCAAGTGGATTCGAAGAGAATCGAGGCTCCTGGATGCTATTGCAGAGGATGCAGCAAAAGTTATGCATTTAAGGGATCATATAGGTAAAATACAACAACAAATCTTGGATCCCAGGATTTACTCTGTTGAAGTACCTATAAAAGGATTGGATCAGTCTGAGGTAGCATGGTTGACCAAAACCATATCAGTGGTTCGAAAAGCAAAAGACCTATTCAAAACTTTTGAGAAGCAGAGAAGAGACTCCCACATGATATCTTTTGTTGCAATGACTACAAAGAATTTCATGGATATAGAAGGGCTGTTCATTGAAACTAAGCGCGTGAAGGATGACATAAATGAAACCATTTCGATGAAGAAGGTACATGGGATTAACATATGTGAATCGCTGGAGAGATCAAGGTCTATTATTAGAAGCCTGCTGGAAAGACCGATTTATGAGCACGATCAAGAACAACGGGTGGATTTCAAAGGACGAATTGCCTCTGTAGCTGCTTTGACTTCCTCTATTGTTAACACAATAAACCGCCTCACCCAACACACAGCATTACTGCGTAAGAGTATTGGAGAGCAAATAGACTCAATAAAACTGCAATTGCTACTTCTGCATCCCTTTCTGAAAGAAATAGAAGGACTTCCTTTCGAAAGTGAAATCGAAGGGGCATGGGTGAAGGAAGTGGAAGAGGTTATTAAAGAAGCAGATCTTGCCATCAGCAACTTCTCACAGAGGCCTGCAAACCGAATCAGTACTTGGAAGGCAAGAAGAAAGCTCGAGGGGGACTTGAGGTGCATTGGCACTGGATTTGCAGAACTTTTAAAGAGGAAGGAAAGATATGGCTTCGAATTTATAAGAAGAGATTCGTCGAAGTTTGTCTATCAATCCCCACATCACAATACCAGTGATGACAAGATTATTACATCTTTAGTCGACAGGATGTACAGCTACCTCAATCACAAGTCAGATGCATTGGGTGAAGTATTTTATGAAGTCACCTCGCTATGCAATCAGCTGAAAGGCATGTATAAACTTGTAGACGATGCAGGAATGGTTGGAAGCCGATTTAACTCCAGAGTGGCTTGGCTGAAGCAAATGAGGATTATTGTTCAAAGTGCTGATAAATGTGTGCAAGCCTTCATAGACGACTCATGTGTTATAAGGAGATCAAACCATCTATTTAAAACAAGATCTGGGATAAAGCTTTGCCGTGAAATTGACAGAATCCAGCATACTATCAGTCTTGTTGTGAGAAGCGTAAAAGCATACAGCATTGAATTGAGGGAAGAGTCAAGCTCAGTGGTCGGTTTGGAGGAAAACATCCAAGCATTGGTGGCACAACTGACAACCAACACTGAACAACACTCTGTTATTCCCATTTTGGGCATTGAGGGCATAGGTAAGACAACATTAGCAAATAAAATTTTTGATCATGGAGCTGTTTCGCGCCACTTTACTCGCCGTGTATGGATTTCTCTACCCTGGAAGTCCAATGTGCCTTGGGTCCAAGAGGTACATGATCTTGTAGATGAGGAGCGGTACCTTTTAGTCCTAGACAACATCTCCACAGTAGATGAGTTGAATACTCTTAGAGCAGGATTCATTCCAGTAACATCAAGCGGAAGCAGAATTCTATTCACTACACGACATAGTGATTTGGCTAAAAAGTTTAACAATACTCCTCACCAACTTCGACTGCGAACCAAAGAAGAGAGCTGGAAATTGTTTACCCAGATGGTGCACTTTTCTCCAAAAGAGGAAATGCTAGCAAAAGAAATTTTAGGTAAATGTGGGGGTTTTCCACTAGCCATCTTACGTGTTGGATATCTAATGTCTGGGGAAGATGTGACTGCTGTAGAGGAGTTAGAAGAGATGCTTGAAGACATCATAGAGAATGATCCACCATCGTTACAAACATACACCATAGATTCCATAAAACACTTGCTTCCTGAACATCTGTCTAAGTGCCTTTCTTACTTAAAGCTCTTCCCGTTGGACTTTGAAATTCCCGCAAGGAGACTAATTGCTTTGTGGCTGGCAGAAGGTTTGGTACGAGTGCATGGTAATAACACTATAACTTCTGAAGATGTTGCAGAAAAGTATCTATCGGAGTTGATTGGTTTGGGCATGATTCAAATTGTTGAACGAAAGCTTAATGGGGAAGTCAAGACGTGTAGATTACCCTATTCTCTACCTGTCCGCAGCTTGGAGGCTACAAGTTCAAATCATAGAGTTGCTCTTCGTTTTAAAAGAAATGATCTTCCAATTACTGTTGGCGAGAGCTTATCAAAAGTTGCAAGCCCTCTTCTTTCTATTCTCTCCTTTGATACTCGAGAAGGAAATAAACCTGGCGAAGAAATAGGTAACTTTCTTCATAAAGTAATTGCAGATGGTTGCTTCCGACCACTTCAGGTTCTTGATCTTGAACGTGTATTCAGACCTGAATTCCCCAAGGCGATTGGGAAACTAAGCAACCTGAAGTATCTAGGCTTGAGGTGGACTTACCTTCAATCAATCCCAACATTCATTGGCGATTTGCTAAAGCTCCAAACCTTAGATGTGAAGCATACAAATGTCCGCGCTCTCCCTAGTTCAATATGGAAACTACAGAAACTTCGACACCTATACTTGAACCAGAGTTGCAGAAGTAAATTTGTGTATCAACAAGGTGGCAATTCCCTGAAGAATCTCCAGACATTATGGGGTGTTTTTGTTGATAAAGACAGTCCTTTGAAAGATGGGTTGGACAAGTTGATCAACCTCAGAAAATTGGGTCTGGCATTCCAGTTAGGCAAAATAAAGCAAGAACTAATAGCCGAATGGATTGGAAAGCTGAAGCGCCTCAAGTCTTTGAGAGTTAGATCAGTTGGTGAAACGGATGAATCCAGTTATATAATTTTCATGCCTTTGTCTGGTCTCATCCATCTGTCCAGCCTAAATCTTATTGGAAAGCTAGCTCCTCCCATTGTAGCTGAGTTCCCCAAAAACCTCACTGATCTTACTTTGTCAGCCTCTCTTCTTCCAGATGATCCAATGCCCGAGTTAGAGAAACTCTCTAACCTTAAGTTACTCTGTTTTTACTCCAACTCTTACACAGGTAACAAGATGCTTTGCTCTGCGGGAGGCTTTCCACGACTAGTAGTGTTGAAGTTGTGGAATCTAGAAAAACTTGAAGTTTGGCATGTGGAGGAAAAGGCAATGCAAAGTCTCAGAGAGCTTGAGATAAGATCCTGCACAAATCTGAAGGTCCCGAGTGGGTTGAGGCACCTAAAGTCTCTGATCGAATTGAAGTTAACTAATATGCCAGAAGGATTTACAGCAACCATTGCGCAAACCAAGGCTCAACTTTGGGATGACCTTAAGCATTCCCCAGCAATCACTGCAGTTAACTGGCACCCCATGGTGAGGAAATCATAGGCTTCCACTCATCTACGCATGGTATGTCTTGTTTTTATTTTCACCTTTTATTTTCAGATGGAAACAGTCCTTGAACAGATATTTGTGTACTGAACGAGTGATTGGAGGAACCCAGAGAGAACTCATGGATAACCTTGATCATCACAGATAAGTGTGTGTAATTTATCTGTGGCGAGCTTACCATGTGCTATTTTTTTTTTGGTCAAATACCATGAAGCTGCAAGTATTTATTACTGTAGTTATTCTTTTAAGTGTTGCTGGCTGGTAATACTTCTGTTGTATTGTTTCAATAAGCAGTTGCTATCATTATTGTTATTGTTGTCGTCACTCCTATAACATATACATATATATTATGGATGCATGGAATTAGAAAGCTATGTTCTGTGAGCTGTTGGATTTAAAGGATGCAAACTTATGTGGAAATATATATATATATATATATATATATATGCGAACTGTTTACTCAGTGATCCTGTATACAACAAGTTAGCCTTTTTTTGGGTCGAAGTACAAGTCAGCCTAGTTACAGAGTTTAAGGCTCTCATTTTTCAAAAAAGAAAAAGCTTTCCAGAATTTTAGGTTCATATAGATGTGGTTCAGACTATTGCTGCTACATAGTAAACTTTAAGCATTCATATTACATGCTGCTGTAATAGAATTGCTCAGCAGTTTGTACATTGAACTCCTTTTCCAATGGTTTTCATTTACACAGTAGATAATTTTCCAGTTTGTCTTCATTTTTGTACAGCATGAAGAGGAAGTTACATTTACACTCCTCACAGACTATTATTCTTTTTGTTTTGTGGCAGATTTGGAATGCCGCAACGGCCTGAGATGCTGGTGTATTTTGTTGGCATGGAACTTCTTATCTTAAGTGCTGATATATTTTCTTGAGTAGTTCTTAGTTTATGACTATTATATAAACTTAGTTTTTGAATAAAATTGATCGACCTATGGAAGTATGCACCTGCTACATATCTGAATTTGCAATTTATTATTATTATATGTAAGCATCTATCAACTGATTTGGCAATTTATTATTATTATTTATGAAGTTAATTTCCCATAGCACAACAATTAGCAGCATTTGCTGTTAATATATTTTGCTTCACATTCGAAATGTGCACTGACATTAGTCCAATGTTGGTGGTTCATTAATAGTTGCCATGGAGCCTGCGACTTTTGCAGTTTGATATCTAGAATGTAGTGATCAAATTTGGATACCAATATTTCCAAAGTTTTGAGGTTTAAACCAACATTTTCAATTTCCCTTTTTTTATTTTTATTTTTTAGGACCTTTCTTATTGAGAGGGACGATAATAATACACACACTACGTGGATCTAAGATTCGAATATAGGACTTGCCTGAGGGAGCAATTGCTCTACACCACTACACTAGTGGGTCCTTTTTTCTTTCTTTGGGTTAGAAGACAATGCTCAAACCCTTTTGGCCCACCCTTCCTCAAGGATGGTCCTCTTGGATAGGGTTTGTCATTCCCGGGCCAAAATTTTTGCCAAGCCTGATATCTTTTATTTTTTTCTTTCCTTCAGGCCGAGCCGAGGTTTCAAAGGCCATGGCTTTGGCCGGGCCTTTTTTTTTTATCATTTTATTATTTTTTTTACAAAGTCTTTTTAATTTGTTTTTCACAAATTTTTAGATAAAAATGAAAAAATTAATTTAATTCATAATATGTGAAAAAATTAATTTAATTCATAATATGTGAAAAAATTAGTCACTTCCTCAAGCGAACTGGACCTATATCTAACTTGGGCTCTTGTAAGTGGGCCCCAGAGACATTTTGGGTACAACACTATTGACTGATTACTTGCACAATAACCCTATTAGAACCTCGTAAGTGCTTTGTGACATCTATTATTCTGGCTCTCTAACCATATATAAAAGAAATTTACCATGATCTAAGTCATTAGATGAAAATCTTCAATCCATTGATCACTTTTACATACACATGATTACTTATCTATCTACGTTGCCACAAGATATTCTATTTTGATTTTTTTGGTAAAAAATTCTATTTGTTTTAATTTAATTTGAACGTTTATTGTTAACATCTCCTCCTCACAAAACTATTACAAAACAACATTTCAGTTTCGATATAAATTATTTATAACACTAATTTAACACATTAAGAAGTAATTAAAAAATGACAAGTGACTTGTAACACCCCGACTCCAAATTTATTGCCTATTTTAATTTATTTAAGTGAAATTATGAATTTACCCTTGGGATAGGGGTAATTTGGTTATTTATAATCAAGAAGGAATTTGGGAATTCCAGCTGTATCGTTGCGTAGAGCACGGTGAGATGAGTCCGTAGACACATAGTGGGCTCGAATCGGAGTTGTAACGAGAGAGATACGATCAAATGAAGCTCAGTGGCATAATCGTAAATATTTTGAAATGAGATTTTTTTTGATAAAAGGTCAGAAATGCCCTTCCCTCTCTCTCTCCTTCTCCCGCGCGTCTCTCCCTCTCTCCTCTGGTTTTCGCGACAGCCACGGTGGCTGCCCGCGTTTTGGCCGGCCGTTCATTCATCCGCCACCACTGGGTGGGACCGGTCCCAAAATGACCGGCCGACTCGCGTCCTACCCCACCCATTCTCCGACGTCGGCAGAAATATCGCGAAATTGCATAAAAACGGCGGTTTTACCCAGATTTTTCGGAGTTAGTTCCGGATTCCGCCACCAAATCTTGCGATCAATGTGTGCTTTCTCATCTATTTTCCGAGCTCTAGCTGTCTGTTGGGTAGGAATTGATCAATTTGTAGCGTAGGCAACTCGATTTACAAATTGGGTTTCGCCGAATTTCGAGGAGATTCCGGCCACTTCCGGTCAATTTTTGGGGTATGCCCAAGAACAAAAGTGACTCCAAATTAGGTGTATTACCTAGGGTAGGAGTCTTGGCTCTCGATTTGGAAGTTTTCCGGCGATGCGATATCGCTTTGGACACCCACACGCTGCGGCGCGTGTGGCGGCGCGAGAGGAATTTTGTCCCACTGTGATCCTCTCGATGTCACGAGCGCGTAGGTGTGCTCGGATCTCATTTTGGGTACCGTTAGAGTCCCGAACGGATATCGCATATCGCGTATTTTCCGGGTTCGCTAGGTTTGGACCGTTGGATGATCCTGAAGTTATAATATGTTGATCTAGGTATTACCAGGATCGCGTAAGATTTGACGGATCGTAAAATGGAGTCCCGGATACTCCGGAAATGCCAACCCTAGGATTAGGGTTTTAGTGACCGTCGATCGTGTGATCGTGAGCGATCCGACCGTACGATCTGGACCAAACTTGCAGGACGTGTGTCCTAGATCTTGTAGAACCAATAGGAACTTTCAGATCATAATTTGGAGGTCGTGGGCCCCGCGGGCCTGTTTGACCAAGTTTGGGTAGTTTGACCCTGGGTTGACCGCGAGACTTACATTGTAGTTCTACCATCCTAGGAGGGTTAGAATGACCTTAGTGAAAGGTCTTGAGCGTTGTTGAGTTAAATAGTTTATATGCAAATTTAGGATATTATTATATGATTTAAATTGCGGAATTATCAAATGCCATACCAGGGTTGAGATTTACGAAATAAAGGATTATATGTGATGAATGTAATTATGTATGTATACGAAGGTATTAAAGAGTATAGAATGTTAGTTTACAGTGCTATACGCACTACCCCACGTACCCCTCCATATTGTGATTATGTTGAGGCCTTTAAACCCGTGCGGGCTGGTGAGAATATAGCGAGCCCGTGTTGAGGTCGCACGCGTCTTTGGATCAGCCGGTATGTTAGCGGACCCCATACATGGCGGGTGCTTCTCGACGTATGAGGAGATATGATTGTGTGCGGTGATGAGAATGTAGCCATGCCCGATGTTGAGGTCGCACGCGTCTTTGGATTAGCCGCGTGTTGCGGATCCCATACGTGGCGGGTGCGTCTCGGCGTATGAGGAGATATGATTGTGTGCGGGCTGGTGAGAATGTAGCCGAGCCTAGTGTTGAGGTCGCACGCGTCTTTGGATTAGGCGTGTTGAGCGGACCCCATACGTGGCGGGTGCGTCCGGCGTATGAGGGAGATATGATTGTGTGCGGGCTGGTGAGAATGTAGCCAGGCCCAGTGTTGAGGTTGCACGTGTAACACCCCGACTCCAAATTTATCCCATATTTTAATTAATTTGAGTGAAATTAAGAATTTACCCGTGGGATAGGGGTATTTTAGTCATTTTCTTATCCGGAAGGAATTTGGAAATTCGGTTGCACCGTTGCGTAGAGCACGGCGAGATGAGTTCGTAGACACGTAGTGAGCTTGAATCGGAGCGAAGAAGTTACTGGGCAAAACATCACCAGTGGCAAAATCATAAATATTTTGAAATAGGTTTTGGTTAAAAGACGCCCCCGTCTCTCTCTCTCTCTCTCTCTCTCTCCCACGCTCTCTCTCCCGACGGCAGCTCCTCCCTCTCTCTCTTGAAACTCCGCCACCGTCCATGGCAGCGGATGGGACCGGTGCGAAAAGGACCGGCTCGACCCGCCGTCAAGACTGGCCCTTCCCGACATCGGCCGCTCTCGCCGGAAAATGCAGGTTTTGGCGGTTTTGCTCGAAACCGCGGCTCGATCTCCCTCCTCCGACCACCGTTTCTGGTGATTGAGGTATGGATTTCTACCTATTTTTCATGATCTAGCTGATGATTGGGTAGGATTGCATCAATTTTGAGTGTAGGTAGCTCGATTTACGAATTGAGTTTCGGTCGAATTTCGAGGGGAGATTTCGCCACTTCGGTCAGTTTTTGGGGTATGCCCAAGAACAAAAGTGGCTCCAAATTAGGTGTATTACCTAGGATAAGAGTCTTGGCTCTTGATTTGGAAGTTTTCCTGCGATGAGAATCGCTTTGGATACCTACGCGTGTGGTGGCGCGTGGGCACCGTAGTTGAGGGGTATTTTTGTCCCACTGTGATCCTCTCGATGTCACGAGCGCATAGGTGTGCTCGGATTTCATTTTGGGTACCGTTAGAGTCCCGAACGGATATCGCATATCACGTATTTTCCGGGTGCGCTAGGTTTGGACCGTTGGATGGTCCTGAAGCTATAATATGTTAATCTAGGTATTACCAGGATCGTATAAGATTCGACGGATCGTAAAACGGAGTCGGATACTCCGAAAATACCAACCCTAGGGGTAAGGTTTAGTAACCGTCCGATCGTGCGATCCAACCGTCCGATCTGGACCAAACTTGCAGGACGTGTGCCCTAAACCTTGTAGAACCTATAGGAACTGTCAGATCGGAATTTTAAGGTTGTGGGCCCGCGGGCTTGTTTGACCAAGTTTGGGTAGTTTGACCTCGGGTTGACCTCTAGACTTTCGTTGTAGTTCTACCATCACAGGAGGGTTATAATGACCTTAGTGATAGGTCTTGAGCGTTGTTGAGTTAAATGGATATTGTGGGTTTAGGATATAAATTGGTGAATTTAAATAGGGGAGTTTATGGAATGCTTTATTGATTGAGGTTAATATAGGATTAGAATTTAGAAATTATATATTTAATTGTGTGGTTGTATAAAAAGTAAATAAAAGGATCCAATGTTAGTTTACAGTGCTATACGCACTACCCCACGTACCCCATATTGTGATTATGTTGAGGCCCTTAAAGCCCAAGTGCGGTGGTGAGAATGTAGCCAGCCCAAGTGTGAGATATGACTGGTGAGAATGTAGCAGCCCTGTTGAGGTCGACGCGCGTCTTTGGATTAGCCGGCGTGTGTGGTTCCCACGAGTGTATGAGGGGAGATATGAGTGCGTATGAGGGGAGCTATGTGATTGTGTTTGGTGTGTTATGATGGGTAAATCCTAGAATGTATGTAATTGTATGGCGGTAATGGTTTAGTTGATATTAGGAGCCAGAATAGATACGAAAGAGCTACGTGTGGCTTGATCCCTTAGTAGGGTACGTAGGCAGCCTGAAGTTACTAGGTGCAGCCACAGATTAGACCCCACTTAGGTGGTCTTATTGAGATTGGTTCGGACTTCGTTGTTGGCCCTGAAACTTAGTTGAATTGAGGCTTGTCTTGGGAACTGAGTGAGTGAAGGTGGGCATGAATAGATTTTGAATTTGTTATATGCATGTTTAATGCATTAAGTTATTTTAAAAACATTATGGGCAGTTCTGCTAGAATCATTTGAAGGCCGGATGCCATTTATGTAATTGCATGAGATTATATTGTGCGTGGTGCTGGTTGGGTTATAAAATGTGTTTTATGCAGGTGGAAATTTTGGGGAAATGTTCAATTTACAGGGGAGACTTTGCGAAATTTGAAGTCTCGTGCCCTTAATCCTCTCTGTAGCGAGGACATAGATTTAAGGAGTGAACACGGCGTGGGGTGATGCCGGGTCTCTCTCGGGTTCCGGGAAATTCAAGTGGTCTGTCATGACTAATTTTGTGTTTTTCTCTCTAAATAAGCTCTATATGAGTTTTTGTATAATACGTCATGCTAAAATGAGTTTTTGAATAAATATCTTATATGTTTAAATCATCTATTTTCCTTTTCAGATAGCTATTTGATACTTTCTTTCTATTCAATGAGAGACCAAAGAGTTATGCCTAATATCAATTATTTTAGTATTTAATTTTTGTTCGATTCCATGGATAAGTGTGAATGCCGAGCTGGAATGTAACACAGCACAAGAAGATATAGTAGTTGCAAAGAGATGAGAAAATGCTTAACTAATTATATATTCTGCGTTTTTGGGCTGGAAAAGGGAGGCCAAGGTTTTTGTCAACGATCCCGACAAAATTAAGCGTCAATAACAAATACTAGTAAATGTATAATCATTATTGCAAGTCGTCTTTCTTTAATTCCAATTGATTGTAAAGCTCATAAACAAGCTAGCTACTGCTTGCAAGTTGCAGATCATAATGTCTATAAAACTGATTTCCTATTTCTGCAGCTTTGATTTTTCAAGTGGAGTTGCTGCGGAACTCTTGTTAGATTCTGCTTGTCTTCCCTTCGTATAGCTTTGTGGTAAGTTCTATCTAAGTTTAAGCTTTCCTAATCTCTCTCTCTCTCTCTCTCTCTCTCTCTCTAGATGCATTCAACTTATATAATCTGTACATTACTAAAATCCATGACCGAAACTTTTGTCCTTCATACTTTTCTTTTATCTTATTTTTATGTTTTGTTTTCTTCTTTCAATGTATATAATTTTGATCATGACATCGTCTATTGTTTCAGTGGAAGAAACTTTTCCGGAATTAGAGTTCAAGATTTAGGGTTGCTGAAGTAAAATTTTAATATTCTGAAATGTTTCATCTTTTCAGGACCAACGAAGACTTTGGTATTGGATTGAAGGAATTCGTTGGATCTATTTATAGTTTTCGCGGTGGCATCCTCATATAATATATATGTCTGACTTAGAGGAAAGCGTTCCCCTAAGGTTAATCTCATCTCTGTACCATTTATATATATTTTTTTAATGATTTTTTAGCCAGAGATATCTACGTTGACGGTGTTATGTATAGTTAGTTACATGATAATTTTGATAGAGTTAGCACCGTACCAATATTTGGGTGTTATGTATAGTTAATTACATGATAAAAATACCATTTGCGTTCTTCTTCCTTTTTGCCCTCTTGAAAATTGTTCAAGGGATATTTTGGTTCCAGCCACGCGCACAAACTCATCTGCGTATGTAGTTTGAAAGTTTTAGGGAACAAATTGGATGCCTTTAGTAATCCGATTGTAAAATATTCAAATACATACTTAGGAATTAGGATGTGGTGATGGAAAGTAATTCATAAGTAGCTTAGCTCCAGTGTTTCTTTCTTTCTGTCTCTCAGGGACAAACCAAGTTATGATTTTGACGATATCGAGAGGCAAGGCCGTCCAACAAAATGGTCCACAGCAGCAGTTAATGGAATTCTTGCCCCAAAGGGGCGCACCCTTCAGCTGTGGAACAATATATTCGTAATTTCATGTGTGGTCGCGGTCTCCTTGGATCCTCTCTTCCTTTATATTCCAATCATCAATGAAGAAAACAAGTGCCTTGGAATGGACAAAAAGCTGAGGAATGCAGCTCTTGTTTTACGCTCACTTACGGATATCATTTTCGTTGTGCGTATTGTACATCAAATTCGAACCAAGCTTGAGGACTCTGAGGAACCAGCCGAAGGAAGGGAGTCATTGGGATGGAAATGGAGGCCCTTGTTATGTGTCCCTCTCATAATTGACTTGCTCGCAATTCTTCCCATCCCACAGGTATTTGAGTAAAAAGAGTATATATATATATATAGTAAATTTTTTAGCCTTGGACATTATTTGGTGACAAAAGTTTTGGAAAAGCTTTAGCATCTTTAGTATTATTGCAAACTTGTGTTGAATCTAACCTATTGTCATTTGTCCAGTTGGCAATAGTTGTTGTGTTTTTCAGAACCAGGGGCTCTGGGTATTTACAAAAAATAAACATTTTGAACGCCTTTCTACTCTTTCAATATGTGCCAAATGTTTACCGACTTCACATATCCAGTGAGAAACTTCAAAAGAAGGAAAGACGGATTAAAGGTGCATTCAATTTTTTTCTATACATCCTCGCGAGTCATGTAAGTTTCATCTCCATTTCTGTTAGTACTTCTTTTTTATATTCCCTTTATTATCATAATGCTGCCTGAATTGTTGATTGACTAACCAAATGATTCATTCTTACAATAACTGCATGAAGACCTCCGTTATTTTAAACTTGTTGGATTCATAACTCACACATTACCATTTTTTTTTTTTTTTTGTTTTGGTTTAGTGGAGTTACTCAATTTGTTTTTTATTTATTTTTATATCTCCATCGAACGTTGTTCCAATTATTAATAATTTGTTAGTATATTTTAGGTACTTGGAGCTTTTTGGTACTTTTTTTCTATTCAGCGAGAGACAACATGTTGGCACCAAGCATGTAGAAATACGGAAGACTGCATAGCTTCTCGATATTGCAATGATAGTACTTCAAGAAATATCACATTCATAAATGAATTTTGCCCTATAAATCCAGCAGATCCTTCGCTATTTGATTTTGGAATGTACCTTGATGCCCTTCAGTCTGGTAACACAGGACCAGTAAATTTTCCAAGAAAATTCTTTTATTCTTTCTGGTGGGGAATCAGAAATCTAAGGTTCGTATAAATGAATATAATTCAATCACGAAGTTTTTTTTGTCTCATTAGCTATTCAGTTATCTATGATGCACAGGACCTAGGTTTTTCTTTCTAGAATAAAAACAAGGTTCATATATAAATAGATTATATATGCCATTATCTTGTCTCTCATGTAACATTAATTTTGCAGTAATTTTGGGACGAGTCTCGAAACGAGTAGCTACGTGTGGGAAAACTGCTTTGCAATTCTTATTGCTGTTATTGGCTTGCTACTCTTTTTATATCTCATAGGAAACTTGCAGGTTGGTGATGAATTAATAATCTATTGATGTAGTCATATTCCATAAAAGAAATGATATCTTCAGATGGACCCAACGTTGTTGGATCAAGGTTCATATATTGGACACACGTACAAACTATGATATATTGATGCTCATATACGACTTGATGAACATGATCATCAACACTTTCATTTTCTTCTTATTTTGTGAAACAGACATATATGCAGTGGGCAGCCGCAAAAGCGGAGGAGCAAAACGAGGACGACTTAAGAAAGAGAATTAAGGTGAAAGAGGATAGTATAGATGACTGGATGTTAAAACATGGTCTCCCTCAGGATTTGAAGAAAGAAATCATGGATATCATTAAAGAAAATAACGTGGTGGAGAAAAACATTGATGCCGAGGTGGATGTGAAGTATCTATTCTCCATTGATCTTCCACGGACCACTGAAAGTTCTATAAAGCACCATGTGGGCATGAATGTGCTAAACAAAGTATGTTTTTAACCTTCAATCTCTGCCTGAAAGTTATATATATATATTATATATATATATGCATATATGTGCTAGTGTATTAGACTACGAACATCCAATCTTAAACCCATTGGTAATGGATGAATACCTTTTAAGCTCTTAGTTATGCTTCCCTCACGTTTGACATATTTTGCACTTCATATGTGGATAATTTTTATTGGGTAACGTAGGAGCATGTGAGACTATTGGGCCTGCCACACTGATAGACGTGTACCATATATTAGCTAGAATGTGGGAAACTCTCTACAGTGTAGCCATTAGAAAATTTTCAATGAACCTTATTAGTAACAAAATAAATCTTGTCCTTTTTAATCGATTAATGTGTAAGTTACACATAAATATGTATAGGTACCAGTGCTTCAAAATATGAGAGTAGAAGTGTTGAAAACGATCTGCGACCATCTGAAACCACAGATCTTATACCCTGATAATATCAACGTTTTTCGAAGGGGAAAGGCAATTGATTTCATGCTCTTCATCATAGAAGGCACCATATCGATTCAAGAAAATGCCTCAGAACCCACTGAGAGCACTCCTGGGGAAGGGGACTATTTTGGAAAAGAACTTCTGTATTGGGCATCACCGGCAAACTCTTTTGACCTTAAAGTTCCAAGCTCAACACAAAATGTCAGGTGCCAAACAAAAGTAGAAGCTTTTGCTCTCAAGGCCGAGGCGTTGAGATCAATAGTCTTGAAATACAGACGTACCTGGAATAGGATTTTATACAATTGTGACATTAATTATCCACAATTGGAGGAGTTGGAGTTGGCAAGAAGTCCCCATGACAAGACTGAACAGGTAGAACATTATATATATCTTGATATATTACTGAATTATTCTTAACTTAATTAACGCTGAAAAAAAATGCTTATGTATATCTCGAGTTTGGGATTTCAATACTGTATGTGTGGCCATACCATGATAAACTAAGCTTCTTCTTTTTTGAATAGACGTATATGCAGTTATGGGAGGAGAGTTTAAGACTACAGAAGTTGAAGGTCTTGAAAGACAACGACATACTTGAGTGGGTGTCAAGAAATGGTCTCCCCGAGAACATCAAGAAAAAAATAATGGAAAACATAACAGAAATTAACGCGGTGAAGAAAAACATAGATGTTGATGTGGATGTGGACTTTGTATTCTCTATTCTTCCCCATGACGTAAAAGAAGCGATAAAGGTCTACGTTGGCATGGGTGCACTTAAGAAAGTAAGTTCTTACTATGAACATAGCTGCTAGTATATGCATTGAATCTTGTTCTTATTGATCAATTAATGAAAGAATATATATGTAGGTACCCATGCTTAAAAATATGCCTGAATCCTCGTTGAAAGTCATCTGCAAATATCTGGAGCCAGTGATCTACAGCAAGAACGATTACCTTATTCGAGCACGAAAACCCCTTAACTCCATGCTTTTCATTATAGAAGGAGTAATTATATGGCCCAATACGGCTAACGAGGCTGTAACAGCGGGTTCCTATATGATCAACCAGTTATGTCTTGTGAAAGGTGATCTTTACGGAGAAGAACTTCTGAGCTGGGCATCACCCGGCAGCCGTCTTTCTGACCTTCCAATCTCGACCCAAGATGTCTGTTGTCAGACAAAAGTAGAAGCTCTTGCTCTCAAGGCAGAGAAAATGCAAAGTATGGTCTCCGAACTACGAGAGCGGTGGACTAATTACTACATTGCACCTCCTCAGGAGAAGACCTATTTGCAGATACTAAACGAGGTGATACGAAAGCCATAAATGAGGCTAAGACCATTTATTCTTAAATTTTCATGCACTAATTATGTACGATACTCATACCATGTAGGATCTAATGAACTGATGATCAGCCTCTTCTCCTTCTGTTAAACAGACATATAGGCAGTTGAAACCAACAAAATTGGACAAGGTTGAGGATGAGGACTTAAGACAGAAAATGAAGATAATGATCAAGGAGAGAGATATACTTGAATGGCTGTCAAGAAATGATCTCGATGACGATTTGAAGACAAAAATCATAATGCACATGAAGTTGAATAAAATTGTGGATGAAAACATTAATGCGGATGTGAATGTGGAGTATCTCTCTAATAATATACCCTTTGGTATCGCAATTTCTATAAAGAGGCAACTCTGCATTAGTACGCTAAAGAAAGTACGTTCCTCAACCTCTCTATAAATCTTAATTTTACTAGAAAAGAAAAGGCAAGTAATAAGAAGCATTTCAGTGCATATCATAAATCTTCTTCTTAGGGACCAATTAATGTATGCAATATGTAGGTACCCATGCTTGAAAAAATGCCTGAAGACGTGTTTAAAAATATTTGCTACGAAGTCAAGCCAGTGACCTACACCCAGGATAGCTACATTGTTCGAGCAGGAGAGCGACTTGATTTGATGCTCATAATTACAGAAGGCACAGTTATATGCGCCGGCACGAAGTATCTTGAGAAAGGACATTTTTGTGGAGAAGAACTTCTGAGTTGGGCATCACCCAACATCTTATTTTCTGGTCGTGCTCCTATGTCAATCCATGATGTCAAATGTCAAACAAAAGTAGAAGGCTTTGCTCTCACAGCCGATAAGTTGAGAAGTTTCGTTTCGCAATACAGCTCAGAGTGGATTTCAAATTTCAACAATTATAGCAATTCACATCAGTTGGAGGAGCAGACAGACACCATTGATAAGATACTGAATGAGGTTCAGGTAAAACATTATTACTCACAATAATAATTTTTTAAGTATTAGAATTTTTTAATCTTTAATTATCACCGGTCAACATGTTTATGTCATATATGTTTCTGATGATGATAAAACATTGAATTAAGGGTTTGATGACCTAAGTTTCTTCTTCTTCTGTGAAACAAACATATGCAGTTGGGAACTACAAAATTGGAGGAGATTGAGGATGAGGAGTTGAGACAGAAGATAAAGATAATGATCAAGGAGAAAGAAATACGTGAGTGGGTGTCAAGAAATGGTCTCGAGGAGGATTTGAAAACAAAAATCATAATGCACATAAAACTAAATAACCTGGTGGAACAAAACATTGATACTAATGTGGATGTGGAGTATCTCACTAATAACCTACCGTTCGGTGTGGCAATTTCTATAAAGAGGCATCTCTGCATTAGTACGCTAAAGAAAGTATGTTCCTATACCTCCCTACAAATCTAAATTTACTAGGACAGAAGGCAAAGTACTTTGATGGAATATATATTATAAATCTTCTTCTTATATTGATCAATTAATTATAATTTATGCAATCTATAGGTACCCATGCTTGAAAAAATGCCTGAAAATGTGTTCGCAAATATTTGCTACGAATTGAAGCCAGTGACCTACACAGAGGATAGCTACATTGTTCGAGCAGGAGAACAACTTGATTTAATGCTCATCATTGTAGAAGGCAAAATTCTGCAGACCGACATGACTTTGGATACTGGTACAACGGGCTCATCGATGATCACCAATTATCTTGAGAAAGGTGATTTCTGCGGAGAAGACCTCCTGAGTTGGGCATCACCCAATATATTATTTTCTGGTGATGCTCCTGTCTCAACCCATGATGTTAGGTGTGAAACAAAAGTAGAAGGCTTTGCTCTCACGGCGGATAAGTTGAGAAGTTTCATCTCCCAATACCCCTCAGAGTGGATTTCAAATTTCAACAATTGTAACAATTTACAGCAGTTGGGGGAGCTGGCATTTCGCCCCGACAACATCGATAAGATACTGAACGAGGTTTGAGTCCAAATTACTAACCCCCATTTTTGTTTTTCAACTAATTTTCTTCGAATACTTTGTGTTATGAGTGCCATACCTTGAAGGATTTGATGAACTTTCTAGCAAACATATGTATATGCATGTAGTTGGGAGCTACAAAAGTGGACGACATTGAGGATGAGGAATTAAAAAAGAAGATGAAGACGGTGATTAAGGAGAAACATGTACAAGAGTGGCTGTCAAGAAATTGCCCCCTTGATGAGGATTTGAAGACCAAAGTCATGATGCACCTAAAATTAAATAAAATTCTGGATCAAAACAATGATGCTGCGGTGGATGTGGAGTATATCTCTAATAATCTACCCTTCGGTACAGCAATTTCTATAAAGAGGCATCTCTGCATTAGTACGCTAAAGAAAGTATGTTCCTGAACTCTCTCCATAAATCTTGATTTTATACTAGGAAAAAGTTTTCCGACATAGGACATTTCCTCATACCCTCTCACACCTAGATGGCACATATTGTGAATCTTCTTCTTATGTAGGTACCCATGCTTGAAAAAATGCCTGAAGATGTGTTCAGTAATATTTGCTACGACTTGAAGCCAGTGACCTACACAGAGGACAGCTACATTGTTCGAGCAGGAGAAAAACTTGATTTGATGCTCATCATTGTAGAAGGCAAAATTCTGCCCCCGGACATGAATTCTGACAACGGAACAACGGGTTCACCGATGATCACCAAGTATCTTGAGAAAGGTGATTTTTGCGGAGAAGAACTTCTGAATTGGGCATCGCCCAATACATTATTTTCTGGTCATGCTCCTATCTCAACCCATGACGTCAAATGTGAAACAAAAGTAGAAGGCTTCGCTCTCACGGTCGATAAGTTGAGAAGTTTCGTCTCCCAATACACCTCAGACTGGATTTCACATTTCAATAATTCTAAGTCGTGAACTCTTGCAGGACAAGACTGATGAGATTTGGAAATACAGTTGAATAAGAAAATTAATAAGAAATGAGACGCTTATGAGGAATTTTTTTTTTCTTCCCATTATCATGAATTAATTGTTTATGAAGCTTAACTTTTTTTTGTTTTTACTTCATTATTTTGTTTAACTCCAACGAATCCTACCAAGCAAAGAAGGTTAAGAGAATGTAGAATAATAAAATAATTGTTAAAATATTCAATCATTTTTTCACCGCCATCATGCTACAAGGTTGAAGAAAATAGGGAGATTCACTATTATACCCAATATAGAGGCCCAAATTATTAAAAAAACTCTACACGAAATGAATTTTAGAAACATACCCAAAGCCCATTTACAACATAAAAAAGAGGCTTTCGAACTTCAGATAAATTACAAAACTGCTATCGATTTCTTAAAACAAGTCCAACCCCAAAACTTCATAAATAAATAAAAACCCAAAACACTCAAATAGGACATCAAAGTAATTTTAGTAATAAAAATTAAATTACATAGGGCCATCTATTATTTTTTGGGTTTCTGTTTTGGTTTGTTTATAAAAATTAAATCGTGTAAGATTTATCTGTGCCACTAGTGTTAAGATAGGTATATAATTAAATATCTTCACAGGCCAAAAAAAATGAAAAAAAGAAAAGAAAAAAAGAATCCTTTTCAAAGAATAAAAAAGGTGACCCCAGAGCTACAAGTGTACAAGAAGATACTAACAAGCAAAAGATTAACCTCCTTTGGGCTTAATTATGGTCAATTAGCAACATACGATATATAACACACCTACCCGCCTAACCGTGTGTAATTAACTCAATAATGGGTGGGTAACGTGATGTGTATTTAGATAGAATAATAAAGTTCAGATTTGACAAAAAAAAAGACTAGTATAGTCAATTAGCAACTAGCAAAAATTTAATATATTCAATTGCTGATTAACCACGTTTTGGCTTAAGTATAGTCAATTAGCAACTAGCAAAAAATTAATGTTGGTTGGACTCGATGGATAAGTGTGAACGCCGAGCTGGAAGATCGCAACAACACAAAGAAGGTGGCTATATAAAATCTAGGAAAAAACTTGTGGATGGATGGCATCTTCGTCAACGACAATTATTACTAGCGAAGCTATACCCCCATCGATCCAAGTCGTCTTTGTTTAGTGATGAACAATAAATGTATATAAATCTGAATCACTATTCTTCCCTCCGTTCACGGCCCTTGGCATGTTGCATATACAGCGTGCTGGTAGGTGCTACAATGTTCAAAAGCTTTCGCTAAAGTAAATGTACTTATCTCTCTCTGCAGATAAGTACATACATGGCTGACACAGAGGAAAGACTTCCCCTCAGGTTTGTTTCTTTGTTTGTATCACTTACGTTTTAGCTATTTTTTGATGCGTTTGTGATGCTTGTGAATCACAGTGAACACACAAATTATAACATATATGATTCATTCTGTTCACATTTTAAACCATAAAACATGTGAAATTGTTTTGCGTAAATGAAAAAGTCGGTCATTTTCCGATATAAGCTCACGATAACTTTACATTTCAGGAACACCCCTAGTGACGATTTACACGACGATGTTGAGGGGCAGCGTCGACGTCCAAGAAAAGGGCCAAGAACAGTAGCGAAGCGAATTCTCGACCAAACCCTGCGCGCCCTTATATGGCGGCATGAGATATTTGTAATTTTATGTGTGGTCGCAGTCTTGGTGGATCCTCTGTTCCTTTATATTCCGGTCACCGATGAGAACAACAACTGCCTTGGAGTGGACAAAGGGTTGAGGATTGTGGTTCTCGTTCTACGGTCACTTTTGGACATCATTTTCATAACGCATATTATACAGCAAATTCGAAATCATAGTGAATTAATTGTGGTATCTGATGAGGCACCAGAAGGACAAAGATCATCGGGTTGGACAAGAGGGTCGTTGTTAACAATCATAGTTGACTTTCTTGCTGTTCTTCCCATCCCACAGGTATGAGTAAGAAGCATTTTGTTTTCCTTTCAATGCTAAAGGGTATAATTGAGATTTTAAGCTTTTTATTTTTTGACAAGGTGGATTCTCTTAAATATATGTTTAATTGAAAATAATTGTTAGTTTTCATATCATTCTAGGATTTAATGTTTATTTAATTAAATAATATAATGCACATTATTTGATGACCTTTTTTTTTTCTTTTTTTTTCTTTCTGAAAATTTATTGCAAATGAAAATTCATTTGTTGGTTCTAACTCATATTGTACGTAATTGGTTCAGTTGGCAATAGTAGTTGTCTTTTTCCGAACGAAAGACACTGGATATTTTCTGAGGAGAGAGATTTTGAGCGTCTTTCTCCTCTTCCAATATGTGCCAAACGTTTACCGACTCCACCAATCTTTTAAGAGACTTCAACTGAGAGCAAGATTGGTCAAAGGTGCATTCAAATTTTTTCTCTACATCCTCGCAAGTTATGTAAGTTCCATCTCCTTTGTCATAAATATTATTTCTTCCATCATATTTCCTTTTTCATATAATATTGCTTAAATTTGATTGTGAGGACATGACACTTGTCACACTCACATAGGCCATTCACTACAATGTGCCATGTGGAAGCTTGTGATTGAACCTGTGACAACCTGATAAGTGCACCCTTAAAGTTCTTTAGTGCACTCAACAATGTGACTCCTGATTTCATCAATCTAACAAAATAATGCCCCTTTTTATAACTCACTTGCTCAATTGGATGCTAAAAATAAAATTGTAAATTCTTTTGAAGCCTTATATTTTCGTTTTGATCAGGAGGTACTTTTGTTATCAATATAGATTTTTCTCGAATTATTGATTAATTTAATGGTATTTTAGGTACTTGGAGCTTTTTGGTACTTTTTCTCTATTCAACGAGAGACATCATGTTGGCACCAAGCTTGTAGCAATACAGAAGGATGCATAGCTACTTTATCCTGCAAGGATAATACTTCAACAAATATAACATTCCTAAATGAATTATGCCCTATAAGTCCATCAAATCCTTCCCTATTTGACTTTGGAATATTTCTTGATGCCCTTCAATCTGGTAATACAGGACAAGTAAATTTTTCAAGAAAATTCTTTTTCTCTTTCTGGTGGGGAATCCGAAATTTAAGGTTTGTGCATGTAGATACGTTGAGGCCTTATATTCATAAAAATGTGTTGACGTGTTGATAATCCACAAGTTCTCTTCTTTGTTATAAGTTTTAGTTATATATTTGTCATTAACATGTTAAAATTGAGATTAATTTTGGCACGAATCTTGAAATATGTCAATATATGATTATCAGATAATTATAATGTCAGATATATAATTTATAAAATATGATCAACTTATATCTCAGTATTAAATGTAATACTGCTTGATCAATTTTTGCAGTAACTTTGGCACGAATCTGGAAACAAGTAGCTACGTGTGGGAAAATTGCTTTGCAATTCTTATTTCCGTCGTTGGATTGCTGCTCTTTTTATATCTCATTGGCATTATGCAGGTTGGTCATGAGTATCTTCTCATGATATGTGTAAAATTTTTGAACTTCTAAAGGGACATAATTTTAATAGCTAATTAACCATGACTCTTTGATGCTTATTGCTTTGATGCTCAGCTTTTCTTCTTCTTCGTTTGGGAAACAGATATACATGCAGATCGCAGCCGCAAAAGCGGAAAAGAATAAGGATGACAAGTTAACACAGAAGATTAAGATGAAGGAGAAAGGTATAGTTGACTGGGTGTCAAATAATGGTCTCCCTCCGGATTTGAAGACAGAAATCATGGACTTCATAAAACAAAATAAGGTAGTGGAAAAACTGTACCAGAAAAAGAACAAGGCAGTGGAAGAAAACATGACTGCTGAGGTGGATGCGGAGTTTCTATTGTCTGTTCTTCCCGAGAATATCCAAAAGTCTATAAAGCAGCACGTGGGCATGAACGCGCTCAATAAAGTAGGTTTCTTAACTCTCAACCTCTCTTCTTTATTAATAGGGTGTTAGTTGGATTGGTCCAGACCTTTGTGTGCTCTCAAGTGCTCAGTGACATCCGCGTGTACGAGTTTTTCCCCTTCTCCTTCCTACCTTGCCCCCCCCAAAAAAAAAAAAAAACCTCTCTCTAATTACATTTTTCTCTAGTGGCTAGTAGAGTAATAAAAATGAGATCAATAAGCTACAGATAACACTCCTGAATTTTTAACCTTATTTCAAGTTAATCTTTAAAAATTAGAGAGGTGCAGTCTAGTATGGTGGCTTGGCTTCAACTAGATTGGAGTTAAGTCTAAGTCAATTCTTATGAGTTCCACCCCTCTAGTCTAGATGAGACTTGTAAGACATATGTTATTTGTTCAGTTTAATAAGTCAACATATATACTAAACAACGGTCAGAACACTTGTTCAGTTAAGTGAAATAGTCTAGTCTAGTTTGATCCACCAAACTCGGCTTATGCGGTCATGGTCCAAATATTTACTCTGAAGATGGTGAGTGAAATGTCAATAAGCCCAGCTAGCTAGTATAAATACTGAATCTTGAGGTCTTGCTGGTCAATTAATAATATTTAAGTACACTAATTAATGTAGGTACAAAGGCTTCATCATATGGATAAGAAAGTGTTGGAAATGATTTGCGACCATCTTAAGCCAATCATCTACCCTATCAATAGCTACGTTTTACGAAGGGGAAAAGCAATCGATTTGATGCTCTTCATCACAGACACAGAAGGCACTATGGCTGACCTATGAGGATCCGAAAACTGTCATCAAGAGACTTAAGAAGGATGATATTTTCGGAGAAGAAATTCTAAGTTGGGTGTCACCGAGCATCTCTTTTGCTAATCTTCCAACTCCAAACTCAACTCTAAATGTCAAATGTGAAACAAAAGTGGAAGCCTTTGCTCTCATGGCCAAGGACTTGAGAAGTGTGGTTTCAGGATGCAGACATCTGTGGAACTGGACTTTATACAATTGTGACATTGAGTCTCAGGAATTTGAGGAGCTGGCACGTCCCATCGACAAGACTCATCAGGTACGTAGCAAACAAGGTTTTAAGTACTCAAATCTATAAAAGAGCCCCAAGAGGATTAACATCCGAGTAATCATGGATTTTTAATATTTTCATATCTCATCAGCAGAAATTATAAATGAACTTTGTATGCAGGGACGGACCCAGGATTTCAAACTTAACTGTACTAAATGTAAACTGATCAGCTTCTTCTTTGTCTTTTGTGTAGACATATATACAGTTGTGGGAAGAGGAATTAAAATCTGTACAGAAGATTAAGATCATGAAAGACATACGTGAGTGGGTGTTGAGAAATGGTCTCCCTGACGATCTCCAGACAGAAATCATGGAGAAGATAGAAACAAGTAAAGTGGTGAAGGAAAACATAGGTGCTGGTGTGGATGTGAATTTCCTATTCTCTGTTCTTCCCAAGGGTATGATCAAGAGAGCAATAAAAGACCATGTCGGCGTTAATGCGCTGAAGAAAGTAAGTTCCTAAACGACTACTTCAAAACAAATGGAAGCGCTATAAGAAAATTTTCATTGAACCTATCTACTATATATAATGGATCTTCTTGTTTTACTTTTTGAAAAATTATAATGTAACCAGTATATATTTTTATATATATAGGTACCCATGCTTCAAAACAAGCTAGACTCCACGTTGAAATCTATCTGCAAATATCTCAAGCCAGTTATCTACGCTGAGAATAGCTACATTACCAGAGCAGGAAAACCGCTTAATTTGATGCTCTTCATTATCGATGGCATTATTACATGGACAGCCAACACCGCAACAGCGGGTTCCACAATGGTCACCGAGCTCTCATGTCTTGAGAAAGACGGCCTTTATGGAGAAGAACTTCTAAGTTGGGTATCACCGAGCAGTAGCCTTTCGACACTTCCTATCTCGGCCCAAGATGTCAAGTGTCAAACAAAAGTGGAAGCCTTTGTTATCAATGCTGTGCAGTTAAAGATTGCAGTTTCGGAACTTGGAATGCTTTGGAAGAATTACTACACTAGTACCAATTCTCAGCTGGCACTTCCCAGCGACCAGACTTATCTGCAGATACAAAACGAGGTTCAACATTTCTTATAAAGTATCTTTTCCCTTTGCCATGGACTAATGTTTTCATTTTCATATGTTGTTTCATAATTACATTATACTTATCTTTACTTGTTCTGTGTATATACTACATGTTCAACTAGCTAGACTTATTGTAGCCTACTGACAAACTATAATATCATTATCATTGTCATACCTTATAGGATTTGCTGAACTGAGTCTCTTCTTCTTTTGTGAAATAGACATATTTGCAGTTGGGAGGTACAAGATTGGAGGAGATTGAGGATGAGGGTTCGAGGCAGAAGATGAAGATAATGATGAAGGAGAAAGATATACTTGAGTGGCTGTCAAGAAATGGCACCCACGAGGATTTAAAGACAAAAATCATGAGGCACATAAACCTTAAAAACATAGCGGAACAAAACACGGACGCCGATGTCGATTTGGGGTATCTGAATACTCACCTGCCCTTCGATCTCTCAATTTCTTTAACGAAGCATCTCTGCATTAGTACCCTGAAGCAAGTATGTTCCTCAACCTATTTATAAATCTTAATGTATTATATATGAATCTTGTTATATTGGCGAATTAATGCAAGCAATTTACAGGTGGCCATGCTTCAAAGTATGCATGAAGATATGTTCTCAAATATTTGCTACAAGCTGGAACCAGTGATCTATACCGAGAATAGCAACATTGTTCAAGCTGGAGAATCACTTGATTTGATGCTCATCATCATAGGAGGCACAATTATATGCACCGACATGACTAGCAATACCGAAACAACAGATTCCGCGGTGATCACCAAATACCTTAACAGAGGTGATTTTTGTGGAGAAGAACTTCTCGCTTGGGCATCACCCAGCATCTTATTTTCAAGTCCTGCTCCTATCTCCACCCGAGATGTCAAATGTCAATCAAAAGTCGAAGCCTTCATTCTCAAAGCCGATAAGTTGAGAAGTCTAGTCTCTGAATACAGCTCTGAGTGGATTTCCAATTTCAACAACGGTAATAATTCAGAGCAGATAGAGGAGTTGGCACGTCGCCGCGACAAGATGGATCAAATACTTAATGAGGTATATATAGGGCTTAAATTTTGAATTATTGTCCGGGTACATTTTTACTGCTCTAATATTTTTCCTGAATATATTTTCATCATCAACATTTGGCCAAAATATGAACGAGGGTTAAGACCATTATCCTCCCGTTATCATGCATTATCGATTTCATTTTTATGATGATATATTTTGCATATATCGTCAACAGATTTTTTTATTATGCTAAACAGTGATGGTGAAACTTGAATGATGAGACACCGTATGGCTTCTCACTGTTTATCACTTGAATGGAGTCTTATCTGATAGGCGTGATGAGACACCGTATGGATCTTGACATATTACTGAATGAGAATCACATCTTTAAATTAATTTAAGTATTTACTCTTATTTTTCCCTTAAAAAGTATTTATTCTGAACTACATATTAATATTAGACACACTTGCCTACAAACTATAATATTATGATGGTTCTGTCCAATATATATATAATATATATATATAAAATATTATGATGGTGAAACTTGTAGGATTTGATGAACTGGGTGTTTTCTTCTTTCTGCTATAGACATATATGAAGTTCGGAACTACAGAATTGGAGGAGATTGAGGATGAGGAGTTAAAGCAGAAGGTGAAGATCATGATCAAGGAGAAAGATATACTTGCGTGGGTGTCAAGAAATGTCCTCGACGAGGATTTGAAGTCAAAAATTATGACGCACCTTAAATTAAATAACGTAATCCAAGAAAACCTTGATGCTAAAGTGGATGTGGAGTATCTCCATAGTCACCTACCCTTTGGTATTGCAATTTCTTTGACGAAACATCTCTGCATTAGTATGCTGAAGAATGTATGTTCCTCAACCTCCTTTTTTACTACATAATAAGGCATGAGCATACGTATGTCATGAATCTTCTTATTGACCAATTTATAGGTACCCATGCTTGAAAATATGCCTGAAGATATGTTCTCAAATATTTGCTACAAACTAGAGCCAGTGATCTACACCGAGAGTAGCAACATTGTTCAGGCAGGAGAACAACTTGATTTGATGCTCATCATTACTGAAGGCATAATTATATTTACCGATGTGACTAGCAATACTGGAACAACGGATTCCTCTGTTGTCACCAAGTACCTTAAGAAAGGTGATTTTTGTGGAGAAGAACTTCTCAGTTGGGCGTCACCCAACATCTTGTTTTCAGGTGCTGCTCCAATCTCAACCCGAGATGTCAAATGTCAAACAGAAGTAGAAGCCTTCGTTCTAAAAGTCGATAAGTTGAGAAGTCTAGTCTCCGAACACAGCTCTAAGTGGATTTTCAATTTCAACAATAGTTGTGACAATTCAGAACAGTTGGAGGAGTCGGCACTTCAGCCGGACAAGATTGATCAAATACTTAACGAGGTATATAATAGGACAAAAGTTATAATTGAGTCTCAAGAATATTTTTTTCCCGATTAATTATGTTGGAGTAAAATATATTTGTTTTCTTTTGGGGAGAGGGAACCGAGCTTAGGACATCTTCCAATAAACTAGAGAGAAATATCATTATCAATAATTATTCGGTATCATAGATTACATTTCAATTTTCAAAATTTGCCAAAAAACATAATGGGCGTCAAGACCATTAGGTTTCCTATTACGACGCATTTATATTATCTTCATTTTGGTGATCATTTATGTTTACTGTGTTCTCTACTCACTGCATCTTCAACTACATATTAAATTTGGATTAGACACACGTAAAGTTATATGAGGGGGAATCCTTTGATTTGACAAAGTGAGCTTTCTTCTTCTTCTTCTTCTTCTTTCTTCTTCTTCTTCTTCTTTTTTCTGAAATAGACATACAAGAAATTGGGAACTACAAAATTGGAAGAGATTGAGGATGAGGGGTTAAGGCAGACAGTGAATATCATGATCAAGGAGAAAGATATACTTGAGTGGGTGTCAAGAAATGGTGTCCACGAGGATTTGAAGACAAAAATCATGATGCACCTTAAATTAAATAACGTAATCCAAGAAAACCTTGATGCTGTAGTGGATGTGGAGTATCTCTATAGTCACTTACCCTTCGGTATCGCAAGTTCTTTGACGAAACATCTCTGCATTAGTATGCTAAAGAAAGTATGTTCCTCAACCTTTTTATAAATCTTAGATTTACTATATAAGAAGGCCTCTGAGCATATATTATATATGAATCTTGTTATATTAGCGAATTAATGTAAGCAATTTATAGGTACCCATGCTTCAAAGTATGCCTGAAGATATGTTTTCAAATATTTGCTACAAGCTTGAGCCAATGATCTATTTCGAGAATAGCAATGTTGTTCAAGCAGGAGAGTCACTTGATTTAATGCTCATCATTATAGAAGGCACAATTATATGCACCAAATATCTTGACCAAGGCAATACTGGAACAACGGATTCTGGGGTGATCACCAAATATCTTAACAAAGGTGATTTTTGCGGAGAAGAACTTCTGAGTTGGGCATCACCCAACATCTTGTTTTCAGGTCCTGCTCCTCTCTCAACCGGAGAAGTCAAATGTCAAACAAAAGTAGAAGCCTTCGTCCTCAAAGCCGATAAGTTGAGAAGTCTGGTCTCTGAATACAGTTCTAAGTGGATTTCAAATTTCAACTATTCTGCAGTTGGAGGAGGTTGACGCGTTTCCATGACAAGGCTGATGAGATACTGAACCAGGTTGAAGAAGAAAACTACAAATGAGGCTCAAGAGGATTTTTTTTGTTTTTTTTTTCCTTTTTTCATTGTCATTGTTATTTATGAGGGTCAAAACGATGTTTTTTTCTTCTTCTTTTTCTCCTCTGCTTTTTTATTTTATTTTTTATATCCTTTCTTTTTCTCGTTTTCTTCTTGCTTCTTCTTGTAGATTATTGTCCATATGGTGGTGGAGCCTGGGTTATTTGTATACCTAGGTATAGAAGGTGGGTTTATGTGTTGCGGTGACTTAAAAATAGGTATGGAAGCCGTATTCGTATTTGCCCTCGGCATTGTCAATAGCTTACCCGAATAACCAAAAGCTTTTGAAGCAAGCACTTATTGTGCTTTTTGATATGGGTAGAATTGGAAATTTATACAAACTTTGTTTTCCATTCCTTCTCTGAACAAACATGTAAAAGGAAATAAAATGATATCTCTTTGTTACTTTCCCAGCATTACCAAACGTGGGAAATGAATCTTCCATTTCTCATCCCTTGGGAAATAACATGGGAAATAATTTCCCCTCAAATTCATTATATGAACCAAATGGGGCCTTAACGAGAAAGATATTTAAATTATTGTGTATTGTAGTGTCAATAGATCCTTTCTTCTTTTACATTCCAATTGTCGTGTATTGCAGTTATAAGGATTACCTTTCATTATTGAGGGATCATCAAGAATAGGATATGGGGATTTTTTTTGTTTTGTTGTTGTTGTTGTTGTTGGTAAATACGATGAGGTGTCCCCAATCCGAAGTTTGGGATTAATCCTCGCTTTGGGGTTTGGCTTGTCTCTGGCCACAAAGTGTTTCTAATTGGATTCGAACCCCTGTCATTGAGGCACCAGGTAGTCCGCCAGCTGGAGGAGGCAATTTTCCAATTGCACAACACCTTGTGGTTATAGGATGGGGATATTTGTTCCATAAAACCTCTTCTTTCTTTTAAAATTTATAACTTTCTCTGAGAACAAGTAAAGGATAAAATAATGGAAATATAAACTATTTCCTTTTTCGGTTTCCTAAGTATTCCAAAGATAAAATAAGATCGAAAGTAAAAGATCATTCCATTCCAAAATAAAAAGGAATACAATTCCTATTCCCCTTTTAACATTCCTGTCAAACAAATAGATTGTTAGTTCACTCATTTGCTAGACATTATCAAAGTACAATTTTTTTTTTGGACACTATTTTCTTGGTGCTAGCTGCCCTCCAGTTGATTATTTATCTCCCCATTTTCTCTCAAACTCACTAGTTTGAGTTTGTATAAATCTTTAGTTGTTTAATTATTGTATTTGTTTCAGGTCAAGCTGCCTAGCTAATATCTACATATATTTACGTTACGCCAGAAGTGGAATGATTGAGAAGCCACGAATATGTCTATGATATGCTACTTTCGTGTAACATGTTTCCTACCCCTGTATTCTATCTCTCATCACAAGAGTATATGATATGCTAGTTTCGTGTAACATGTTTCCCCAAAGTTCACAGTGATTAGTCTAAAGTATATGATATGCTAGTCTCTTGCAACCTCAAGGCTCAAGCTTTATTCGTGTAACATCATCTTTCCTTCTTTTTCTTTTCTTCTTTTTCTTTTCCGAAACAAAAGTACGTTTGTTCTTTTCTTCTGGTTTGGGGAATTGTTTATTCAATTTTCGGGGTATATTACAATAACTTTTCGTACATATGATATGAGAGGAGGCTCCAGAACATGAAACCCAAAGCCAAATGACAAGTTTTTGTTTTTAGGACTGATTTGGTCTAGATGCCAAATGACATGCTTATACCCTCAAATATTATCAGCCACAGTAATCTGGTCTTTTTACTTATGTATAAATAACTTTTCTATTGTTTCTGAATTTACTATTTGTACATCCCATGGAAAATTAGTAGTGTGTGTGAGAAATCTCCCTCTTCTTTGTAGTTTAGATTATCATTTGTAGTTTAGCGTCTCCTACAAAGATTGTTAATTCATTAAAAAAAAGGAAAAAAAACTAAACTTAAATGAACGGCACCTTCAAATATTATCAGCCACAGTAATCTGGTCTTTTTATTTATGTATAAATAACTTTTCTATTGTTTTTTAATTAACTACTTGTACATCTCATGGCAAATTAGTAGTGTGTGTGAGAAATCATCCTCCTCTATGTAATTTAGATTATCGCTTGTCATTCAGCATCTCTTACAAAGGTTGTTCATTCCTTAAAAAAAAAACTAAACTTAAATGAAATTGGTGTGTATACAATCAAATCTTATGAATTAGTGAGCATATTTTGTAAGTAACACAGTTTATCAGTGCAAAAATGATATGTAATCTCAATCATGTAAGTCCACCATCTCATTAAGTTTTATCAATTTATTTTGTTGAATCTGGTTAAATAAGCATGTCTCAAAGTTTCGTTAAAAATTTACATATTTGTATAATAATTTTCATAATTTTTATTCAATCTTCACCGATATTTCAGAAGTTATCGAAATTTAACACCTTGCTTACAATATCCAAAAGGAATTAAGAGCTCAATTACAATAGTTGCTTCATTTACTTTTTATCTTTAACAGCTCAAACTAAACTTTACAGCTAATCCACCCAAACCCCACATCCATGATAATATAGCATCACCGACCTGTTCTCTGTAGACAAGTATTAGTTGACTAGAGTCAACGGTCCAGCTCATCAAGTTTTGTTATTGTCCTGTTTAAAAGGCAATTGTGCCTTCATTCAGTGCGTATACAGACAAATAGAAATCAGTTTTTCTCTCCAGATTTTTTTGGTTGGGTCTTCTTCGATTCACACACATCCTCTGTTTCCATGGAGCCATCCCTGGAAGAGGGAGATGTAACCATCCCTTCAAGTTCCAGGTAAGTCGTCATTTGTTTTTCTAATGCATATATATATATATATTATAGTTTATTTACGAGGGAAATGTGAGCAACTTTCTCCTTTTTTCACATGACATGTATCACATTCTTTACACTTAAAATAATATCATGAATGCGTTTAGAGACCCCGGGGGGGGTTGGGCACTCTATCTGAGGTAAGGCTCTTGCTTCCGCTTGCGGTCGATCGGGTACGGCTACTTTGTTAGCCCGACGTTTGAACCTATTGGAGTAGAGACACTCACCTAATCCTTGAAGACAGCGCCCGGTTTTTGTACTTGTTATACTCTTCTAAATCAATAAATACTTTGCCTTCATTTCAAAAATAATATCATGAATGCGTAGATTTTGTTTTCCAAATTTACCCTTATTAAATATAATTTTTTTCCCTTAATTGGCTACCATGTTTCTTTCAATTAATACAATTTTTTTTACAGCTTTCTTATCGCCTTTTAAAAGAATTAAATAAGAAAAGGGTAATGCCACGACCTTTTTCCATAATTAAAAAACAATTAATTAATTAAAATGATTAAAAAAAACTAAGTATTTCTCCCTCGTCTTCCTCTTCTATGTTAAACCCCACCCCAACCACTACCCCAAAACTATTGTAGGAAAAAGAAAAAAGAAAAAACATTGAGACACCCATCTCATGCGGCCAAGGCTGCCATATAATGAAGAAAAGAACAAATCCAAATCCTAAATTTCATATCATAAAAGACAAATTGCACCAAGTAAATCAACTATTACTGAGTGAGTGTGGAGTGACAAAAGGACTATTTCAAATATGCCATATATGAGTTTTTTTTTAATAATATGTCATGCTAAAATGAATTTTTGAATAAATATATCAAACTTTTATTCTAGTGGTAGAAAATTCTTGAAAATGAAAACAACGAAATACCATTTTTCTTTTCCCATTTCTTGTTTAGTTTATGAGTAATAAGAATCAAAATTTTTGCATTACGTAATTAAAAGTAGTATTTTAAGCTTACAACCAGATGTGTTCTCCAGTCATTTTAATAAAACTCTCAAGATGACCAAGGTATATGTACGAATTCCTCCATTCATGACCAAGTTATACTTTTAGGCTAGTGTATGTGGGTTTGTTTTCGTTATTGGTCTTTACTAAACACTGGATTGGTTTTACTGTGTGGGAAATCTGCCGAACAGGACAAGCCCGGTCAAGTTTTCCTCTTTAATTTTCAAATTTTGACAGTAAAACCAAAATTTGAAAAGAGTTTTGACTAAGCTACAAGTGTTTATATTTCAGGACTCTTGTATTTGTGGTAGATATCGTGAGGTTAGTATATGTATATACGTACTTTTTTGGGGCTTTCAGATGACCATCCAGTGTAGCTAGATACTAGTTAGATTTATTTTGAGCTAGTACTTACCTTGTTGGTCTTTTTTTTTATGATTTAGGTTTATTGGTTCTCATTATTCATTATTGTTTTCCTATATATGTTAATTAATTTAAAGAAATTTTTAATAAAACTCATTTCTTATATTGAATTTATATATAAATCCTAAAACCTATAAATTGAAGAAAAAAAATCAAATAAGGGTAAGCTGTAATAATTTTTTTAAATTTGAATGATGTGTGAAATACCATTATTTTCCTTGTATTATGATTTTCAGAAAAAAGAACGTTCATGAGAGTATTGTTTTAATTTCAGAATTTTCATGGGTTGTATGGTATATTTAGGGCCAGTTTGGCGTTGCTATGCTGTAAAAATAATCACTGTCAGATTTGCTACGAGAGAAATCAGTTGTGAAAGAAAGCAATTTGGCATTTTGTAAACTTTTTGTTAGAAGCGCGGTTGGTAAAAAAAAAAAAAGGGGTTTATTTTTGAAAATTTTGAAGGTTTCATTTAACCCAGCGCCTTTTCAAAACTAATTCCTGAATAATCAAAAAATGAAAGCAGCTCATCACATGCTTTCCCTAATTGCTTTCTCTCACAGCAATTATTCAAAATAAGTGATTTTATTATCTTTTACCAAACAAGTTGGGCTTTCAAAAATTTCAAAATAATCACTTATAACCCCAAACAGGCTATGCAAAACAAGTAGTCCATTTAAAAAGCCAAATTGATTTTTCCCAAAGATTTTGGTATTATAGAATTTTTTTAATATTTTGGGCCAATTTAAGAGCTTACATGTGAAAACTTTACTAATTTATGCCTATATTTAAGCCAGTAAATACAAGAAGTCAAAGGACAAACTCACCTACAGTTGTTTATATTTCAGGACTATCATTTGGTATATTAAGAATGCTATCGCAGATGTGGCTAAATTCGTGAGGTTAGTATATGTATATGCCTTTTGGCCTTTTTTTGTCTTTTTGTTTTGGTTGAGCAATTATGGGAGTGCATTCATAATTCAGTTAAAAAAGTCACTAGCCACAAATGGACAATACAAACTAGACATAAAAGGTCCTACAATAACGGAGCAATCTAACATCAAAATTAAGAAAATCTAGGGCTCCTCCAGTAACAATCACAGAGGATTGAAGAAACTCTAGCGTTGACATCCCAACTAACAGTGCAAACTCAGAACAACAAGAAAGAGATCAAGTTTGAAAAAAAACTAAAAAGCCATAACAATACAAACAAAACTTTCACAAATGAGAGGTGGAAAGCTCTCACAAAGAAGAAGTGAAAAACTCTCAAAAGACATAGGTGAAAACTATATAGAAAACCCAAAGAGTCTCTGCACTTTCAGATGACCATAAGTGTAGCTAGATAATAATTAGATTTATTTTGAGCTATTGTCACATTCCGGGATTGGCTTCGCCGTAGCACAATATTGTCCGTTTTGGACCTCTTTCTCTGCCCTCAAGGTTTTGTTTTTGGGAACTCATGAGCAACTTCTCAATAGGTCACCCATTCCGAGATTGCTCTAGCCCAAACTCGCTTAACTTTGGAGTTCCCATGACTTCGAAGCCAGTGAGCTTCCAAAAGGTCTCGTGCTAGATGGAGGCGGGCATGTACATATAAGCACATCACACCCTCTCCGTTGGTCGATGTGAGATGTTACAATCCACCCTCTTAGGGGCTCGACGTCCTCGTCGGCATACTCGCACCACACGGCAAAGTGGTTCTAATACCAATTGACAGGACCTGCCCCGAATTCCTCGAAATCGAGACGAATCCTGTTGAATTCCCGACATCGCCCCGATATTAGGCCCACTTCTAAAACTATATTCTATTTTCCCAAAAAGGAATAAGGGGACGAGACTTTCTACCGAAAATTCGGCAAAGTCTCCCCTGTAAATTGAACATTTCCCAAAAATTTCAACCTGCATAAAACACATTTAATATCACCAACCGACAGCATGCACAAGATAATTTCATGCAATTCACATGATGGGCCTCCGGCCTTCAAATAATCTGAACAAACTACCAATAAAACTCTTAAGTCAAAAATAGTACTTAACCAATGCAAATAATAAGCTCAAACATAATTATTAATATCAGATGCAGTTTTCATCATCTAACTTCCCAAATATCCAACATACAAGGTTTTAACCTCTTAACACGACCACATCTCGTTTTCACCCGAATTTCAGGACTAACGACAAGGTCAGAACCAATCTCAATAGAACAACATAAATAACATTTAGTTCATGGCTGCGCCGAGGCATTACCCTAAGCAGCCTACGTACCCTTAAGAAGGAATCAAGCCACACGTAGTTCTTCCCATAAACATCCCAATTCTAATAACATGTAATCACTGATAGCTATACAAATTAATACATTATAGAATTATTCATTTCCTTTTTCCCTTGAATCACATCCTACCAAATACCATCCTTTTCCACATATGCCTGTAATCACATAATCTCCCCATATGCCGAAAAATCCAACTCCACGTATGAGGTATGTCCACAAGCCGAAAAATCCTACGCCACGTGGGACCTAGCAATCATATCACATAATCTCCCCATACGCCAAAAAATCCAACGTCAGGTATGGGGTCTGTTAATATGCCGGAAAATCCTATGCCACGTGTGACCTAACAATCATATAATCTCCCCATATGCTGGAAAATCCAACTCCATGTATGGGGTATGTCCACACGCCGGAAAATCCTACGCCACGTGGGACCTAGCAATCACATCATATAATCTTCCCATACGTCGGAAAATCCAATGCCGCGTATGAGGTCTGTCAACACGTCGAAAAATCCTACGCCACGTGTGACATAACAATCATATAATCTCCCCATATGCCGGAAAATCCAACTCCACATATGGGGTCTGTTCACACGCTAGAAAATCCTATGCCAAGTGGGATCTAGCAATCATATCACATAATCTCCCTAGTTTAAAACAATAAATTAATATCCTAAATCCTACATAATCAATGTAACTCAACTAATGATCAACACCTGTCACTATGGTCATTTTAATCCTCATGGGAAGGTAAAACTATCTCGGAAGACTCATGGTCAACCATGGGTCAAACTACCCAAACTTGGTCAAACGGGCCTACGAGGCCTACGACCTCCAAACTCCGATCCGAAAGTTCCTATGTGTTCTACAAAGCTTAGGACACATGTTTTACAAGTTTGGTCCAAATCAGACGGTCGGATCGCTCACGATCGCACAATCGAACAGTTACTATTCACCTAGCCCTAGGGTAGGCATTTCCAGATTATCTGGGACTCCGTTCTACGATCTGTTGAATCCTACACCATCTTAGGAATATCTAGATCAACATATATTAAATTCCAGACGATCCAACAGTTCAAACCTATTGAACCCAGATATCACACAATAGGCGAGATCCGTTCAGGTTTCAAACGGTATCCAAATTGAAATTCGAGCACCTCTACGCGCTCGTGAGAACCTGAGGATCACATTGGGACAAAACAGCGCGTGGGTGTCCAAAGCGATAACCTTTCACCAGAAAAACTCAAAATCATGGCTCAAGGCTCCTACCCTAGGTAAAACACCCTAATTGGAATCATTTTTGTTCTTGGACCTAACTCAAAAATTGATCTAAAGTGGCCGGAATTGAGATCCCAAAACTGGCCAAAATCCAATTTGAAAATCAAACAATCTAGGCTCAAAATTGATGCAATCCTACCAACCATAAGCTAGATTATGAAGAATGGATGAATTTCCATACCTTAATCGCCAAAAATGGTTGCCGAAGAAGAGAGATCGGAGCCGGCGAAGTTTCGAGCGAAAAACGGCCTAAAACCACATTTTCCGGCTGAAGTGGCGCGGCGATGATGGGAAGGGCGGTTGTGACGCCGGGCTGAGCCGTCCTTTTGGCACCGTCCTGTCCCTAGCCAGTGGCGAAGTTTCAAGAGAGAGAGGAGCTGCCGTTGTGAGGAGAGAGAGAGAGAGAGAGAGAGAGAGAGAGAGAGAGAGAGAGAGAATCAGATTTTATCAAACCCTTTTTGCAAAAATTACGATTATGCCACTGATGATATTTTGTTCGTAACTTCTTCGTTACAGCTCCGATTCAAGTCCATTACGTGTCTACAGACTCATCTCACCGTGATCTACGCAATGGTAGTATCGAAATTCTCAAATTCCTTCCCGGTCAAAAATTCAACTTTAAACCTAATAAAATATTCTAAGAGCAAAATGGTCTTTTATCATGTTTAATTAATAATTAAACATTTATTTAGGATAGGGTCGTTACAGCTATAGCTTAGGATTTGTTTGGTGTTGGATTTTAATCCAATTTTTTAAACTTAAAAACAAGTTTTGAGTTCAACGCCCGTAATTTTGTATCGTAAGACCCATTTTTTAAAACACAAAAAATGAATTTTCACATTATCTCTCTCTCTCTCTCTCTCTCTCTCTCTCTCTCTCTCTATATATATATATATATATATATCTTTTTTTCTGTGTGTGTGTACGTCAAGCCCCGACCTGCGAATAAAGAGTATTCCTGAATAAGGGTGTGAACTATAGTTATATGAATAAAATCTTATAACCATGATATGATGAGATATAGAGTAAGAAATAATACAAATTTACTTATCAATACAGAATCAGAGTTGCATCAGCTTGTAATTAAATACAAACTAAGATTCTTATCAAACTCTTACCACTCACTAAGATTGCAACATCAACCACACAAAACAGGTACCTAATAGGTGGAAAACTTGCCTCCTCAATCGATCCATGTATTTGTCAAAATTGACCATTAAATTATAGAGGCCACACCTCCATATTAAAATCTCATATTTGACGATGGGTTGTAGAGGAGAAGCAGCTGCAACAAACCAGGAGACGACCATGAAAATCTTAGAGAAAGATGAGGAGTTTTGGGTTTGAGGTTTCATGTAAAACCTTGATTTAGCATTAGTGCAATTAAGCCTTGATTTTATGCAAAACCTTTTTGTTGTTGAGCTTAAATAATTCTATATATATATATACATATATATATAGTCCACTTCTATTGAGGAAAAATTATTTGAGGGACACCTTATAGGGCCCACTTCATATTGTATTTCACTAATCCAAACTATCTATTTTTTAAGTCTTTATTCATAGATCATTCTTGCAAAAAATTAGACAAATCGGACCATTTAGACATCTAATAGTGTCCTATGAAATCAATGAACTCAGTGCTTCAAGAAAATATTAAAATTTTAATAATTTAATTGAGTAGTCAAATGATATCGGATTCAAGTGATTTTTTTGTAGAGATGATATTCAAATGAATATCTACAAAATAGACGGTTTAGATTAATAAAATACAATGTATGGTGGGCCCTACAAGGATGTCCCTCAACCGAAGCTTACTATATATATACATGTAGTTTTGATTGCTAAAACACAATCGAGAATCCTTTTCCCCTTCTTCCATAAATCTCTTCTTCCTCTCATTCCTCTTCTTCCAACAAGAACCCCTCTAATCTAGTGCAAATAACTTCTTTGATTCCAGGGGAATGCCCTGGAACCATCTCCTTTCAGCTAATAAATCGTGTCTCTCTTTCCCAGTCTTGTAGTGGAGAGTTTCCCCCGGTTTTAGGCTGGGCTTTTGCTCCCTTGCCTCTTTGGCAAGCTTTTCTCTCCCCCTAGGTGTTTAAGGGTTGCTTCTCAGCCTTTTGGCCTGATTTTGGATTGATCTTAGTAGATCTCCACCTTTTCCCTCCTATTGTTTGTATTTTTGAAATTTAAAGGTTTGGTGGTTGCACTTCTAAGATCTCTTTTATGCGGAGGTGGAGTTGATGAATCTAGTGAGATCTACTATCCTTTGGTATTGTGGGATCATAAGGGGCGATGGAGATACTGTGACTTTATTTAAAATATCAAGGTGAAATTTGAGTGGTAATGCTCTTTCACTCTCTGGTGTTTCGAATCCCAAAGAGTTTCAGAGGTGGTTATCCACATGATATCTGTTCAACACTGATTCCTGAGTTTTATATGGATCCTGTCATCTTCAACTTTGTGTGAACTGAGATTTAAATACATGTAGAGTTTGCTTGTGAATTTTATTGCGTATATTTTCTGTTTTCTTGTTTGCAAGAATCCTCCTATGTGGCAGTGTTATTCCTGTGTAATCTTGTAATTGCCTATTATATTAATGGATCTACTCTGTTCAAAAAACATATAAATTAAAAAAAATTAAATTTCAGAATATGGATGCTACTAAAAGTCATCCGTGCATATGATTCTTATTCTTTTCCCTTCTGACATCGTTTCTTATCAGCGAGTATTTCGATTTCGGCGACGATTACTACAATGATGCAAGGAAAGAGAAAGGAATTCTTTGGTGCATTTTCTTCTCTCCATTAACGAGGAAAAATGCGTTTATAATATCATGGATTGCAGTGTCAATAGATCCTTTGTTCTTTTACATTCCAGTCATCGATGAGAAGAGCAAGTGCCTTGGAATAGACAAAAGGTTGAAGACTGCAGCTCTTTGTTTGCGAGCACTTCCAGATGCCGCTTTCGCACTGCATGCTATAAATCATGGGTTTAGATTATCTAAAAGGGCTCTTCCTGATGCCGGTTTCAACTACGACACCGTTTTGTAATACTTCTCATCAGCTTTATGAGTATATTAATTGGCGTTTTCCTTATCCTTCCCATCCCACAGGTAAGAGATTGAAATCTCAACTTCTATTGCTTAAATAATGCAAACGTTTGAGTTCCTAAATGTTTTTTTTTGAAAAAAACCCTTGTATTACACTTATTCATGTTCATTGCAAGCTGTCCATGCCACATCAACTGTTGGAGCTATCTGGGTGTAGTGAGCAATCTAGTTACCAACTATATTGACCCTTGACTGGATGTGCTGAGAGTGTAGGTAATTTGCTGATGAGGTAGGTATTAATATTATTAGATGCACATAATTTACCTAAACAAAAGGTCAAAATGAAGATCACGTGTGTAAATGAAGAAAATGCATACCTACAATAAAGGTGAAAAACTTCGCACATAGAATACATAGCCAAATGTGTATAATCAACAAAGTCAAAGAATCCAAAGATAACAAAAATAATCGAACACCAAATATCACCTTTACATCAGACATCGACTATGTACTATTGCAACAAACACACTAGAAGTGAATCCATGTAGGAGGTCGATAAAGAACTACTCATCTATTGGATTGTTAATATAGATTAGTAATCACATACCATTATATGACGGAGGTAGACAAGAAATGCAAATTACTCTCATCAAGGTAATATCCAAGGAGGGAAGAAGAAGAATATGCATGGAAAGTAATGGTGTTGAAAAAGAAAAAGAAGAAAAACTATGATGAATCAAAGAATTACATATAGGGTTTTAACTCCGATACATTTACATTTCAGAGTAAATATTGTCCTATACAAAAATACTCTAGAAAAGGTATCAAATGATTCAAATGAAGATATTTTAAAGTCTCATCCAATCTATTACACATCACACCATCCTTTGTATCATGAGCCGTCTTTTGGAGAGGATTGGGTGTCTTGATTGGTTTTCCTGGTTTGAGTTCCTTGACCCGTTCAGTCTTTTCTATTTAGTCAAGGTTTATTTGCCCACTTCAATCCTCGATCATAGATTCATATCCTTATTCGTCCACGATAGCTATTATGATGATTGGAAAATCAGTCAAGGTTTATATTTAGGTCAACCTTGTCTTATGCTTATTGACTCTCTAACCAGCTGTTTTTTTTTCCAGTTGGCAATAGTAGTTTTCTTTTTCAAGTCAGGAGGCTCTGGACATTTCAGCCAAAGAGTGACCACCGTGAACGTGTTTCTTGTTATGCATTATCTGGCAAGGGTTTTCCTAATCTACAGATTCGGTAAGAATCTCAAGTACAAGACCAAAACAGGGGTTCAAGCTGCATTCTATTTTTTCTTCTACGTCCTTGCTTATCATGTAAGTTCTATCTTCATCGCCATAACTCATAAATCACAATTTTATGTCTTATCTTTAGTTTTGTAACTACTACTTGACTAAGTGCTCGTTTGGGACCATAATCACTTACAGGTAAAAGCACCTTTGTGCTTCTCCATATAATCATTCTCAAACAAGCCCTAAGTTTTCCTTTGTATTAAATAAATAGCCAAGCTAAATTTAACCAAAACTTGACTAACTGTTTTGAAGATGATCTAATCGTGAATAAACATTTTGTGGTTAGGTACTTGGAGGTTTTTGGTATTTCTTTTCTATTCAACGAGAGATATCATGCTGGCACCAATCCTGTAAAAATGCTATAAGTTGTGGAGCTACTGATTATTGCAGTGGCAGTACTTCACGAAATATCACCTTCCTAAATGAGTTATGCCCGTCAAATCCACCAAATGCCACCGTATTTAATTTTGGAATATTTCTTGATGCCATTCAATATGGAAACACAAGATCAATGCATTTTCCAACCAAGTTCTTTTACTGCATATGGTGGGGGGTCAGAAATCTAAGGTATGCATATATGTATGTTAAGCAGAACTTTTCAAATGGATGCCCTGTAGGATAAAAGTGGTTTAGGTATTATCATTTATTTACAAAACTATATGTCATTTTGGTTTAGGGTTACATGAATAGCGCACAAGAGACATTTTGTTTAAAGGACAACTTATTGGGTCCATTTCAAGTTTTATTTTAACAATCTAAATTATCTATTTTTCACGTCTTGATTTATAAATCATTCTGGACAAATACAATATGAAATTGGTTTCACAAGAGTGGATTTGAGGAATCTGTTAAATACGTAATTGGTTCTAAATATCCTAAATATTTCATAACAAAACATATTCTATATATTAAATACTTAATTGGTTCTTGCAGTAACTTTGGTACGAATTTGCAAACAAGTAGCTATGTGTGGGAAAACTGCTTCGCAATTATCGTTTCTTTCATTGGCCTGCTATTATTTTTATATCTCCTTGGAAACCTACAGGTACGCTGGTGTTGAATTATGATAAATCTTGATAAATAAATAAAGAAGAATAATTTTTTTGTTGATGAATCTCTTGAGTTGGAGACAGAGGGTCGGAAAATTCTTTAATTTTCTTTTATAAGACATTTTTAATTCTATTTTAAAAGATAAAAGTTAAGTAAGTCTAGTTGTAATAAAGTAATTAATTTCTTTTCAAAAATGAACATGTGTTAAAATTTGAGTAGGAGTATCATACACTAACGTGGTACATCCGTACTATTCTATAATTTCTCCCGAGGTTGACCATATTTTTCAAATTTTGTCCATATATAATATGAGTTCGATTACATATTCTTTTATTCTTTCCATTTTAGTGAATGACTATTTATCTTTTTTATAATATATTGTTTTATTCGTTTATCTGTGACATTATGTTTATGCTTTTGTCTAATAAATTTTTTCTTATTGAAAAAGACGATAACAGTTTAAACTCACACACACACTACACGAATGTTATGTTTATGCACATTTAAAATGACGAACTGGCTTCTTATTTGTTATGAAATAGATATATATGCAACAAGCACTTACAAGAGCGTTGGTTAAGGAGGAGTCAGGACGTGAGAAAGAAAAGGAGATACAAATGTGCATGAAAATGCATGGCATGTCAGATGCAATGGTTAGATTTTATTTGGGTAATATTAAAAAAAAGAAGTTGGAAAAAAACATAGATAGTGAAGTGAATGGGAATTATATCTTCTCTGTTGTTGACGGGTTTGACAGAGGATTTATGCGCAACAGTATTTGCTGGAAGATGCTGAAAAAAGTAGGTTCCTTTTTTCTTTTTGTTTTTATTTCAATTTATTATTTTTAGAATTATGTTCAGGAATCTTTATATTGGTCTTTTTTACTTATTAGGAATGTAGAAAGTCATAAATCGTAGAATTTAACTACTCTCCCCTAGTTGATCCCATTCTTGATTTTGAGGTTATTAGATTATTGAAGGATAATCTGACCACAAATTAGACCAACAAAATAATCCTAGCAAATGTATGACTAGCCAATAACTAGTCACATACCTAAGATCACATCAAACAGCAAACACATTCAACAAACAAATCTCATTCCACTGCAAGCCTAGAAGATAACTACGTGACAACCCAGGTACTTAAAAGGAGCTCTATTCTGAGCTTGGGGCCCATATCTGTACATATTGGGCTTTGCTGGTGCGACAACGTGCGAGTCTGTCCAACTATTCCTCGATCAACTTGGCCATATGTTTCATTCCCTTCCACTTTGGAAGAACTTGACCCCGAGTTATCTTCAGGATAGAGTGGATCATCTTCATGGAATGCATACAGGTTAGCAACATTGAAAGTGCTTGAAATCTCGATGGATGGGGGCAAGTCCACAACATAAGAATTGTCGTTGATCTTCTTTAGAATCTTGTAGGGGCTATAACTTGCTATAGGTACCCACTGAAAACCTCTCCTTCTTCAGATAGACCATGACGGAGTCGCCTTCATTGAACACCTTGACTAATCTATGTTTGTATGCGGCAGCTTTGTATTTAGCACTAGTTTTCTCCAACCTCTCCTTGTCCTCATTCTTTACTACCTAGATATTTTCTTCCATATGCTCAGCTGCGGTACTTACACCATGGGCCTTGGGTAGCTTCACTAAATTAATCACATGGTTAGGAACCGAAATGTAAACTAAAGTGAAGGTAATTTTACTGTGGCACTGTGAACAACACTGTTATAAGCAAACTCAACTTGAGGCAGTGCATTATCCCACTGTTTGGGTTTGTCTCCACAAATGCTACGGATCATGTTACCCAAAGTTCTACTAGTAACTTATGTTTGGCCATGAGTTTGAGGATGTGCTGTACTGCTGCGATTAAGGGCACTTCCAAACATCTTCCATAAAGTAACCTAGAAGTGACTAAGAAACTTGGTGCCATGGCCAAAGGTGATGGATTTGGGCATTCCATGAAACCAAACAACATCCTTGAAAAACAATTTAGTTATGCTAGCAGCATCATTTGTCTTCTTGCAAGCAATGAAATGTGCCATCTTAGAGAACCTGTCAACAACAACAAAAACAAAATTGACTCCCCTTTATTTACGGAGGAGTCCCAACACGAGTTCATGGAAAGGTCCTGCCAAATACCATTGGACGCGGGCAAAGGCATGTAAAGGCCAATGTTTTGAGACTGACCCTTAGACACCTGATAAGTGTAGCATTTTTGCACAATCTTTCCCACGTCTCTTTTCAATTGTGGCTAATAATATTGCTCCTCCATGCCAGCAATTGTTTTGTCCCATCCCAAGTGTCCACTCAGGCTGCCTCTATGTAAATCTCGAATTAGCTTCTCCCTCAAGGATGTCTCAGGAATACAGAGTTTGTTGCCTTTAAACAAATAACCACTAGTGAGGTGAAATTTTGTAACTGGTTGGTTGCAAACACACTTGGACCAAATCTCCTTAAAGTCTTCATCGACTTCATACATCTCCTTCAAGAACTCAAATCCCACCACCTCTTGAGCCATGATAACTAGCATGTTAGCTCTTTGGCTCAAAGCATCTGCCTCACGATTAAGGGTATCTGATTCATGTTTAATTACAAAAGGGAATTTTTGCAGGAACGTACTCCACCTTATATGCATCTTGCTCACAGATTTCTGATCGTTGTGGAACTTCAGGGCCTGGTGAGCTATATAGAGTAGAAATTCACGTTGCACCAAGTAGTGCTCCCACTATTTCAAATCAAGAACCATTGCATAAAATTCTTGCTCGTAAGTACTCTATTTTTGGAGAGCTTCATTAAGTTTCTCACTGAAAAAAACCACTGGTTTCTTCTTTTGAGACATAACTACACCTACTCCTATCCCACTTGCATCATATTCGACCTTGAATATCTTGTCAAAGTTAGGAAGGGCTAGGACCGGGGAGGTGCACAACTTGTGCTTAATGAAGGCGAAACTCTTCTCTTACTTATCACCCCCTGAAACTTTCATCGCTTCAAACACTCAGTGATGGGTGCAGTAATGGTGCTAAAATCAAGAACAAACCTTCAATAAAAGGTAGTCAACCCATGAAGGATTCTTAACTCACTTACTATTCTCGGGGCAAACCAGTCACTAATAGCTCGCACCTTCTCATTAACACCTGAATGCCATCCTCGCCAACAACATAACCTAGAAAGAGTAATTTATCGGTGCAAAAATTACACTCTTTCAGGTTGATGAAAAGTTGGTTTTCCTCCAAAACTCGAAAGGCCTGTTTCAAATGCTTCAAATGTTTTTCCTTGGTTCGACTGTAAATCAAAATATCATCAAAATACATCACAATGAAAGAACCAATAAAAGAATGAAGAACTTGGTTTATAAGGCGTATAAAAGTGCTTGGTGCATTTGATAAGCCAAAAGGCATCACCATCCACTCATACAAGCCATCCTTGCTTTTGAACGCAGTTTTCCACTCATCACCTATGATATTGGAGGTCTATCTTCGAAAACACCTTAGAACCCTCTAACACATCCAACATGTCTTCCAACAGTTGTATTGGAAATCTGTATTTAATAGTAATTTTGTTGATTGCCCTACTATCAACACACATACGCCATGTTTTATCTTTCTTAGGCACCAGTAATACTGGGACTGCATCATGACTTATGCTCTCACGAATAAACCTTTTATTTGCAACAATTCTTCTATCTTCTCTCGTAGAATGTCATTTTCCTTGAGACGTATGTGGTAATGTGGCAGATTGGGGAGACTTGTTTTAGGCACCAAATCAATCTGATGTTAGATATCCGTCATGGGAAGTAGCTGGTTGGGTAGGTCGTTAGCAATTAACTCCTTGAATTGTTGCAAAATTTTCTACACTTCTTTTGGGATTTAAGCCTTCTTAGGTACGACAGCTAACAACCCTTTCATCACCATATGATAAATTGTTTCCGCATTTTAAACTTCTTTTAAATAGTCACGTTTATTGCTAGCTATAGTGAGAAAACTGGAATTCGCGGCTGGTTTCTCAAGTTTGCCAGAGTCGTTCATGAGAGCCATGACAATTTTATGATTATGAGTGGCATCTGTTTCAAACTGTCAAGGTTTACCCAACAAAATATGACTAGCATCCATATCAATAATATCACAAAGAACCTCGGACTTGTAATGCTTGCCAATGGACAGCGATACCTTGCAAACTTTTGTCACCTCGACTGAAGGGCCTATCTTAACCCATCTCAAGGAATAAGGCGATTCATTATTCTCTGTTGGCAATTTTAAATAATCCACGACTTTTTGGGATATGAGATTCTTGCAGCTGCCACCATCGATAATTAAACTGCACACCTTATTGTTGACGGTACAAAGAGATCGAAATATCTTATGTTGCTGCCCTTTCTCTTGTCTAGGTACGAGTAACACCCGATGCAAAACTAGGTTAATTAATTCGTCGCATTCCTCATAGGAAAAATCAGCTCCTTCATACTTCTCATCAGCACCATGATCCTCAATGTCATCCTCATTCGCTTAAGCCAAGTTAACTTGCCGACAATTGGGATAATTTTTGGATTTGTGGCCCGGTTTGACGCAACGATAACAGTGATCTCCATAAGGATTTGCATAAGGATTCGATCACTAGAAACGGCCCTTATCTCCAGTCGGCTACGCCTTCTGTTGCTCCCTTTGTGCCCTGCCATTTGTTAGTATTATTATTTTCAAGAACCTGTATAACTTCTTTACCTTTGTACTTTATAGGGATATGTGAATCGGTAGATTTCTTTTGAAAATTGTCAGAACTCGATCGTCTCTCATTCTCCATAAGCTCCGCCTTGAGGGCCATGCTATTGGCCTCTTGCACTGTTCAGAAAGTTTGCAACCCAATTCGATCTTGGATGGAAGGTTTAAGCCCATTAGTCATGTACCTTTCCACTTGTTGACTATTGGTGTCATCTAGGCTATTACGTTCTGTGAGGTGCAAAAATTTAGATATATACTCTGCCACCGTCCAATGGTCTTGGATGTAATTGTGGTAGAGGAGGTACAAATATTGCTCAAAGTCTGCCGGGAAGATTCTGTCCATCATTAATTGCTTCATCCGTCGTCTAGTTCGCACATGAGCTTTGCCTTGCCTTTGGTGCATTTTTAAATTGATCCCACCATACTGCAGCACTTTCTTTGAGACAAAAAGCTGTTAGCTTTACCATCTTTGCCTCGAGAATCTCCAGAACTTCTCCACTTCAACAAGCCAATCCAAGAAATCTTCAACTTGTAAGTGCCCATTGAAGTATGGAATTTCATTCTTCATGTAATAGTCTTCTTGGTGTTGGTTATTGGGTTGGCATGATCGTTATGAATTTCTTCCTTTGACTTCATATCGCTATCTTCTTGACGAAGGCCCCATAGGGACATCAATCTTTATGCAGATCTTCTCCTCTATCTTCGTTTGGCCATGCTTGGTTTCCCAGGGTCAGGATCATCTGACGTAGACTCTCGATTGCTGTATTGAATTCATCACGAGTGATTGGTTCCCTGCCTCCGCGGGTCCTATCTTCTCCGTCTGGATGAGCCATTGGAGGCACTTCGAGTCAGGCAAAAACTAGGCTTTGATACCAACTGACGCAACAAGATATAAGGAATAAGGAGATCGAACAATAACCCTACAAGTAACAATATCAGAATCCACCAACAAACTGAAATCCACCAAAGAAATTGAGTAAACCTCAAATATATTGATTGAAAATAAGATGAATGATCTCAGTATGCTCCAACACATTCCTTTTATACAAGAGAAACCCTAGACTTGTTTAGAAAGCTAATGAAAAACACTAGACTTTTTAAGAAAGATAATTAAAAAACAAAAAGGAAATAATAAAAGTTTCCCAAAATATTCTAAAAACTTTAAATGCTGAAAAGTCAAAATAAACAATAGAATTTGGTTAAAATAGCTCATACGTCACATCAAAGCAGTGTGTTGCATTTGTCACGTTGTTCTCTTCGGAACGATAGGTCATGGGCCCAATTTTGAGCTCGGGGCCCATAATTGCACAAATTGGGCTTTGCTAGCGTGCTGTGCCCGCATGTCCAACTGTTCCTCAATCAACTCGGCCATATGTTCTACCTCAAATGCTCTAGCTATTCATAAGCCTACAATGGAGGGTCGAACAGTCTTAGATAAAGAAGCATGAATCCAAATGCGACACGTACAATCCTTCTTGATCCATGGGTAAAGGATGGGTTCTCTTGCATAGTGCAATGACCATCGGTCAAGGAGGAATTGAGGGTGGACATGGTTCTGTGCCGTCAAGCAGACCTATCATAGTTATTAGATATGTTTACTTGTTGTATTTCCAGTTTCTATCTCCTGGGAGGTATCTTTGGCCTCCCTGTGATTTGTTTGTATTGCTCTGGGGTTCTCCCCTGTCCTTGTATGCTTCTTCTTGCAACTTCCTGTTTGGTGCTGCTGGAGCCTTCTCTGGCTTTTAATGAAGTATTATTCAGACCCAAAAAAAAACAAAATATCATAGGTTTGAAAGATAGGGTAAGCTCTTTCCAAACATGTAATTGTCTTTTTTATGTTTAATGGGGAAGAGATTAGACGCATGTTGAGTTGTGACTGGGGGAGGATAAGAAGAAAGGGTAGGAGCTAGGAGCCTAACTAATTAGGTACTTAGGCTAGTCCCATGACAAACACTCTCAACAAACCAAACTTGAAATCCTACAACCAAGTAGGGACAAATACCATTGAAACCAAAAGATAGTTGGTGTTAGTTTGCATGGTTCTATGTATAGAAATTCTTCTAGCATCAAGGAATTCATCATAAATACAGCAGGGAAAATAAAAGGGGCCTTAAAAACAATGATCAAAACCAATTAGGGATTATTTAGCAATGTTTACATCTTTTAACTCAATTGGATGATATCGGATTCAGAGAATTGAGAGAATAGTGAAATACAATATGAGGGGTGTCCCTCAAATAAGATTTATCCCTCAATGGAATATATATATATATATATATATGTATATATATGTATGTATAGGTAAAGGAACTTCAAAAGATGAACCATGAAGCGTTGGAAATGATCTGCGCCTATCTCAAGCCAAAGATCTTCAAGGAGAATGAGATGGTGGTTGAAGCGGGACAACCACTTAACGCGATGCTCATTATTATAGCAGGCTCTATGCAGGCGTACCAGCCAATTAAGGTTGCTGGAGACGCGTGTCCCTCAGCCTCATTTGAAACTCTTGACAAAGGTATGTTTGTTGGAGAACAACTTTTGGATTGGGCAGCGAAAACCAAAACTTTCGATGACCAACCTGTTGCGTTCAAAACTATCCGATGTTCCAAAAGAGCGGAAGCCTTTGCTCTCACCGTTGATGACTTGAAAACTTTAGTGCTCTCCAAAGGCATCTTCCCGAAGTCAAAAGGTGAAGTTTAGACAATCCTTGAAACTTGAAATAGTTGGTTCTTCTTTTTATTATTTTATTATTTTTATAATGTAGTTGGCACTAATTTGAAACAGTTGGCATTCTCAAAATTGCTGCAAACCAGAAGATACGGGAGAAATTAGAGGCCATATTTTTGTGGATGGCAAGAAATGGCATTTCTGATTATGTGGCGATAGATATTATGCATGGTTTTAGTCAAAACAAATTGGAAGAAAATATAAATGCTGAAGTGGATGTGAATTATATCTTCTTTGTTCTTGAAGAACATGGGAGAAGCATTATGCGGCGCCATTTCTGTATGGAGACTTTGAAAAAAGTAGGTACCTTTTTCTCTCTCTCTTTTTTTTTTTTTTTTCAAAAGTATGTTCCTGGATCTCTATATAGAAAACTCTTTAGAGTCATATAAAAATAGATCCTTGCAACTTGAAAGCTATATATATAAACCCACTTATATTACAACTCTTAACTAAAATTGAATTTTTGAATCAAATTTCACATAAGAGATGGGGACTTTTGTCAAGGAAGAAATTTAAATCTTTGGTAAAAGAGCATAGTCATGTAATCTTTGGTAGTAGAATGTGATTAGGCACAATATTCACTCTCTAAGGAACAAAGATTGACTTCTTAAAATTGTGGGGGAGCTATCCACAAACCATATTTATTGTTAGCTTATTTGGGTTTTAGTTGGCGTTAGTTTGTATGGTTCTCTTCAGTCTATATTTGAAGACGATGGAATTATGGGAAGAAAAAATTCAATAAAAACACTCAGCATGCTGAGATAAATCTTGAATCTCTTTTACAAGGAATTAATCAAAATTGAAACTTAGACGAGGATTATAATCTGATATACATATATAGGTAAAGGAGCTTAAACGTATGAACGATAGCGAATTGAGAACGATCTGCTACTATCTCAAGCCAAAGGTGTTTGAGGAGAATGCCAAGGTTGTTGAAGTGGGACAGCCACTTAACGCGATGCTCTATATTATAGCAGGCTCTATGCAGGCGTACCTGCCAAACCCTTAACCTCATTTGAAACTCTTAAGAAAGGTATGTTCGTTGGAGAACAACTTATGGAATGGGCAGCGAAAACCAAAACTTTTGATGACCAACCGATTTCGTTCAAAACTGTCCGATGTTGCAAAAAAGTAGAAGCCTTTGCTCTCACAGTTGATGACTTGAAAACTTTAGTTCTCTCCATAAAGATCTTCCTGATGAAGTCAAAAGGTGAAGTTTAGACAATCCTTACCTTTTGAAACTTGACATTTTTGGTACTCTTTTTTTCCTTTTCTTTTTCTTTCTTTTTTTGATCATGTAGTTGGCACTAATTTGAAACAGTTGGCATTCTCGAAATTGCTGCTAACCGGAAGATACGTGAGAAACTAGAGGTGATTTTTTTGTGGATGGCAAGAAATGGCATTTCTGATGATGTGGCGATAGATATTATGCATGGTTTTAGTCAAAACAAATTGAAAGAAAACATAAATGCTGAAGTGGATGTGAATTATATCTTCTCTGTTCTTGACGAATGTGGGAGAAGCATTATGCAGCGCCATTTCTGCATGGAGAACCTGAAAAAAGTAGGTTCCTTTCTCTCTCTCGTTTTGTTTTTGTTCATGAATCTCTATATAGAAATTATTTAATAACTCACTTACATTACAACTTCTAACTAAACTTCAATTTCTGAATCAAATGCCATGTAGGATAAAAGGTGTCTGCGTATTTACAAATGAAGCCACGAAATTTTTTACAATGTGTTTTCTGCATTCACACGTTTTTAAGCAAATGATGCCACATAATCTCCTCTTTAATTGCTTACCCTTTTTTCACAACCATCCATGTTTTTAAGCAATGCTTACTCTTTTTAATACCTCGATAGACATTTCTATTTCTACTTCTATAATAATTTGATTATTGCAAAACGAAATATTTGAAGACAATGGATTTATGGGAAGGAAAAAAACAATAAACAATAAAATCAATAAAAACATTCAGGTGGAACAACTTGCTGAGATGGATCATGGATAAAGGATAGAGATCAATGTTTAATCTTTTATAAGGAAATAATCAAAATTGAAACTTATACGAAGATTATATATATACAGGTAAAGGAGCTTCAAAACATGAATGATGAAGCGTTGGGAACGATCTGCGACTATCTCAAGCCAAAGATGTTCGAGGAGAATGCCCAGGTCATTGAAGCGGGACAACCACTTAACATGATGCTCTATATTATAGCAGGCTCTATGCAGGCATACCTGCCAATTAGGGCTGCCGGAGAGGCATGCCCCTCGACCTTGTTGGAAACTCTTGAGAAAGGTATGTTTGTTGGAGAACAACTTCTGGATTGGGCAGCGAAAACCAAAACTTTTGATGACCAACCTGTTTCGTTCAAAACGGTCCATTGCACCGAAAAAGTAGAAGCCTTTGCTCTCACAGTTGATGACTTGAAAACGTTAGTGGTATCACAATTGATGAGATACTAAGCAATTTTTAAGAAGAAATTAAGCATGAAGGTCAACAGGAGGATCGTTTGTTTATTTTTTTATCGTGGATGAATATTTCTATTTTCTTCATTTCATGAATTAATTAATACGTTCATTTTCATTTTGTGGTTTCCTTTTTAGAGAAATAAATTCTTTATGAAACCGAAAAAAGGGGGCAAAAGCCGAAAGATACAAAACCACAATGAGTCTTCTGTTTCCTATAGTTTAAGGAATCCCATTTGTGTAGCGACTGATGTTAGGAAATTAGTCCTCTTCGTTAGTTGAACATATTTACAAGGTTTAGCAAAGAAAGCACAATTGCTTAAGAGTTATATATCTAAATCCGATCTAGTATCTGTTAGTAGCATTTCCTACATACCAAATAGACTATGTGACTGGCATTTCCTACATACCAAATAGACTAAGTATAGATGGTAAATTAGTTGTGATGGTGACTGTCTAAAGTCCAAGATATGCTCTGAAGGCTCATATGTCAACTGACGATCATTGAGGTAAATTGTTCATTCAATCATGAATCCTGATTGTGGTATTTCAAGAATTATTTCAAACTCACAAACTGATTAACATTATGATTAAGAAGATTTTTTATTTTAAGAAAGATTGATTGATTTTTTAAAATGCTTTCCAATTTTGAACATTAAAAGTCTTCTTTGATTGGAAATCAATTAGTCTGATTTTGGAAACTGAATATGTGATTAGGAACTAATTGATCTTGTTTCCAATTTTGAAAACCATTATAAAAAGTAAGGCTTGGTTTTATATTCGTTCAACTTTCTACTACTAGTTTTTTCTAGAGTCTTCATATACACAAAACATATGTTCATAAGGTAAATCATCAAGAGTAAGAATATCTTGGTGATTTTTTCTTGCATTCATTTGCATAAGTTACAAGGTTCTCATACCTCCGGTGAGCTTAGATCAACCGCGTCAAGAATCAGATTCAACATGAAATCCCGCGAGAAGTTGAGTTTCGAAGAAGTTGGTATGTTGTCTGGAGTGTCTAGAGGGTTAGGGTGTTACATTTGTTGTTCATGCTTTTCTAGTGTTGTGTTCTTGCTATTGACTAGTCTTCATCTGAATGTTGCTACATATATATGATCTTGATGTTTTCACACACACTCCTCACCTTACTTGTTGTTAGCACAGGGGATGTCTAGATTGCGGGTCCTTCTGAGTGCTAGGTTGTCACTAGTGATCTTCTAGGCTTGCAGATATTGGCTGTTTCATCTGTGTGTGTGATTGTTGCTAGTTTATGTCTAATAGTTGACTAGTCATATTGATCTCTGGTTAAGTTAAGATTTGTGTAGTTGGTAAGTATTTAAAGTAGCCTTTAATTTACCTCTCTTCACCTAAGTACCCATTTCAAAGCCAACTCTTGGCATTGTATTAATCAGTTTTATCATATTATTAATCAAATTTAGATATTTTCTGGTGAATTCCAGTCACTGATGGATTTCAATTTACGGATTTAGAATCCTTACCCGTGCTTCTGTGCTGCGTCTGTCACAATAACAGAGAAGTATGAAGTATAAATGTATTACGCTTATTGCTTTCCCCATTTGTTTTCTAAGGGAAATTATTGCCATGTATTAATTTAGTTGTTGTAGCAGTTGTTGTAGCAGTTTCATTACTATGTATGAGCTCATGCAAACTGCCTAGTAAATATTTATGTTACACCTTTGGACACTATTTATGCTAAACCCTAAGCCATATTCGTATTTGCCCTCGGCATTGTCAATAGGTTACCCGAATAACCGAAAGCTTTTGAAGCAAGCACTTCTTGTGCTTGTTCAAGTCTCGTGATTCAGACAAAAGTGCTTTCTACAAAAATATTTCAAACAGATTTCATACCAGGGATAAAGTGTGCCTCTTCCAACGAACACAATGGGTGCATCTCCGAGGGGTTAAAAAAGTTTGATTGGCCTGTGAAAAAATATTATTCTCTACCTTTCAATTATTGTCAACTAAAAGGTTACAGCCAATTAGCAAGTGGCAAAATATTATACTTAATAACACCATGTCATCCTCTCTTTTATTTCTTTTATTTTTAAACTTAATTTAACTAAAATTTAGTGGACGAGTGTTGACACAACAATATTGAATTTAGAATCCACTTAGGTAAGTGGCGCCATAAAAAAAAATACTTTTGGCTAAGCTATTTAATATCTTAGAAACTCCAATCAGAACCTTTTTCTGAGGGGAGTCAACTTTAGTGCACCTTCATACACAATCACTTTTAGCAATAGTCGGTTCCCGAGTAAGAGAGAGACTTTCATGTAATAGCATTTTTTGGCTCAGAACATGTGAGGTGACCTTTTTTACGTATCAATGTTTTATTAGTTGGAAGTAGTTTAAAATAAAATAAAATAAAATAAACTATTCCTGTTATAAATAAGTTTTTTTTTGTTTTTTACCTAATAGTATAGGGTTTATTTATATTTTTTTTGGTGTTAAAATTTGGTATACGACTAAATATCTCTTTATTTAAACATGAAAGATGTGACAAAAGATATATACTTACCAAGTCAATTACTTATTTTATTTCTTTAATAGTTGATTGTACACATTCACTAGTGGAGCAATGCATGGATATAGAGTATAATCATAAATGTTAGAAGAAATTCCTATAATTTTAAGCTTCTGGCCCTCTCGAACATAGAAGTCTATGGCGGCCACTGTACACATCGCTTGCCACATAAAATAAGTGCTTTTTGTTAAGCAAGAAGACCACGTAATTGCTGAACTAGTCTACATTGACCGGAATTCCGATAGTTGGTACGGAGACGAACAAAGAAACTATTGGAAAACACTTGTGCTTTGTGGACAAGGTCTTAAGATGTAATTTTTCTAAATAAGACAATATCCCACTTGTAAATGAAGAAGATATTAGGAAAGGAGTGCGATCAAGTGGGTTTTGTTTTATAATCAAAGAACCTATTAGGAAAGGGCTTGTGATTAAGAAAACTAATCGCGTTCGTGAATAAATTAATGCCAAGATCCAGGTCTTATTTTCATATTTAATTCCTAATGATCTGCATGCATACAAATGATCACGAAGTCTATAAAACTGAACGAGTATTCAGTTTTGATTTCAATTGAAAAAACTGCTGCAAATAGCTTAATTTAGCCAAATTCAATTTCTGCCTCCACTATTCTTTGCTCTGTGTTCCTCGATCCACCCCTTCTCTTGTTGCATGTATGTACCAAGGTGTTCAAGCTTCAATTACTCAAGACGATAATTTGGTTTAGTGGCGTGCACTCTTCACTTTTGTCAGAGGTACTGTGTTCAAATATCATACACAATGCCCAACACTTTCTTGTAATTGAGATATTATTGTTTTGCTATTTCCGGCCAATAATATAATGACATGTGAAAAAGTTATTTTGCGTGTCATTGCACTAAGTTACGGATAGTAAAAAGTGTTATCCCGGTTGCAAGAGAGAGTCTCTCTCCATAAACAACTTATGTTAAATAAAAATTTAATTTAATAAAAAGAAAAACTCCTAACGTCCTCGTCGTTGTTTGTTGTTGTGTGTGTTTTCCCTTTGGGGATATTATTTTATCACTTTTACAGCGTTTAAGGGCCTCAACATAATACAATATGGGGGTGCGTGGGGTAGTGTGTATATCACTGTAAACTAACATTCGATCCCTTTATTTACTTTTTATACAACCACACAATTAAATATATAATATATAATTTCTAACCCTATATTAACCTCAATCAATAAAGCATTCCATAAACTCCTCCATTTAAATTCACCAATTTATATCCTAAACCCACAATGTCCATTTAACTCAACAATGCTCAAGACCTGTCACTAAGGTCATTCCAACCCTCAAATAAAGGTAAGACTATCTCGGAAGTCTCACGGTCAACCTAGGGTCAAACGGGCCTGTGGGGCCCACAACCTCCAAATTCCGATCTGGAAGTTCCTATAGGTTCTCAGGCTCTAGGACACATGTCCTGCAAGTTTGGTCCTCGGACGATCGGATCGCTCACGATACGATCGGACGGTTACTAAACCTTACACCTAGGGTTGGCATTTCCGGAGTATCCGGGACTCCATTTTATCCGTCGAATCCTATACAATCCTGGTAATACCTAGATCAACATATTATAACTTCAGGACCATCCAACGGTCCAAACCTAGCGAACCCGAAAAATACGCGATATGCGATATCCGTTCGGGACTCTAACGATATCCAAATTGGCCATGGCCAGCACGATTACTTCGGCGATCATAAACATTTCAATTCAGAAAGATGAATCGGACGGCATGCACCCTCCGAGAGAGAGAGAGAGAGAGAGAGAGAGAGAGAGAGAGAGAGAGAGGATTTTAATGTTTTGCCGTTTCTTAGCTCCGATTTAAATGCATCTCGCCGTGCTCTATAACAGTAGTTCCTTTCCGATAAGAAAATGACTAAAATACCCCTATCCCACGGGTAAATTCTTAATTTCACTCAAATTAATTAAAACATGGGATAAATTTGGGGTCGGGGTGTTACAGATTGAGATGACAATATTGAATAAAACTGTTATATATTCATAATATTTTCTTCTAGGCACTCATTCTATTAGGAGATTGGTTATCATAAAATCTCTCATACACCTTGTGTGCGCTTGATATAGTCAGTGTGCGCTTTTATACATCTAGATTAACGTTACTATATTTCCATCTTCGTATTAACCCTTTGTGGATATACAGGTGGTTGTGACTTATGTTCTTTGTGCTTAGCTAATTTATGAATACAATTATTGATTTCCTTTATAATTTAAAAAAGAAGAAGATTAAATTGAAATCTCTATATTCCTTTTCCTTTTCCCTTTTTCTGTTTCCGCTATTCTAAAATTTATTTCTGTTGGTGAGCAGCATTACACTAGGAACAGGTTCAGACAGTGTTGTGGGACAAGAGCCAAGTAGCAAGAATCCAACTCCAACGAAAACACCATCGTCAACAACAGCAGCAGGTTTTTTCCGTATGGTAAAGCCAGCTTACACATTTTTATTTATCATTCGTTGCAGTCGCATTGGACCGTTTGTTCTTATACATCCCAATCATCGATGAGTGCAACAAGTGCCTTGGAGAGGACAAAACTGTGAGGAACGCAGCTCTTATTCTGCGTTCACTTTCAGATATTCCCTTCTTAATCCGAATTGTTATTAAAATTCGAAGTCCGGATAAGAACAAAAATACTGCTACCGTGCCCAACTCCGAGCTTCATGTACAATCGGATTCGCTATGGACCGCCATCAAGAAATATTTTATGTCTTATCCAAGGTTGGCTAAATTTGCCAAGGGATTAGCTTTGAGGATGCCTTGGTTATCTTTCGACTTCATAGTTGAATTTCTCGCTATCCTTCCCGTCCCACAGGTAACAAACACTGAACCTTTTGTCCTATATATGCACACAACTAGATTTTTTTCTTACCCATATTATCATTTGTGCAGGTGGCAGTTGCAGTTCTCTTTTTCAAAGTGAAAGGTTCTGGATACTTTTATGAAAGATCGATTATCAATCTCGTTCTTCTCTTTCAATATTTGCCAAGGATTTTCCTAATCTATCTTCACGCATCCTCTATTAAGAAAATTTAGATTAAATCTAAACTTTTACCTGTACATCCTTGCTAGTCACGTAAGTCTTATCAAATTGGAAATATGTTGCTGTCTATTTATTTGGTAACAATTATATATAAACCCGTGCTATTTGAAGGATCCATTAATTGAAACCCACTATAAAACACACTTACCCAAAATAAGACATCGAATGAAATTATATAAGCATCACATAAGCTTTATTTTTCACATTTTCATGATAATTTACTTTTGTTACTTGGTTTCTTCTTACAACGATGTATCCCTTCAATAATTAGTAACTTCTTGGTGTTTTTAGATGCTTGGAGCTATTTGGTACTTTCTTTCTATTCAACGAGAGACAACGTGTTGGCAAAAGGCTTGCAAAAGTACTGAAGGATGCAAAGCTATTCATTATTGCGATGAGATTGACACTAGTCATTCAACAAAATAATATCACATTCCTAAATGAAAAATGTCCTATAAATCCAGCAAATGCAAAGCAGTTTGACTTTGGAATATTTCTTGAAGCTCTTAAATCTGGTAACACAGGCCAAATAAATTTCTCAACAAAGTTCTTTTACTGTGGTGGGGCTTCAGAAATATGAGGTTTGCACACATATTTTGAACAAAAAGTTTCCTGTTTCAGCTGTAGTTAAGATTGTCTTCCTTCGATTTTCTTACTGTAACTTCTGCCCTTGTTATTAGTATCTCATATATTAATTACGTGATCATCAATTGATTTGCAGTAATTATGGCACGGATCTTAAAACGAGCAATTACTTGTGGGAAAATTGCTTTGCAATTCTTATTTCTGCTATTGGCTTACTACTATTTTCATATCTCATTGGAAACGTTCAGGTACATTGGCGATCTTATATCTCTACAATATAACTTGTTAATCATAAACTGAATTTTTTCTTTTTTCATTGGAATGGAAACAGACATGTATGAAGCAGTTGACAAATACAAATCCTTTGGAGGTTGAGAAGGGGAAAGAGGGCGAGATACGGTGCTGGATGTCCAGAAATTGTCTGCTTGAGTATATGAAGATAAAAACGATGCCAAGCATAAATCAAAACATGCGAGATTTCAACAATTCTAACATTAAGTCTCATCATGATCGGTGGAGGAGACCAGTCCACCATGCGAGCTTAAATAGAAGAAATTCAAGGGTGTTTTTGAGTAGCCTTACTAATCCATCCACATGTGTATGTATTTATTATAAAAGAGCTTGTCCAATATAGATCCCTACATTTTTTATTTCCTAAATATATACCCATCACTCTATAAATCTATGTGTAAAACCCAATTTCAAATTTAAATGACTAGTAGGATATAAGAGGTTATAGTATTTCTATGTTTTTACATCATTGCCACCAAACTTCATATTTTATTTATAATTTATTTCAAGCATTTCATTAACTACCATAATTGAAATTGGTACTTAGGTGACAAAGGGTAAATTTAAAAGATATTCAACCAAGAACGCAGCAAACTTCACACACTCTAGACCTTGACCAAATACTCTTATGACTAGTCAACTATCAGATATGAATTATACCAAACAATAGCATACACAGAGCATACCAAGATGTACCTGCAAACCTAGAGAATTACTAGTGACAACCTAGACACTCAGAAGGACCCATCAATCTAGGCATCCCCTGACAGGACCCGTCCCGAATTTCCGGAACCCGAGACGAACCCTGCGGAGACCCCGGCATCACACCCACGCCGAGTTCACTCCTTAAATCTATGTCCTCTTTTACCAGAGAGGATTAAGGGCACGAGACTTTCTGCCGAAATTTCGGCAGAGTCTCCCCTGTAAATTGAACATTTCCCCAAAATTTCCACCTGCATAGAACGCATTTTATAACCCAACCGGCAGCATGCACAATATAATCTCATGCAATTTACATAAATGGCCTCCGGCCTTCAAATGATTCTAGCCAAACTGCCCACAATGCTTTTAAACTAACTTAAAGCATCAAACATGCATATAACAAATTCAAAATCTAATTATGCACACCTTCACTTGCTCAGTCCACAGGACGAGTCTCAATTCAACCAAGTTTCGGGACCATCAACAAGGTCCAAACCAATCTCAATAAGACCACCTAAGTGGGGCCTAATTTGTGGCTGCACCTAGTAACTTCAGGCTGCCTACGTACCCTACTAAGGGATCAAGCCACACGTAGCTCTTTCGTATCTATCCTGGCTCCTAATATCAAATAAACCATTACCATCACACAAATACATATATTCTAGGATTTATCCATCACAACTCATCAAACACAATCACAATATCACCCTTCATACGACGGGACGCACCCGGCCTCGTATGGGGCCTGTCAACACGCCGGCTAATCCAAAGACGCGTGCGACCTCACCATCGGGCCTGGCTACATTCTCACCAGCCCTCACACAATCACATCTCCCCTCATACGTCGGGACGCACCCGACCACGTATGGGGTCTGTCAACACGCCGGCTAATCCAAAGACGCTGCGGCGACTACATTCTCACCGGGCCTGGCTACATTCTCACCAGCCATCACACAATCACATCTCCCCTCATACGTCGGGACGCACCCGGCCACGTATGGGGTCTGTCAACACGCCGGCTAATCCAAAGGCGCGTGCGACCGGGTCTGCTGGGCACTCGGCTACATTCTCACCACCGGCACGGCTACATTCTCACCAGCCATCACACAATCACATCTCCTCATACGTCGGGACGCACCCGCCACGTATGGGGTCTCAACACGCCGGCTAATCCAAAGACGCGTGCGACCTCACACGGGCTGGCTACATTCTCACCACGAACATGATCACAATATGGGGTACGTGGGGTAGTGCGTATAGCACTGTAAGCTAACATTCGATCGCTTTAATTACTTTTAAAACATCCACACAATTTAAATATATAATTCTAATTTCTAATCTTATACAAACCTCAACCCTGGTATAGCATCTGATAATTTTCGCAATTTAAATCATAACATAATATCCTAAATTCGCATATAAACCATTTAACTCGACAACGCTCAAGACCCGTCACTAAGGTCATTCTAACCCTCATGGGATGATAGAACTACAACAAAAGTCTAGCGGTCAACCCAGGGTCAAACGGGCCTGCGGGGCCCACAACCTCCAAATTCCGATCCGAAAGATCCTATAGGTTCTACAGGCTCTAGGACACATGTCCTGCAAGTTTGGTCCAGATCGGACGGTCGGATCGCTCACGATCGCACGATCGGACGGTCACTAAAACCCTAACCCTAGGGTTGGCATTTTCGGAGTATCCGGGACTCCATTTTACAATCCGTCGAATCCTACATGATCCTGGAAATACCCAGATCAACATATTATAATTTCAGGACCATCCGACGGTCCAAACCTAGCGAACCCGGAAAATACGCGATATGCGATATCCGTTCGGAACTCTAACGGTATCCAAAATGAGATCCGAGCATACCTACGCGCTCGTGACATCGAGAGGATTGCAATGGGACAAAAATGCCCCTCAACTACAGTGCCCACGCGCCGCCACACGCGCCGGCAGCGTGGGTGTCTAAAGCGATATCGCATCGCCGGAAAACCTCCAAATCGTGAGCCAAGACTCCTACCCTAGGTAATACACCTAATTTGGAGTCACTTTTGTTCTTGGACATACCCCAAAAATTGACCGGAAGTGGCCGAAATCTCCTCTCGAATCCGGCGAAACCCAATTCGTAAATCGGGTTGTCTACGCTACAAATTGATCAATTCCTACCCAACAGGCAGCTAGAGCTCGGAAAATAGATGAGAAAGCATACCTTGATCGCAAGATTTGGTGGCCGGAATCGCCGGAACGAGCTCCGAAAATTTGGGTAAAACCGGCCGTTTTCTGCAATTTCGGCGGTATCGCTGCCGTCGACGTCGGAGAATGGGTGGGTAGGACGGTGGAGTCAGCCAGTCATTTTGGGACCGGTCCCGACCAAGTGGTGGCGGATGAGCGATCAGCCGGCCAAAATGTGGCCGGCTGCGGTGGCGTCGCGAACCAGAGGAGAGAGAGAGGGAGAGACGCGGGAGAGAGAGAAAATGACGGGGGCAATTCCGTCTTTTAACCAAAAATCCATTTTCCAAATATTTACGATTATGCCACTGAGCTTCATTTGATCATATCTCTCTCGTTACAACTCCGATTCGAGCCCGCTACGTGTCTACGGACTCATCTCACCGTGCTCTACACAACGGTACAACCGAAATTCCCAAATTCCTCCCGGGTAAGAAAATGATCAAAATACCCTTATCCCACGGGTAATTTCTCAATTCCACTTAAATTAATTAAACATTGGATAAATTTGGGGTCGGGGTGTTACATCCCCTGTGCTAGCAACAACTATGGTGAAAGTGTGTGAAGACAGCATAATCAAGCAAACACCAAACAGTAGAAAAAGATGACTAGTCAACCGCACAAACCCAGATGACTAGTCAACTATCAAGAACACAAACCCAGAAAATTTACAGAGATGGAAACCAGAAACTGTTCACCTAGAAACCCACCATTGGGAAAAACTGGGGGTCATCAACCGACCAGGCAATCCACTAAGTAGAAAAAGATTCTTACAAAGGAACACAAGCAAGCTCAAGAAAAACCTAGATCTATTTAGGAAGATGAGCTATACCTCCTTTGTGCAATCTTCTTCTCCAACTTAGCAAAGCTTGAAGCTTAGTTCTTCATGGCAATGGCAGCTCCTTCTCCAACTCATTCATCCCATGGCACCAACTTGCAAGCTCTAACTCAGACAGAAATGAAATTTGGATTCATGGAGAAAATGACCAATTTCTTCAAGAAACCATACTCTTGAAGAAATCAATCTTGAATCTGACCTAGATATATATGATAGAGTGTTTGATCTAGCAAGATGAAGTTTTCATATTTCAAATGCAGTTTTCAAAAAGAAACAATTTGGAAAACTCAAAAATGAAAAATATGAAGGTTACTCTTGAGGAAGAAGATGCGAAAGTTTGCTATGAAACTTTCCAAAACTTGTCCCCCAAAGTGACGGCTGCAAAATGAGGAATGTCGCTGTTTTTACACCAAAATTCCTAGGTTAGAATCGTACAAGGCAGCAGAGAATTTCGTAGACTATGACAAAAACAGTGGGTAGGATCCAGCTGGAAACAGTGACCTGGAAAACCTTATTAACGCAGAAGTTGACTAGTCATACGGAGAAAGGATGACTAGTCATAATCTTCAGGAATAGGTTAATGCAATGTAATGCAATGCAAAACTTACCTTTGTCAAATTGCTTGAGCCTCCATAGGATAGTTGTTAGTTAAGAACACCTAGAGAAGCTATTCTTAATCTAAATTTGAGCTTGATAAAAACAATAAAATCCTATTACAAAATTGTCAAGGGAAGCCAAAAGAAAAACTCAAAATGCATACATTAACAATAATTGTAATTAATATACTCCCTATTAATAGCATATCAACCACCCCATTTCTTTTAGTTGTCATTCCCTCTCACATCTCGCCCCCTAAAATTACAAAAAAAAATCTGTAAATTACATATCCAATAATGTACCTATGAAATATAATATAAATATATACATATAAAATATAGGTATATTATTTACAAAAAAAAAAAAACAAAGTCAGTTACTTTGTAATTGCGTATATTTTTCATAATTAAAAATAGGTACACAATAATTTAAATAAAATATAGGTACATTATTTACCCACAGATAAATTATTTTACAATATACCTATAAATGTGTATAGGTACATTATTTGGAATAGATAATTATGTACACTTTTCATACTAGGTAAATTATGTTTTTCATAAAACAAACAAGTAATAGGTACATTATTTTTTCAACATAATTAGTATGTACAGTTTTATTCATAAACAATTATAAAGTGGATTATTAGTCATGTATAATTCATAAAAAGAAAATAACATAAACATTTTATTAAACAAACCGATTACCTAAATTTGAATTTATTGTTAAATTTTTTTAAATGTTTCAAAATTACTTCCTACATCCATTACAACCATTTGGAGATCTTTCCAAATTCAACATCTGTCATTATATACAATCCAATTAAAAACTGTTTTCATATTGATTCCTACATTAATATACAAAATGCAATAATGGCTTAGTTGAGGGTATTTTTGGAATATGAAAAGTACAATAAATCAGATTTTATGCTTAATTAGGTAACTTGCTGAGTTGGATCCTAGTCATGGGTTTTTACTTATACAAATTGGGTATTATTTATAGGAACAAAAAGTGAAGGGTTTTAGATACAGCAAATTGAATTTGAAGGGTGTAAGCCAAATTTACTATTTTTTTTTTATATCTCCGTAGAATGTTGTTCCAATTATTAATAATTTGTTAGTATATTTTAGGTACTTGGAGCTTTTTGGTACTTTTTTTTCTATTCAACGAGAGACAACATGTTGGCACCAAGCATGTAGAAATACGGAAGACTGCAGAGCTTCTCGTTATTGCAATGAGATAACTTCAGGAAATATCACATTCATAAATGAATTTTGCCCTATAAATCCATCAGATCCTTCGCTATTTGATTTTGGAATGTTCCTTGATGCCCTTCAATCTGGTAACACAGGACCAGTAAATTTTCCAAGAAAATTCTTTTATTCTTTCTGGTGGGGAATCAGAAATCTAAGGTTCGTATAAATGAATATAATTAAATCACGAAGTTTTTTTTGTCTCATTAGCTATTCAGTTATCTATGATGCACAGGACCTAGGTTTTTCTTTCTAGAATAAGAACAAGGTTCATATATAATTAGATTATATATGCCATTATCTTGTCTCTCATGTAACATTAATTTTGCAGTAATTTTGGGACGAGTCTCCAAACGAGTAGCTACGTGTTCGCAATTCTTATTGCTGTTATTGGCTTGCTACTCTTTTTATATCTCATAGGAAACTTGCAGGTTGGTGATGAATCCATAATAATCTACGTTGATGGATCAAGCTTCATATATTGGACCACGTAAACTAGATAATCGATGCTCATATCTGATGAACATGGACACCTTCAACGTTGATGGATCATTGTTTAGTTTTCTTTTTTCCCTTCATGCTTTATTTCTTATAGCAAGGTGACAGATGAGGATGATTTAGACAGTAGTCGTATAAGGAAAGGAAGACCAACTGTCAATAGATCCTTTCTTCTTTTACATTCCAATCATTGATGAGGAGAAAAAGTGCCTTACCATGGACAGAAAGATATTTACATTATCGTGTTTGCGAGCATTTTTTACAATTCTTGCCATGTTGATCATACTGTTTTTTTAAACAACGTCCGACTTAGTTGTTTTTAAACAGATTCCGGAGTTGATATATTTTCCTGGTTTGGAAAAAAAAGAAAGATATATTTTCCTTGTTTTTAATACAACGAGGTGTGCCCACATCCGAAGTTTGGGATTAATCTCGCTAAGGGTTCAGCTTGTCCCTAGCCATAAAGTGTTCCCAACTGAATTCGAACCTCTGCCATTGAGGCACTAGACAACCCACCAACTAGAGGAGGCAGTTTCAACCGCACCACACTTTGTGGTTATAGGATGGGGATATTTATTCCGTAAAGCCTCTTATTTCTTTTAAAATTTATAACTTTATCTGGGAACAAGTAAAGGATAAAATAATGGAAATGCAAACTATTTTCTTTTTCGGTTTCTTGAGTATTCCAAAGATAAAATAAGACAGAAAGTAAAAGATCATTCCATTCCAAAATAAAAAGGAATACAATTCATGTTGCCCTTTCAACATTCCTGTCAAACAAATAGACTGTTAGTTCACTCATTTGCCAGAGATTATCAAAGTATATTATTATTATTATTATTATTGTTTGACACCATTTTCTTGGTGTGCTAGCTGCCCTCCAGTTGATTATTTATCTCGCCATTTTCTCTCAGAATCACTAGTTTGAGTTTGTATAAATCTTTAGTTGTTTAATTATTGTATTTGTTTGAGCTCAAGCTGCCTAGCTAATATCTACATATATTTACGTTACGCCAGAAATGGAATGATTGAGAAGCCACGAATATTTCCTACCCTTGTATTCTCTCTCTCATCACAAGAGTATGATATGCTACTTTCGTGTAACATGTTTCCCCAAAGTTCACAGTGATTAGTCTAAACTAAAAGCCTTGTAGGGGCAATTCTTGCAACCTCAAGGCTCAGCTTTATTTGTGTATCATCATCTTTCCTTCTTTTTCTTTTCTTCTTTTTCTTTTCAGAAACAAAAGTACGTTTGTTCTTTTCTTCTGGTTTGGGGAATTGTTTATTCAATTTTCGTACATACATGAAACCCAATGCCAAATGACAAGTTTTTGTTTTTGTTTTTGGGGAATTGTCTAGATGCCTAATGACATGCTTATACACTCAAATATTATCAGCCACAATAATCTGGTCTTTTTACTTATGTATAAATAACTTTTCTATTGTTTTTGAATTTACTATTTGTACATCCTATGGCAAATTAGTAGTGTGTGTGAGAAATCTCCCTCTTCTTTGTAGTTTAGATTATCACTTGTAGTTTAGCGTCTCCTACAAAGATTGTTAATTCATTAAAAAAAAAAAAAAACTAAATTTAGATGAAATTGGTGCGTATACAATCAAATCTTATGAATTAGTAACACAGTTTATTAGTTGAAAAATGATATGTAATCTCAATCATATGTCATTAAGTTTTATCAATTTATTTTGTTGAATCTGGTTAAATAAGCATGTCTCAAAGTTTCATTAAAAATTTACATATTTATATAACAATTTTCATAATTTTTATTCAATCTTCACCGATATTTCAGAAGTTATCGAATTTTAACACCTTGCTTACAATATCCAGAAGGAATTAAGAGCTCAATTACAATAGTTGCTTCATTTACTTTTTATCTTTAACAGCTCAAACTAAACTTTACAGCTAATCCAGCCAAACCCCACATCCATGATAATATAGCATCACCGACCTGTTCTCTGTAGACAAGTATTAGTTGACTAGAGTCAACTGTCCAGCTCATCAAGTTTTGTTATTGTCCTGTATAAAAGGCAATTGTGCCTTCATTCAATGCATATACAGACAAATAGAAATCAGTTTTTCTCTCCGGATTTTTTTCGTTGGGTCTTCTTCGATTCACGCACATCCTCTGTTTCCATGGATGTGGAAGGGGGAGAGGTAACCATCCCTTCAAGTTCCAGGTAAGTCGTCATTTGTTTTAACATGACATGTTATACATATAGGGTCTATTTGGAGAGAAAAACTCAAAATTGCCACATATTATACATATGGGGTCTATTTTAACCCGAAGTATTAAACCGGATTTTAAGTTTTAATTGTATTTGATTTGTTGGATTTGATTGAACTATCAAATGAGATCACCTTAATCCACCATTAGTTACATCAAGAATTATTATTTTGAGATATATTGTTTTGTATTTGTCTTTTATTTCCTGACTAGTTCAGGTTGGTTTATACGAAAACCAAAAAGGGTATAATCAGAAATATTTATTTTAAGATGACTTTTGTTGAAGAAATAAGAAGGAAAACCACTTACTAATGCAATTGTATATATTTCAGGACTATCGCCCCTGAGAATAGTAATGATGTTCTCGCACGTGTGGCCCATATCGTGAGGTTAGTATATGCATATAACTTTTGGTCGAAAGGTTTATTGGTTCTTATTATTCTTATTGTTTTCTTTATTCATTATTGTTTTCTTATAATTCATTATTGTTTTCTTATATATGTTAAACTCTTAAATAATTTATGCCTATGTTGAAGTAAGTAAGTACAAGAAATCTAAAGGACAAACTAAGCTGCAGTCGTTTATATATTTCAGGCTTCTCATTCAGATTATTATTGTGAAGGTTCCCGCATTTGTGTCGAAAATCGTGAGGTTAGTATATGTATATATACGTACCTTTTGGGGTTTTCAGGTGACCATCCTTATAGTGTAGTTAGATTTATTTCGAGCTAGTACTTAGCTTGCTAGTCTTTTTTTACGATTTAGGTTTATTGGTTCTCATTATTCATTATGGTTTTCTTATATATGTTAATTAATTAAAAGAAATTTATAATAAAACTCATTTCTTATATTGATTTTATATATAAATCCTAAAACCTATAAATTGAAGAAAAAAACCAAAACAAAGGTAAGCTGTAATATTTTTTTAATTTGAATGATGTGTGAAAAAAAACCAAAACAAAGGTAAGCCGCATTATGAATTTTAGAAAGAAAAAAAACATTGATCGTATTGTTTTAATTTCAGAATATGGATGCTACTAAAAGTCGTCTGTACATATGATTCGTTTTTCTTTTCCCTTCTGACATCGTTTCTTATCAGGCTGTATTTCGATTTCGGCGAGGATTGCTACAATAAAGAAAGGAAAGAGAAGGGAATTCTTCGGCGCATCTTCTTCTCTACATTAACGAGGAAACATACATTTATAATATCATGTATTGCAGTGTCAATAGATCCTTTGTTCTTTTACATTCCAGTCATCGATGAGAAGAACAAGTGCCTTGGAATAGACAAAAGGTTGAAGACTGCAGCTCTTTGCTTGCGAGCACTTCCTGATGCCGCTTTCGCACTGCGTACTATAATTTATCGTGTGTTTAGTATTTGTAAAGACGTATATGAAGGAAGGATGCATTTTGATAGCAATTTGCTTGCGAACACTTCTGCGATACTTTTCGGCATCTTTCTGAGTATATTAGTTGGCGGTTTCCTTATCCTTCCCATCCCACAGGTAAGAGATTGAAATCTCAACTTTTGTTGCTTAAATAATGCAAACGTTTGAGTTTTTATTTTGATACATGCAAACGTTTTTATTTTTTTTTCAATGGAGACCCAATTTTCATTTAATAATTTAGGACTATTTTGCCCTTTAAGGTAAATAATGGAAAAACAATTAAAGTCCTTGATTGAAGGCATTATTACCAAGAGGTATAATTACATCAGCGAGTATAAATTGATTTTTGTGCGATTGAAAAAAATAAACAAAATTCATATGCAAACATATATAATCAACAAAGTCAAAGAATTCAAAGATAACAAAAATAATCAGACACCAAATATCACATTTACAATATACAACTATTACGTACTACTGCAACAAACACATTCAAAGTGAATCCATATAGGAGGTTGATTAGAACTCCTCATTCATTCGATTGTTAATGTAGATTAGTAATCACATACCATATGAATTGGTTTGATTCGTTTGTGCTACTAGTTTGAGACCTAAATCAAATCAGTCTAAATTGTGTCGCTACATGAATTTGGTGTGAAGTTTGAGGTTTACATTCGTCTGCATAAGTACTTGAAATTTTTATCATATTCTTGAAAAATCCATCGAATTAGATAGAGTCCTCCTACTTGTGTGTATTTTATATACACGTGTGTGGCATTTAGTCAAGGTTTATTTGCCCACTTCAATCCTCGATCATATCCTTTTTGCCCACAATAGCTATTACGATGATAGGAAAATCAGTCAAGGTCAACCTTGTCTTATGCGTACATAGCTAGATTTTGCTTATTCACTCTGGTCTCTAACCAGCTGTTTTTTTTTTCCCAGTTGGCAATACTAGTTTTCTTTTTCAAGTCAGGAGGCTCTGGACATTTCGGCCAAAGAGTGACCACCGTGAACGTGTTCCTTGTTATGCATTATCTGGCCAGGGTTTTCTTAATCTACAGATTCAGTCAATATCTCAAGAACAAAACCAAAACAGGGGTTCAAGCTGCATTATATTTTTTCTTCTACGTTCTTTCTAGTCATGTAAGTTTTTCATCGCCATAACTCATAACGCACAATTTTATGTCTTATATCTTTAGCTTTGTAACTGCTACATGACCAAAGGCTCTTTTGGGACCATAATCATTTATAGGGAAAAACACCTTCCACGTGCATTTTCATATAATCATTTCCAGTGATTTTGCGGAAAAGCACATGGGAGAAGTGATTCTTCATAAAAGTGATTATTGGCCTATTCACAATCATTAACCAAAATTTGACTAACCTTTTTGAAGATGATCTAATCATGATAAAAATTTTGTGATTAGGTACTTGGAGGTTTTTGGTATTTCTTTTCCATTCAACGAGAGATATCATGCTGGCACCAATCCTGTAAAAATGCTGTAAGTTGTGGAGCTACTGATTATTGCAGTGGCAGTACTTCAAATCCACCAAATGCTACCGTATTTAATTTTGGAATATTTCTTGATGCCATTCAATATGGAACCACAAGATCAATGCATTTTCCAACCAAGTTCTTTTACTGCGTATGGTGGGGCGTCAGAAATATGAGGTACGCATATATGTATGTTAAGCTATTGATAGTCTAGATGAATTTCATATACTTTTCCACTTCTAACTAAAACAAAACTTTTAAAATGGATGCCCTGTAGGATAAAAGTGGTTTAGGTATTATCATTTATTTACAAAACTATATGTCATTTTGGTTACAAGTATTTTTTTTCTCAAATAATCCCTAATTCCTAGCATTTCAAAAATCCGGAATTTATTGAACATGATTTATTTTCAAAATCCCTAAAATTTCTCTAATAAGAAAAGAGAGAGTTGAGAAAATAGTTATGTAGTTTTCTTCTCATTGGCACCTTTATTTTCCTATTTGTGGTTACATGGATACCGCACAAGAGACACTTTGTGTTAAGGACAGCTTGTTGGGTCTACCCTACAAATTTTATTTTAACAATCTAAATTATCTTTTTTTTTAATGTCTTGATTAATAAATCATCCTTGACAAATACAATATTTTAAGAAAACATTAAAATGACAACCATTTCATTGAGTGGTAAAATGGATTTTGATTCAAGTTTTTTTTTTTTTTTTTTTTTTTGTTTATAAGGATGATCTTTGAAGAAATACCAAAAAAAAAAAAAAAATTAATAATAATAATAATAATAATAATAATAAAGGGTTTGAATCATGCAGATACAATATAAAATGGGTCTCACAAGAGTGGAAGCTTATTTGAGGAATCTGTTTTTAAAACTCTCTGTATATCCTAATATTTCATATCACATATCCTATATATTAAATACTTAATTGGTTTTTGCAGTAACTTTGGTACGAATATGCAAACAAGTAGCTATATGTGGGAAAACTGCTTTGCAATTATCGTTTCTTTGATTGGCCTGCTATTATTTTTATATCTCCTTGGAAACCTACAGGTACGCTGGTGTTGAATCATGATAAATCTTGATAAATAAATAAAAAAGATTCCTGATGAATATCTTATGTTTTTGATGAATCTCTTGATATTAGTAAATTTTTTAAATTATTATTCAGTTATTCGTGTGAAAGGATTTTCATCAATTTGGTCCCTCACTTGTCAAATGGTAACCATCTTAATATTTTCTTTCATTATTTTAATAGTAAATTGAGGTTAGACCCATAAAATTCATTTTAAATCACCTACAACTCTTTCCTTTAGTTTTCTATTTAAAATACCCAATGACTAGGATCCAACTAAGCAAGTTACCAAATATAACTTAAAATCTGATTTATTGTATTTTTCGGATTCCAAAACTACCCCTATTTATAAGTTAATGTGTTATAGGGGGTGTAACTAATGACATCCATTGAATTTGAAAAGATCTCCAAATAGTTGTAATGGATGTAGAAACTAATTTAGAAACTTATTTGAAATTAAATATTAAATTCCACATTAAAGTATCAGTAATCTATTTTTGAATTAATGGTGTTTTCCTTCTATGAATTACGACTAGTAATCTATTTAAAGTATTAGTAATTTAAATTCAATATTAAATTTAAGAATTAATGTTGTTGTCTTTTATGGATTATACAACCAGTATTCTCTTTTATTATAGTTTTATGAATAATAGTGTACATTCTAATTGTGTTGAAAAATAATTTGATAATCTATTTATTGTTTTGTTTTTAAAATATTTTTTTTAATGAACCTATTTTTTCTCCAAATATTGTACCTATTTTTTTTTCTTTATTACTTGTTTCATGAAAAAAAATTTGATCATCTTTTTACTGTTTGTTTTATGAAAACAATTTTTTTTAGTGAGCCTATTTTTTCTCTCAAAATAATGTACCTATTTTTTTTCTCTAATAATGTACCTATTTTTTTTTTCTAAATAATGTACCTATTTTCTCTCTCAAAATAATGTACCTAGTTTTTCTTAAATAGTGTACCTAAATAATGTACCTATTTTTAATTTATAAAAAATGTGCATAAATTTCAATTATACAACGTACCTATTTTCTATAAATTATTGTGTACCTATTTTTAATTTACGAAAAATGTACAAAAATTTCAATTATAAAGTAATTGACCTATTTATGTTAATTTTTTTTGGTAAATAATATACCTATATTTTTATACGTATATATTTATATTTTTCATATGTACATTATTGGATATGTAATTTACGAAAAAAGTGACTGATGTGGAATTGGTTGCACGTGTGGCCCACTAAAAAAGTGGTCTCACGTAGGGGTGGGCACGGTTCGGTTTGGACCGGTTCTTAGAGAAAAATGGAACCTGATCCAATAGTGCAATCCGGTTCGGTTTGGACCGGTTCTGCTTAATATTCATACAGAAATCCGAACCAAACCGGACTCGTCCGGTTCCTTCAATCCAACGGTTCCGGTTTTTTTTTTTTTTTTTTTTTTTTTTTTATAATAATAATAAACAAACCTGCCCAAAATGAATTTATATACTAACATACCTCAAATTTGAGGTTCTATCAAGCTTTCAACGCATCAAAATGAATCTAACTTTAACAAAAATGCAATCCAAATTCAATCCAACTTTAACATATAAATTACAACCCAAATTCAATCAAACTTCAACAAAAATGCAATCCAAATTCAATCCAACTTCAACATATAAATTACAACCCAAATTCAATCAAACTTCAACAAAATCAGTTCCAAAATAAATTACTAGCCAAATACAACCCAAATTCAATTCAAATATACATTACAACCCAAATTCAATCCAACTTCATTAAATTCCTCCTAACATTGAAAAGTAGTTGGAGCTATGGTGCTAGGTGTGGATGAACTCATAATATCTACATAAAAAAAACATAAACCCATTAAAACATTAGTCAAACATACATATTATATAATACATTAATAAAGCATATAAAATTACAAAGACATACCTAATTCAATCGATTCATAGAACTCCATCTCTTGAATTGTTGGCTCTTATTGTAAAGAGGAAATGCCATCCGACCTTAACTAATTTTGAGAACAAATTAAGGCCTCCACAATCTTAGGAGTCAAAGAAGCACGAAATGAATTAACTACCCGACCACCCGTGCTAAAGCATGATTCCGAAGCCACCGTTGATACCGGGATGGCAAGCACATCATTTGCAATAAGTGCCAACCCCGGATACTTAACCCCATTCAATTTCCACCACTTCAAAACATCAAATTCATCAACCACATCTTCAATAGGGTCGGTGATGTACCTATCAATCTCATGCTCCAATACCACAACATCATTTGCTCGAGTCTCTTTTCTCCAATTTTCGGTCATTTGCCTTCGTTTCTTTCCCCCTCGGCTTTGGCTACTACTTGTACTCATTGTAGTAGTATCACTAGAACAATAACTACTACTTTGAGTAGGTGGTGGTGGTGGTGGTGGCATGGCATATTCTTCATAAAACTTCTTTAAAATCTCTTTGATCTCATTCTTCTTCTTAACCGCATCTTCCGGGTTTTCAAACCGGCTTTTCAAGATAAACTCCAAGTTCCCCAATTTGTATCGAGGGTCAAGAACAAGAGCAACCATCAAAATTTGGTTCAATTTATCAAGGTCACCCCAATACTTTTTAAACTTCATCTTCATGTTAAGTGCCATGTCCTTCAAAACCTTGGAGGTTTGAGTTTCACTTAATATTTCCTCCTCTTCCATCAACAAATCCTCAATTTCTTCTTCCATTGCAATTAAGTCATGAAATGTGGTGTGGGAAGCGGGATGCAAAGTGACACTCATCTTCAATGTAGCATCATAAAATACCTTCAAAAAATTCACAAAGGTACGAGCATTGTTCCAATCTTCATTAGTTGGTGGTCCTTCCCTCTTTCCAGGGTAATGAGACATAACCACCCCATCTTCAAGATCCGGTTCATCTTCACCAAACCAAGAAATATATGGGCCTTCATCATCTTCTCCCATTCTCCAAAATGCCTTTTCAAACTTTAAGGCGGCCCAACATCATATATGTGGAATTCCACCTTGTTGGCACATCCAACACCACAAGCCCTTTGCATTCAATTTGCTCTTTCTTAACACAACTCTTAAAGTCCTCCAACCTTTTGGGAGAAGATCTTACATACTTCACAGCATTTCTTATACACACTATGCTTTTTTCCAACTTCTTCAACCCATCACGAACTATCAAATTCACAATATGAGCACAAGCTGTACATACAAGCTGTACATTTTAAAACAAGTTGTACATACAAGCTGTACATTTTAAAACAAGCTGTACATACAAGCTGTGCACATTAATACAAGCTGTACATTTTAATACAAGATGTACATACAAGCTGTGCATATTAATACAAGCTGTACATACAGATATAATCAAAACCAATTATCATACAAGCTATACATATTAATAACTATCAAAACCACAATTACTGTGAATAACAAATAAACCATGAAGATCATTCATCCACACCACCTTAAATCTTTTCAACTTGAAACAATTTTCTTTTATTTTTTTCAATTCTGTCAGTTGATAAAATATGACCTAAAATCAACTTGTGAGTACAAAAATACAAACTAAGAGCCTAGCCTAGCACAAGAATATCGAGTACGATATCCATTGGATTGGATGAGCATCAATTAGCAAATGAACATGGTTAAACATCCAAATTTCAGTTGCAAACATCCAAATTTCAATTGCAAAACATCAAAATTTCAGCTGCAAACATCCAAATTTCAGATATAATAACATACAGATATAATCAAAACCAATTTCAGCTGCAAACATCCAAATTTTAGTTGCAAACATCCAAATTTCAGTTGCAAACATCCAAATGTCAATTGCAAAACATCAAATTCAAAATATCTGAGAGAGAGAGAGAGAGAGAGAGAGAGAGAGATGAAGAATACCTGAGATAGACAGAATTGCTGCTGATGGAAGCTACGAGAAAATTGATGATAGTCTGCGTGAATTCTGCTCTTTGGAGGACACACAAATTGGTCAGACAGAGAATCGAAGGGAAACAGAAAAAAATAAAAAGAAAAGACAGAATCTATCTAACCTCGTGAGTGAGAGAGAGCGCAACGGTGAGAGAGAGAAGAGCGAAGTAACGACGGCGGCGCTGGAAGAAGAGCGACGGCAGAGAGGCGTGGACGTGATGGTGAGGAGAGAGAGAAATAGAGGTTTGGAAGAAGGCTCAGGGCAGCTCTGTATGAATGAAGGAACGAAGAAGAAATGAAATCGAAGAGAGGAACGAAGACAAAAAACCTAGGTCGTTCGATCAGCGTTTTTTTTTCTCCTCTGTGATGCGCGCATATGGTAGTAGCGTAGACACCCAATCAAACTTAGCCAAGTATAAAAATATTTATATAATTTTAAATATAATATAAAAATATATATATTAATTTTATTGGACCGGTTCCTTAGGGTGGAAAATCGAAACCGGAACCGGTCGAACCCGGTTTGGATTTTCTCGGTTTTGACTTTTTCGGTCAATACGGTTTTTCGGTTTTTTCCGGATTGGTTTGGTTGGTTTCGGTTTTACGGTTTTGCGGTTCCAATGCCCACCCCTAGTCTCACGTGAGGAGAAGTGTTGAAGAATACACGAGTCCCACATCAGAAACTTAACAAAATAGAAAGTCTCATATAATAAATGGTTCCACTTCTAATAACATCGAGGCCTTTTGTATAAAACCCTACACCTGCTAAACAGGTGGTTAAATTGGGGACAATATCGATGTTGCTAGTGGTAGGCCAAGGGTCCGTGTCACCACTTGAAATCCATAGACACCAAAACCAAAATCCCAAACACCGAGAGTTCAGTTTTCCTGTTACCATTTTCCCTGTGCCATGTTTCTTCCTTATTTTTGTGACACCTGTCCTCTCTCACTTACCATTAACCTAACTCTGTTAAGTCTTCATCTTCTCTACAATCCAGTGGCAACCTCCTTTGCACCCACCACCTCAAGCTTCCCTTTATCCCTCTTAAAATTGCCAAACCCGATCAAGATTGTTGAATTAAGCCACCTAATCTCCACTTCGAGTGTATTATCAACTGTGACCCTTGCTTTCCCTTCCTCACCAAATCAAAATTTTCTCTCCAAACGACCACATGCTCTCCGCCTCAACGATGCCGGAAAATCTTCAAAATGTCTCTTTTTTAGGTCTTTCAGTTCTTCAAATTTTCAGCATTGGAGCCCTTGGATGTTTGCCAGATCCGTTTCCTCCCAAAAACAAACAATTGATTCTCCTCAAATCATCTTCACCATAACAGACACAGAGAGAGAGAGAGAGAGAGAGAGAGGAGAGAGGGGTTGGGTGGAGAACGTGGGAAGGTTGTGGTGGTCGGCTGTTGGAGTTGGGTGGGTGATTCGTCGTTGGCTGCTGGGCTGCTGGGTTTTTGCTTTTTTAGTTTCAATGTTTTTTAATTCAATGATAAGTTAACAGAGTTATGTTAATGGTAAGTGAGAGAGGACAGGTGTCACAAAAATAAGGAAGAAACAGGGTGGCGCAGGGTAAATGTTAATAGGAAAACTGAACTCATAAACCAAAATCTTCCGAATGCGCCAATATCTCACTTCATTTTTTATTTTAATGATTTTTTAAATAATTTTTTAACATAAAACTGACAAAGTGGCTTAAAATGTTAACGTTTGCCAACTCAGTAACCAAATTAATCAAATTAAAAACTCAGATATTAAAATAGATTTTTGGAATAGACACACAGTGGTAAAAAAATGTATTTAACCCTTAATTATTATACGTAGACAAAAATGCAAGTTTTGACGAGTTTGTACGCAAAATAATTCAGCTCTAGTACATTTCGCATTAGCGCCCCGAGCTTGACCATTACATGTTCTTTTATCCTTTTATTTTTCAGTGAATGACTATTTATCTTTTTTATAATATATTATTTTATTCATTTATCTGTGATGCTATGCTTATCCTTTTTTTTTAATAGAAATTTTTTCCTATTGAGAGAGACGATAATAGTTTTAACTCACACACACTACACAGATGTTATGTTTATGCATATTTAATATGACGAACTGACTTCTTGTTTGTTATGAAACAGATATATATGCAACAAGCACTCACAAGATCGTTGGATAAGGAGAAGTTAGGACAAGAGAAAGAAAAGGAGATACAAATGTACATGAAAATGCAAAAAATTCCAGAATATAATATTAAAAAAAGGAATTGGAAAAAAACATAGATGTTGAAGTGAATGGGAATTATATATTTTCTGTTGTTGACAACGGGAGAAAACTTATGCACGACGGTATTTGCTGGAAGTTGCTGAAAAAAGTAGGTTCCTTCTTACTTTTTGCTCTTATTTCATTTTATTATTTTTAGAAGTATTTTCAGGAATCTCTATATAGGTCTTGTTTACTATTAGGAATGGAGAAAGTCATAAATTGTAGAACTTAGATAGAGTAATCAAGGAATTAGAATTGGATCAACTACTCTCCCCTAGTTAATCCCATTCTTGATTTTGAGGTTATTAGATTATTAAAATTGGTACTTAAGTATAAGGGGTAAAATTGAAGGATAATCTAGCTGACCACAAATTAGACCAACAAAATAATCCCAGCAAATGTATGACTAGCCAACAGCTAGTCACAAACTTAAGATCACACATCAAACAAAACACACATTCAACAAAAAAATCTCATTCCTGACAGGACCCGCCCGAATTTCTCAAAACCCAGAACTAATCCTGTGGAAATCCGACATCACCCGATGTCGGGCCCACTCTGAAACTATATTCTCATTTTCCCCAGAGGAATAAGGGCACGAGACTTTCTGCTGAAATATCGGCAGTCTCCCCTGTAATTTGGACTTTCCCCAAAATTTCAACATGCACAAAATCACAATTTAATAACCCAACCGGTAGCCCGCACAATATAATTTCATGCAATTCAAATAATCAGCCTCCGGCCTTCACATAACATAAGTAGTTTAAGGCCTCAGCCCAAATGGTATAGCAATCCAACAGGGTCTTGCCCCTAGTTCATCCACAACATACTAACACCACCCTCCCATAGCCAAGCGGGAGTATGAACAATTATCTAATCACACATCGGTTTCATCTGAGTTTCAGGACCCAAGACAAGGTTAGAACCCAACTCAATACATCACATAAATAAAATCTAGTATGCGGCTGCACCTAGGCACTACCCTAGGCTGCCTACATACCCCTTGAAAGGAATCAAGACACACGTAGTTCTTTCCTAAAACCCTTTTTCTTTAAATCACAACTCACCAAACACAATCTTTAATTTATCTCCTAAATACTCACAAAATCTCCCCATACGCCGGAACATCCAAAGCTACGTATGGGCCCTATCTGCACGCCGGAAAATCCTACGACATGTGGGACCTCATTATCATATCACAATATCTTCCTATATGCCGGTACTACCAACGCCACATATGGGGTCTGTCAACACGCCGGCTACTCCTACAACACGTGCGACCTCACAAGCACATCACGATATCTCCCCATATGCCGGTACTACCAACGCCACATATGGGGTCTGTCAACACGTTGGCTACTCCTATGACACGTGCAACCTCACAATCGTAGGGTGGTACTTATATTGTCATCAAACATCTTTATATATTTATAATATAAATATATATATATATATATATACCATAATTCCCAAAATAGCATAAACCTCAACCACAATATAACATCCGATAATTCCCCAATTAAAAACAATAAATTAATATCCTGAACCCACATAGTCAACATAACTCAACAACGCCCAGGACCTGTCCATATGGTCATTTTAATCCTCCTATGAAGATAAGACTACCCCGGAAGACCCGCGGTCAACCAAAGGTCAAACTACCCAAACTTGGTCAAATGGGCCTGTGGGGCCCACGACCTCCAAATTCCGATCCGACAGTTCCTATGAGTTCTACAAGGTTTAGGACATGTGTCCTGCAAGTTTAGTCCAGATCGGACGGTCGGATCGCTCACGATCACACGATCGGTAGGGTTGGCATTTTCGGAGTATCCAAGACTCCGTTTTACGATCCATCGAATCCTACACGATCCTAAGGATGTCCAAATTAACCTATAATAAACTCAGGACCATCCAACGGTCCAAACCTAGCGAACCCGGATAACGCGCAATATGCGATATCCGATCGACGATCAAACGATATCCAAATTCATATCCAAGTATACCGTCGTGCTCGGGACGACATGATGAGTATTTTAGTTGCCTAAGATCAGCCAAATAGTGGCCCATGCGTCGGCAGAGCGTGGGTGCCCAAAGCAATTTCGGTGGTCGGAAAATCTCCAAACCGCCATGCAAAACTTATACCCACATGATCAGCACCTAGAGTGGAGCAACTTTTGTTCTTGGACATACCCCAAAAAGTAGACGGAAGTGGCCGGAATCGGAGGCCGAAAATCGGCCAAACTTCCATCGTTTAATCGACCACCAAAATGCAGAAATCTCTCAAATCTAACATAACAGGCAGCAAGAACAGCTCGAGAGGTTCAAAATCCATACCTGGATCGTCGGAAATGGTGGCCGGATGCCGAGCGAAGCCTACGAAAATCAAGTGAAACCCCGGCCGTTTCTAAGCTTTTTCCGGAGGCTGGAGTGGCGGTCAGCGTCGGAAATTGGCTGGAACGCATCGGCGAGGTTGGTCCATTCATTTTATACCGGCACCGTGGGCCGGTGGCGGAGGTGGTGGTGCGTTTTGCAGATTGGGGAGAGGCTCGGGTGAGAGAGAGAGAGAGAGAGAGAGAGAGAGAGAGACGGAGAGATTTTTATCAAATCCTTTTCGCCAAAATTATGGTTATGCCATTGAGGGTATTTTGATCGTATCTCTCTCGTTACAACTCCGATTCGAGCCCACTACGTGTCTACGGACTCATCTTATCGTGCTCTACGCAACGGTACAATCGAAATGCCCAAATTTCTTTCTGGTCAAAAAGTCAACTTTAAACATAATAAAATATTTTAGGGACAAAAGGGTCTTTGATCATGTTTAATTTATAATTAAACATTTATTTAGGACCGGGTCGTTACAATTCCCCTACAAGCCTAGAAGATAACTACGTGACAACCTAGGTACTCAGAAGGATCCATCAATCACAAGTAGATTCTTACAAAAAAAGTAATCACAAGCTCAAACAATCTTAGGTAAGAAATTAGCACTACCTCCCTATGCAACATTCTTCTCCAAACTTAATTAAGCTAGCGGCTTGTCCTTCATGGAAATGGCAACTAGTCAATCAGCTTCTTCACCCTATGGCACATCAACTCAACTCCAGATAGAACAGAACAATGAAATATAGATTCTGAGATGAAACAGTCAATTTCTTCAAGAAATTAACCAAGAATTTGATCTAGACTAAAGAAGATGACTAGTCAAAATGAACCCAGATGCAGATTTTAAAAGTACAATAGATTTCAAAAAACCATTTTCAAAATCTCACAATGAAAAACCTAGACTTCACTAAGTAGAGAATGCAGAGTAAAATTACTCTACAAAATTCTCAATGGGTGAAGTAGATTTCGAAAATAGAGCATATTTCAAAAGCTATTTGAAAACCTAATTTCCAGAAGCCATGAACACTCTCAGACAACCCAAATAGAAACCTTAATTTTCCAAAATGGTGCAAATGAAAGAGATGATAGATTGAAACTTAGATGTGCAAAGATTAAGAGTGAAAGTCCAAAAGCCCGAAAGAGAGCCTTCTTCAGTTCTTCTTCGCCTTCTTAATTCTCCCCATATGTTTATCTAAAACTCTATCTCTCCGAAATCCCAAACCTTTCAAAGCCATGCTTGTGCAATCTCAAATCGTTGTATTTATTGTTTACAATTTTGTCTGAAAGTCTTTGCCTTTTTTACACCATTGCCATAAATAAAAACCCTAGCCTCACTTGTTGCTGAAAACCCAATTCAAAGCTTCATAATAGGTTTTCTGTCTGCAAATTGCTTCTTGTAGCAATTTGATGTTGGGGGTAGTATGTCGATGATAGTTGGGGGAAATGCAAAGGTATCATGCCACCAGCTACACTAGTGCAGTTAATAACAATGTTAGAGGTGGGACATCAGGGAGGGATTCTGTGTGAGCTGATTCAGCTGCATTGCCTGCTAACTTATCTCTAGCTTCTAGGCGCACATCGCAGTTAAACCCTTACAAGTTGAAGAAACCGGCTAGTGACCCTCACCTCATAGGATGAGTGTAAGTCGGTGTCAACGGATGGGCAGAAACCAGCTAGTGAGGAGTGTGAGACACATCCCTAGATTTTTTAGGATTGAAGCCAAAACCTTTTGTATTAAGATTGATGATTTATCTTTTGGGGGTTTATCTTGATTAATGAGAGTCTCATTTTCCACATATCCGTCGAACTGGGTTGTGTATTGTGGATTTTAAAACAGCTACAAGATGCTATGGGCAGGAACGAATAGAAATTCTTTCAAAAATTTAGAGGAAACTCCTATCGACTGTGGATGGAGAAGTCATGCAACAAGAACGGATGTTTTCTGAGGTTGTCCAAATGTCTGTGTTGTTGGTTGGAATTTCACAAGGTAGAGGAGGGCTGGGGTGGATAAAGCTAGAGGAAAGTTTAGCTGTATTGTTATTCGGCAAAAGCTTCGTAAAGAAAAGATCTGATCCTAGGGGAGAGGAACAGAATGAGTTGCATGATAAACCTAGAATTTCAGCTAAGTCTTATAAGGAGGCGGTAGAACAAAATGGTATAGTGGGAACAAAAGTGGAGAAGAAAAAAGAATATACTTTAGTAGAACAACACAAATCATCTCAGATGGTCATGGGAGGTGATGAACAAAACTCGAGTTGGGTGGTAGCCTGTGAGAGGAGTACATCAGACTTGGAAGAATATTGAAAAAGCTTTGGGCAGCTGGCTTCAATTCGTAGTAGAGTTATTTCCAAATCAAAATAACAAGGCATTCTTTGTTTGTAATAGTAAATATGAGGCAACAAGAGTAGGGGGAGCAAGTAAATTGAAGGTGGACAAACAACCGGAGGTGTTATTATGGTGTTGGGAGCAAAGCTTGAAGAACAACATAACAAAAGTGGTAAGCTACGGCGGTTGGATTGCTGTCACTAGGCTTTCGATACATTTGTGGTCCAAAAAGTACTTTGAACGAATTGGTGATTCTTGTGGGGGTCTGCTAGAGGTGAGTTGAAAGACAGAGAAGCTTAAATACCATTTTGAAGCCAAACTGAAGGTCAGGAAAAATATGTTTGGATGTTTACCCAAATTACTCAGATTAGCAAAAGGAAACGAGGTCTATTATGTTCAGATCAGACCAATTTCACCTACAATTTTGCCAATCCAGCCAGATCGTAATAACCCAGTGAAATTTAATCTGGTGTTGACTTAGGTTAGAGCAAACTGCATGGAGAAACAGTAGATAAAAGAAGGCGGACCGTTGTTCGAGGGTGCCTCGACAGATGGTAGACATACAGAAAAAAGGAACACATGCCTGACCACTGATTCCCAAGTCATGCGGAAACCACCGGTGGTCTTTGGCACCATCAAGGAAGCTTTCACACTTGACGAACAATCACGTGCAGCACCAAAAGAAAATGTGAACGTGGAAGATTGGGACACATGGCTGATCAAAGATGCCATAATGGGTTTCAAAGGATCTAAAGTTGGGCCTAGAGCAATATTCAATAAGGTCTAAGAGCTGGGAACGGCAATGGGTCTGATCCATCATAATGAAATGGGGGAAAAGGTTAGGAAAGCCCAGGACTATTTGCTTCTGCCAATAAACATGCCCATTTGTGATAGTGACTTTGGAAGGGCTTGAGAAACAAGTGGGTCGATTTAAAATCTCCTACCTCATATTCAAATATTTTTTACAAAATTTGGGCTGAACAAAAGCAAAGGTAGGGGACTATCACGTTTATCTCCCTCTGAATTTGGGAATCAGCGTGAGAAAGATAAGGAAATGGTACAATATCCCACATCGACCAATAGAGAGGGAGTGATGTGCCTTATATGTACATGCCCACCTCCATCTAGCACAATGCCTTTTGGGAGTTCACCGGAGTCATAGGAATTCGAAGTGAAGCGAGTTGGGACTAGAGCAATCCTAGGATGGGTGACCTACTGGGAAGTTGCTATGAGTTTTCAGAAACAAAACCGTGAGGGCAGAGAGGAGAGCCCAAAGCCGACAATATCGTGCTACTGCAGAGCCGATCCCGGGATGTGACAAATGGTGGCACCATCTCTAAGATTGACCTCAAGTATTGCAAGACAGAGGAGCAGATTGCAGACATCTTCACTAAGGCACTTCCAAGAAAATTTAAATACAAATTTAAATTCTGATTAATTCCTTAAAAGATTAAACATTGCTATAATCCAATTCAGTTTTTAAGTCCCTTTTTTTTCCCTGCATTTATGATATTTTGTGAAACCCCGTATTTATAAAATTATATACTTTGAAGATTTAATATTTTGCCGTTTAATTTATATATATATATATATATATGTGTGTGTATATAGGTAAAAGAACTTCAAAATATGAATGATACAACATTGGAAGATATTTGCGGCTATCTCAAGCCAAAGATCTTCGAGGAGAATGAGATGGTGGTTGAAGCGGGACAGCCACTTAACGCAATGCTTATTATTACAGCAGGCTCTATGCAGGCGTACCGGCCAATTAGGGATGCTGGAGACGCACATCCCTCAACCTCATTCGAAACTCTTAATGAATATATGTTTGGAGAACAACTTTTGGAATGGGCAGCGAAAACCATAACTTTCGATGACCAACCTGTTTTGATGAAAACTATTCGATGTTCCGGAAAGGTAAAGGCCTTTGCTCTCACAGTTGATGACTTGAAAAAGTTAGTGCGCGAAAAACACATCTTCCCGAAGTCAACAGGTGCAGTTTAGACAATCCTTGAAACTTGAAATAGTTGGCGCTTGTTTTTATTATTTTATTATTTTTATAATGTACTTGGCACTAATTTGAAACAGATGGCATTGTCAAAATTGCTGCAACGAAGATACAGGAGAAATTAAAGGCGATATTTTTGTGGATGAAAATAAATGGCATTCCTGATTACGTGGCAATAAATATTGTGCATGGTTTTAGTAAAAGAAAATTGGAAGAAAAAACAGATGCTGAAGTGGATGTGAATTATGTCTTTTCTGTTCTTGAAGAATATGGGACAAGGATTATGCGGCGCCATTTCTGCATGGAAACTCTGAAAAAAGTACGTTTTCTGCATATAAAAATAGATCCCTTCAACTTGAAAGCTCTATATATAATAACTCTAACTAAAAATGAACTTTTGAATCAAATGCGGTGAATGAACTTGAAAGCTCTACAAATGATGATGCCATTGAATCTTTCTTTTAATTGCTAACCCTTTTTTTCACCACTTGTTTTCTATGTTGAGATGTTTGCTGCTAGGGTTTATTACAAGAATAATATCTTTCTCACTGTCATTCATTTACACAAAGGAAAAACGTACATATTTTCCTATACAAGAAGTCTATAGAATTAGAACAAAAGAATACAAGGAAGAATAAGCCTTGGCTCATCATGTCCCTTCCACGTAGGTACTGTGTGAGCTGGCTACTTGCTAGATCGGGTGCAAGTTTGTTGAGTGCCTTGAGTATTTTTTTCTTCTCTTTCTGACCTTTGGATGATTTGATTGTTTTGTTTCTTAACATACCCTCTCAAGCGGAGTTGTGGTGAGACAATGATAAGCTTAGAACTCAAGTGTTGAAATTGGGCTTTAGGTAAGCCCTCTTGGTGGAGATGTCAGCAATTTGATAAGGTGAGGAAACATGGCTGATGGAAATGGAGTTACTGGTGACAAGTTGTCGGATACAATGGTAGTCAATTTCAACGTGTTTGGTGCGGGCATTGAATATGGGATTAGCTGAGAGACGGGGAGGTTTGTCAAGGAAGAAATGTAAATCTTTGATAAAAGAGCACAGCCATGTAATCTCGGCAGTAGTATGTGATTAGGCACAATATTCACTCTCCAAGGAACAAAGATGTCAGCAATTTATTGTTAGTTTATTTGGGTTTTAGTTGGTGTTTGTTTGTATGGTTGAGCCTATAGCAAACGATATATTTGAAGACAATGGTATTATGGGAAGAAAAAAAAAACACTCAGAATGCTGAGATGGATAAAGATCAATCTTGAATATCTTATAAGGAATTAATCAAATTGAAACTTAGACGATGATTAGAATCTGATTTCTGATATACATATATAGGTAAAGGAGCTTCAACATATGAACGATCGTGAATTGGGAATGATCTGCGACCATCTCAAGCCGAAGGTGTTCGAGGAGAATGCCAAGGTTGTTGAAGTGGGAGAGCCACTGAACGCGATGCTCTATATTATAGCAGGCTCTATGCAGGCGGACCTGTCAATTACCGATGCTGGAGAAACAGCTCCATCAACCTCATTCGATACTCTTGAGAAAGGTATGTTTTTATTTATTTATTTATTTTGCCAAACGGTAGTCTGTATTTCATTCATTTGAAACTCTTGAAAAAGGTATGTTTGTTGGAGAACAACTTCTGTATTGGGCAATGAAAACCAAAGCTTTTGATGACCAACCTGCTTCGTTCAAAACTATCCGGTGTACCACAAAAGTAGAAGCCTTTGCTCTCACAGTTGATGACTTGAAAACTTTAGCGCTCTCCGGAGACATCTTCCCGATGAAGTCAAAAGGTGAAGTTTAGACAATCCTTACCTTTTGAAACTTGAAATATTTGGCACTTCTTCTTTTCTTTTTTCTTTGTTTGATCATGTAGTTCGCACTTATTTGAAACAGCTGGCATTCTCAAAATTGTTGCTGACCCGAAGATACGTGAGAAAGTGGAGGCAATATTTTTGTGGATGGCAATAAATAACATTTCTGATGATGTGGGGATAGATATTATGCATGGTTTTAGTCAAAACAAATTGAAAGAAAACATAGATGCTGAAGTGGATGTGAATTATGTCTTCTCTGTTCTTGATGAATGTGGGAGAAGCATTATGCGGCGCCATTTCTGCATGGAGACGCTGAAAAAAGTAGGTTCCTCTCTCTCTCTCTCTCTCTCTCTTTTTTGTCAGAAGCATGTTCATGAATCTCTATATAGAAATTATTAGGGTCATATAAAATAGATCCTTGCAACTTGAAAGCTCTATTTAATAACTCATTTACATTATAAATTCTAATCGTTATATTTACAAATGAAGCCACGGAATCTTTCCTTTAATTTCCTTTTTTTTTCACAACGTGTTTTCTGCATTCAGATGTTTGCTACAATATCTCTCTCCCTATTGTTCCTTTACACAAAGGAAAAACGTATATATTGTCATATACAAGAAGTCTCTAGAATTAGAACAAAAGAATACAACTTGATTTGTGAAATTTTGAAATCTTTAAAAGTGTTAGATTTACAATGTAATGCATATAGCCAATAGAATCTGGGCCAGTCATCAACAAAAATCACATAGTACTTGTGGCTACAATGAGAAACATGAGGGGCGGTGGCTTGCTTTTGGACAGATGAATGGGATAGAGACTGCCTTTAGTAGCGCCTTGAAATAGGATTTTCCTTGTAGTATATTATCCTTGATGATACCTGAGAAAGGAGTGCAAGTTAGATAACAATTGTTGTCATTGGAAAATTTGTGAACTGAGAGTAGGTTGTGTGTGGCTTGTGGAGGAATTTGATTTAAATGAAAAATGAGTGATAAGTGTACAGTGTTGGCAACATTAACTTTGTTAGATCCAGTGTATTCAGGATGCAGGGAAAATTTGCGCAAGCCATTTGTAAGGTTATTAGTGGCTCAAGAATAAGCATTCCAAGTTGTTGTGGATGAAGATAAGGGTGTGGTGGAAGTGTAGGTACAGGGTAAAGTGGGAGCTGAGGGGAGGGGATGAAGAAGGGACGGTTGGGAGAGAAGGGTTGTAGAAGCAAGATGAAGGTCTAGGGTTTCAAGAGGAAGATAAAGAATGTTGGTAGATAAGATTTGATGGAGGACGTGAGTTGAAGGATGACCTTGCCATTTGTGCCAAAGAGAGGTTGTGGCAATGGCGTTGAAGTAAAAAAAAAGGTAGCTTGCGTTTGGATAGATGAATGGGTTAGTGACTGCCTTCAGTAACGCCTTGAAAAAGGATATTTCCCCTACTATGATCCTTGATGACACATGAGAAATGAGTGCAAGTTAGATCAAAATTGTCATACGTCATTGGAAAATTTGTGAACTGAGAGCAAGTTGTGTGTTGTCGAGTGTGAATAAATTTTTTTTAAGTTAAAAGATGAGTGAGAAGAGTATAATATAGTGCTGATTCACCATTGGCAACATTAACTTTGTCAGGTCCAGTGTATTAAGAGAAAAGTTGCTCATGTCATTTGTAAAGAGATTAGTGGCCCGAGAATCAGAATACCAAGTTGTGTGGATGAAGATCAGGGTGTGGTGGAGTATATGTGGTAGAGGGGTAAGTAGGAGCTTAGGGGGAGGGAGTGAAGATTTTGGGTTGTAAAGTGTGATCCAAGTAAGAGCTATTGAGACGGTTTCTGCAAGGGAGAGCACCATGGCCTGGCTTTTTACAGATTTGGCCAATCGGGCAAGAGTTGGAAAAAGTGTTTGGCCGGAAGAAGTGACTGTTGGGAGAGAGGGTTTGTAGAAGAGAGCTTGGTTAGGATTTGGAGAGGGAGAGGTTTGAAAGGCATGGTTGGTAGGCTCATTGAAGAAGCGAGTGAGGAGCGAGTGAGGAAACATATTATGCAGCAGGAGGAAAAGAAGGTTGATGGATAACGTCAGAAGAAGAGGACTGGTAAAAGTCTGCGAAAGGGTTGGTGTCGTGAGAATTGTCCATAGGCACAAAAAACGAAAGAAAGAGTTTAGGATAGAGAAATAGTGATTGAAAGTTAATGGAAGAGTTAAGGGGCTTCATGTTGATGAAACACCGGTTCCCTCTGGTCACAGGGAACCCGATGGAGATAAACAAACCAACAAGCCCAAGATGACAATGAGTAATATATGAGAGAACACGCCGATAATTGATGAGGCTCGATAGATAACCTGCCTACGTCCCCGGAGAGTCACCACCTCCACTATAACATGAGAAAGATACAAGTACAAGAATAACCACTCAAGAGTTTTATACCCAAACCCGAGTCCCGTATCCAATAGGATACACCACTTGTACACCCTCTCTCATACATGTGAAAATCACTCTCACCCCAAGAGATATACCCTCTGTTGAACCCTTTATGAACCCAGCTAACTCCCTGCTGAAACATCCTCCAGGAGTTCGTGGGAATGCTTGCTTGCATCTCACAAGCAGTCCACTCCCTCTCTGCCATGCTCTCTCTCCCTTGCCTTGGTGCAGCTGAAGCACAGCAGCCCACGCACCCCTTGCATGCTTTGGTGCGGCTCACATGCACACCAGCCCACAACTCACTCATGCCTTTGGTGCAACACAAGCACACTCCCACTTGCATGTACCCTCCCCTTTTACAAACCATAAAAGGAAGGCTGATTTTCACCTCCCAAAAACAGCCCACGTACATGCTAGAAGAGCCACAATGATGGCCAGTCAAAAGGCTCCCCAAGACAGCATCATTAAAGACAAATGATGATGTCTTCCTTCCCATAATTGCAACAAACACCATCATGACATGCAAAAATATTCCTCCACTAAGGAGGGAACCCAAGCCACCGAAAGCATGTGCAACTCCCTTATTTTTCTCTTCCTTTCAGCCATCAATTGTAGACCATGCATGCATCTCCCATACTTGCATTCATGTGCTTTGAAAGAGGAAAAATAACAGCCGTACATCTCGACTCCACTAAGGAGGGAACCATAACACTTCAACTCAAAAACTCTAATAATAACCCATCTATATTACCTAGTCTTAGTAAAATTCAATTTTTGAATCAAATGCCATGAAGATTGTTTTGATTAAGATATAAATGATGCCACAGAATCTCCTCTTTAATTGGTTACTCTTTTTTCACAACCATCCAGGTTTTTAAGCAATGCAATAATATTACCTCGATAGACATTTTTATTTCTACTTCTATAATAATTTGATTATAGCAAACGAAATATTTTATGACGATGGATTCATGAGAAGGCAAAAAAAATCAATAAAAACACTCAGTTGGAACATACATGCTGAGATGGATCATGTATATATATCCAATAGATAGAGATCAATGTTTAACCTTTCGAAGAATGTAATCCAAATTGAAGCTTATACGAGGATTAGAATCTAATTTTCTGATATGTATGTATATATAGGTAAAGGAGCTTCAATTTATGAATGATCAAGCGTTGGGAACGATTTGCGACTATCTCAAGCCAAAGATGTTCAAGGAGAATGCCCAGGTCGTTGAAGCGGGACAACCACTTAACGCGATGCTCTATATTATAGCAGGCTCTATGCAGGCTTACCTGCCAATTAGGGCTGCTGGAGAGGCATGTCCCTCAACCTCATTCGAAATTCTTGAGAAAGGTATGCTTGTGGTGGGAGAACAACTTCTGGATTGGGCAGCGAAAACCAAAACTTTTTATGACCAGCCTGTTTCGTTCAAAACTGTCCGATGTGCCGAAAAAGTAGAAGCCTTTGCTCTCACAATTAATGACTTGAAAACTTTAGTGGTCTCCAAAGACATCTTCCCGAGGAGTTCAAAATCCGAAGTTTAGACAACTCTTAGCCGTTGAAACTTCATGTAGTTGGCACTTCCTGCAACAAGATTGATGAGATACTAAACAATTTTTAAGAAAAAACTAACCATGAAGGTCAGGAGGAGGTTGGTTTGTTTATTTTTTTTATCGTGGATGAAAATTCTATTTTTTTTCATTTCATGAATTAATTAATACGTTCATTTTCATTTTGGGGTTTCCTTTTTTGAGAAATAAATTATGTGTGAAACCGAAAAATGAGGGCAAAAGCCCAAAGATATACCGAACCACAATGTGGATATCATACATTTCTTGTGTAATTTGATAAATTAATTGCATGTGTGGTGCCTCAGACAAGCCGAGCCGTTTAATTAATTAACTCACTTCGGACACCAATGAGTCGTGTCTTCTGTTTCCTATAGTTGGATGTGAAAATTAGCAAAGAAAGCACAGTGGTGGTGGATTCCCCCTCCCCTCCATGGCACCTACGATCAAACCCCAATAGGGTTTCTCTTCTCCAATGTAACCCAAAAAAAAAAAAAAAACAGAGCAACCCTTCTCAAATGCGTGAAGAATTACTCTACCCAAACTAGTAATCATCAGCTCTAACAACCAAATGAATCACATCCCTTTGATGCCTCCCCTGATACTCACTCTTGAAAGTTGGAAAAGAATACTAATTATTGAGTAACCTAGAACTCATAAAAAGTAAAAGCAATATAAAACAGTTGATTTGTTATAAAATGAACGGGATATGTTAGAATATTGAGCTGCATATAAAATAAATAAGACACAATATTTAACGAGGTTCGACCTTGCCTACTTCCTCGGAAAGCAGCAGTAGTAACTTTTTCACTATATAAAATAATAGGGCTACAACTTTAGTGTTTACAATATATGTGGCTCACTGATTTCTCTATGCTATCTTTTTCTCTCCACTCACTCACTTTCTTTCTTCCTTCTCTTCTTTCTCTTTGGGCTCTCTCTTCCTTCTCTGATAGTTGGTGTATCTATGCAAAGGCGGAATAATCCTTATTTATAGGCTGAGGAAATGATGCCCGTGAGTGTGCATGTGATAAGCCTCCAAACAACTTTGCTTAATTTCTTTGTGGGCCCCATAAAGGTGGGCTCCACATGTTTATTCTTTACAACATGATTATGAATAAAAATACTGCGACCGTGGCCGATTCTGAGCTTCATGTACAATCGGATTCGCTATGGACCGCCATCAAGAAATATTTTGTCTTATCCAAGGTTGGCTGCCAAGGGATTAGCTTTGAGGATGCCTTTGTTATCTTTCGACTTCATAGTTGAATTTCTCGCTATCCTTCCCGTCCCACAGGTAACAAACACTATACCTTTTGTCCTATATATGCACACAACTAGATTTTTTTATAGTAAATTTGACTTACACCCTTCAAATTCAATTTGCCGTACCTAAAACCCTTCACTTTTTGTTCCTATAAATAATACCCAATTTGTATAAGTAAAAACCCATGACTAGGATCCAACTCAGCAAGTTACCTAATTAAGCATAAAATCTGATTTATTGTACTTTTCAGATTCCAAAAATACCCCAACTAAGCCATTATTGCATTTTGTATATTAATGTAGGAATCAATATGGCTTTTAATTGGATTGTATATAATGACAGATGTTGAATTTGGAAAGATCTTCAAATGGTTGTAATGGATGTAGAATTAATTTTGAAACATTTTTAAAAAATTTAACAATAAATTCAAATTTAGGTAATCGGTTTGTTTAATAAAATGTTTATGTTATTTTCTTTTTATGAATTATACATGACTAATAATCCACTTTATAACTGTTTATGAATAAAACTGTACATACTAATTATGTTGAAAAAATAATGTACCTATTACTTGTTTGTTTTATGAAAAACATAATTTACCTAGTATGAAAAGTGTACATAATTATCTATTTCAAATAATGTACCTATACACATTTACAGGTATGTTGTAAAATAATTTACCTGTGGGTAAATAATGTACCTATATTTTATATAAATTATTGTGTACCTATTTTTAATTATGAAAAATATGCGCAATTACAAAGTAACTGACTTTGTTTTTTGTTTTTAGTAAATAATATACCTATATTTTATATGCGTATATTTATATTATATTTTTCATAGGTACATTATTGGATATGTAATTTACAAATTTTTTTGTTTGTTTGTAATTTTAGGGGGCGAGATGTGAGAGGGAATGACAACTAAAAGAAATGGGGTGATTGATATGCTATTAATAAGGAGCATATTAATTACAATTATGGCAGTTAATGAAATGCTTGAAATAAATTATAAATAAAATATGAAGTTTAGTGGCAATGATGTAAAAACATAGAAATACTACGACCTCTTATATCCTACTAGTCATTTAAATTTGAAATTGAGTTTTACACATAAATTTATAGAGTGATGGGTATATGTCTAGGAAATAGAAAATGTAGGAATCTATTGTGAAGATCCGTATTTTAAAATATATATATAAATATATATATATATATATTGGTTATATTTTTAATTATCTTGGTACATAAATGTAAACATTGTTGTTATAATTTTTTACTAATTATTATACTACTACAATAATAACTTATATATATATATAATTGTTTTGTTTTAGGTGTTATACTTTTAGATTTTGTTCTTAGTTATTAAAAAAAAAAAACAAAACAAAAATAGTAGTAATATTAGAAATAAGTTTATGTATTGCTTTTAACTTTATCTCTTCCTTGCCGACCAAGTTGAAGTGGCTTAGATAATTTGTACAAACACACTTTAAGACTCCAAGTGTCAATCTATTGAGATGACTAAGCCTTATTTAGCATGAGGTGTTGGCAAGTTGATAAATAGCTATCCTAAACTTGGAGATCAAGTTCACACGTGGTCATCACCTCTTCACCAATTAGAACAATTTGAAACCTCTTGGTATTACTATAAATAGGACACTTCCTTTGTTTTTTTGAAAGCATTTTTACCTGCATGAAAGTTCTTACAAAGAGAGAAGAAAAAACGTAGAGGGAGAGAGAGCAGTAAGGAAATTCTTGGAGGAGGTACTTAGCTTGGGTTTTCGTAATTTGGAGCTAGCTTTGGAGTTAAGGTAGGGGTTTTTTGGGGGGCCTTTTTCAGAGATTGATTTAATTAAATTTCGTGAGCATAATATTATACATGGTACTGTTTGATTTACGTACTCTTAACTGTTTGAACAATGTGGGCATGATTATATGTACATTGGTGATATTTAAATGATTACATTGTTTTTATGAGATATGTGAACTATATAATGTGAGTTCTTGGGTTGAGAAAATAATGGTGGAAAAAGAGGGTAATGGGAATGATCTTTTGTGTAGTTGAGTCTAACTCCTGACAGGTACAGTCTCGGGGATCCCACAGTGCACATGGTTTTTATTGGGTGATTCGGGACTGGCGAAAGGGAGTTAGACAAGATGACTAACAAAATGGGGAATTATGGATGATTAAAATGGGTGTTAGTTCATATAAATGGGCATTCGGGACCAAGTGGTATAAGCATGGTATGGGACGTGCAGGTCTGCTTGTCCAGTTATATAAACTAACGGGATTAGATGAAGAGCATTCATGCATTGTTACTAATAATGTGAAATTTGACTGCTTGATTATTTGTCACTTAATTTAATTATATCAATTTATAGTAAAAAGGTTTATGTCCCTACTGAGCTGTGGTTTCGCTCACCCCCTAATAGATTTTGCAGGTACCGAACCTGAAATCTAGAGCTTGTGATGATTTTTGGCATGTCTATAGAATGTAACATAGCTTGTGGTTGAATAATGAGCTACTCTTTAAGTGAACTATTGAGTAGTTCTAACTTGTAAAATAATGTAAATTTTTATGGTTTCAAACGTTATCGTTTCCGCGTTTCTGCTGAATATTTTATGTGAAATATCTATTTTATTTATTTAAATGTCTTCTTCACATTTTAGTTATAGTTTGTATTCAATTCTATAATTAAGGTGTGAATCACATCGTAACCCAAGGTTTTGTAAATCCGAGGGTTGGGGTGTGACAAGTTGGTATCAGAGCTTTGTTTTACGATTTCATTAAATTGTTTTGTTACTCACTGATCTATTAAAATATTGTTTAGGATGCAACCCGATCAGAGTAATGATACATGGGGAGGGTTCCAAATGGGACCCGAAGGCCTTATCCCAATAGACGAAGAAGTATACCATAGTTGCCTACGTAACCAAGCCTATGTGGACGTCGTTAATGAAGTTGTAGAGACAGGGTATAGAAGGATGTTTTATACACCAGAAATGCAAAGACTTGTTGTTAGACATCAATTGCAGGCCAATAACATAAGGAGTCAATATCAGTTGAATATTGAAGCACACTCTTACAACCAGGTATTAGAAGATGCTGCAATTATTGCTGCTGATATGTGGCCACCACCAGGAATAGACTTACCTTATGTTCCAGAACCACAGGACTTAAACTTTGTGCGGACCGGAGATGAAGCCTATTTGGAACTTCTGGACCTTGATGCTTTATCTGCTGAATCTGTTGCGTCAGTAGTTATCATTGAACCACAAAATCCTAGTCCAACTATCATCAATATTAGTTCTGATGATGAATAGATTCTCTCAGAAGTTTGACTAATAAGATAGTGTAAGTCTAACAAGATGATTTTGGTATGTATAGTTTTTGGTAAGCAACCTTATGAAGGTTTTTAAATAGAAAGTTCCTTGTAATATAGGTTTGTGACTATTTTGTTAAAATAGGTTTGTAACAACTTATAAATATTTAATAAGCATGTTTGATTTTCTGTAATATTTCTTTTTTTTCATATAATTTATCAATGTTATATATATAGGTATGTTTTCCTTTCTGATTTCTATTGACATGATTAATTGCATAAAAAGTTGCTATGAATTAATTAATTGTCAATTTCATTTTTCATAATATGTATTACTTCATACAATTATTTTTGTGTCATGCCAGTATTTTTGATCTTGATATATTGAGTGATTTAACCTAAACTCAGTTATGTGCAACTCATCAGCTTACACACTAGCAATTCTTTTTACTGTATCATATAGGTTTGCATTTAACTTACAAAGACAAGTGGCAGTTTTTAGTTTTGTTAGATTCTATTAAAATCTTGTGTACATTTCAGTATAGTTTGGAGTTTTCTTAAGTATAGCATTCAATCATTTTATTTAGTTTATTTGACTCTTCGATTCACTAGATTATAAAAATCCATACTAGATTTCGTTAGCATCAACACATTTTATTGGTATCTGTCATTGTGTGTCTTACGTTGTGCATATGACAAATATGCTTATTTTAATATTATATATATATATATATATATATATTTTAATCTTGTGGAATTATTTGGTATCAAGGTTTAATTATTAAGATGGCTGGAGTAGAAGGACAAAATGAGAATGATGTGAGTGATAGTATGAGAATAATGTTAGCCATTCAAGATATGGCATCTGCTATTCGTGAGACAAATCAACAAAACCACGAACCCCATCAGGAAACTCAAGATGATCAAATAATGAGGATTCAAGGAGAATTTCGTAAGACACGACCACCTGTGTTCAAGGGTGATCCAAACCTTATGGCAGCAGAAGAATGGTTAAGACAAATAAAGAGAAAGATGAATGAACAAAGAGTTCCTGGAAACTTGAAAGTGACCATTGCTTCTACCTATTTGGAAGGACAAGCTTATCATTGGTGGGAATCTGTCTTGGCTATGCCTGATGTTGAGGTTGCAACTTAGGTTGCCTTTGAGACAATGTTTGTGGAGAAATATTTTCCTGAAACTATGAAAACCATGAAGGTACGTGAGTTCACAAATCTGTATCAAGGTGGTATGACTGTGGGACAATATCAAGCTAAGTTTGAAGAACTCATGCGTTTTGCTCCTTACATAATTCCTGATGAGTCTGCAAAAGCAAAGAAATTTGAAGAAGGATTGAGACTAGAGGTCAAGGAGAAAGTGGAACTTTTTAAATTGAAAAAGTATACTGAAGTTGTTGATCGTGCCTTAATGGCCGAACAAAGGATACCTAGTTCTAAAAGAGTTTTTGAAACTAAGAATCCTAACGGGGGACAAAGTAACAAACGCCAAAGATTTTTTCCCTCTCGTTCTCGATATCAAAATCCAAGATCATTTGAGGCAACTCAAAACTCAGGATTTTGTTATCATTGTCGACAGATAGGACATTACCGGAGGGATTGTCCCCAGCTACAATCATATCAGATACCTGTTGCTCCACAACCACAACCACAGTTTCGTGCACCACAACAACAATTTCAAGCTCCACAAACACAGTACCGTACTCCGTACCAAGCCCCATATCAAGATTCACTAAATCAGTTTAGAGGTCTGTTAGTCAACAGACACAGCGTCCAAGGGACAACCTACACAACAAAGGCCTAGGGCACCAGGAACGCAAGGAGGTCGGAAGAACTCACTCAAGGACGAGTATATGCTGTTGGACAAGTGTGAGCCGAATGAACCTACTGTGGTGGAAGGTACATTTCTAGTTTTTAACTCGTGGGCTAGAATATTGTTTGACCCCGGTGCTACAAATTCATTCATATCCGTATCATTTGCATCTATTCTTGGAATAGAATATGAATTTATGAAATCCTCGTTGATGATTGGATCTCCATTGGGTAAATGTGTTGAAGTTAATAAGTTGTGTAAGTCCTGCCCAATAGAGATATCAGATCATAAACTTGTTATTGACCTGATGATATTGGAATTTATGGTGTATGATGTAATATTGGGAATGGACTTACTTACCCAATTTAAAGCTATTCTTGATTGCGGTAGAAAGATGGTGACTATGACTGTCAGTGAAGGGGAAACATTCAGTTTTTATGGAAATAGGAATAGTTGCAAGCCTGAATCAATCTTGGATAATAAAAATTGCAATTATTTGAGATTGATTGCTCACATGGCCAATAAGGATCTGGGTGATCCGAATTGGAAATATGTTGCTGTCTATTTATTTGGTAATAATTATATATAAATCCGTGTTATTTGAGGGATCCGTTAATTGAAGCCCACTATAAAACACACTTATCCAAAATAAGACATCGAATGAAATTATATAAGCATCACATAAGCTTTATTTTTCACATTTTCATGATAATTTACTTTTGTTACTTGGTTTCTTCTTACAACGATATATCCTTATGGAATTTTCTCGAATAATTAGTAACTTCTTGGTGTTTTTAGATGCTTGGAGCTATTTGGTACTTTCTTTCTATTCAATGAGAGACGACATGTTGGCATGAGGCTTGCAAAAGTACTGAAGGATGCAAAGCTATTCATTATTGCGATGAGATTGACACTACTCATTCAACAAATAATATCACATTCCTAAATGAAAAATGTCCTATAAATCCAGCAAATACAAAGCAGTTCGACTTTGGAATATTTCTTGAAGCTCTTAAATCTGGTAACACAGGCCAAATAAATTTCTCAACAAAATTCTTTTACACTTTGTGGAGGGGCTTCAGAAATATGAGGTTTGCATTACAATAGATTAAAAATTAGATGGGGGCCTAGGGCCATGGCAGGCCTGGCTATGGCTCCGTCCCTGTTTGCATACATATTTTGAACAAAAAGTTAAGATTGTCTTCCTTCGATTTTCTTACTGTAACTAAGCATTACATTAACTTCTTCTGCCCTTCTTATTAGTATCTCATATATTAATTACTTGATCATCAATTGATTTGTAGCAATTATGGCACGGATCTTAAAAACGAGCAATTACTTGTGGGAAAACTGCTTTGCAATTCTTATTTCTGCTATTGGCTTACTACTATTTTCATATCTCATTGGAAACGTTCAGGTACGTTCGCGATGTTATATCTCTACATTATAACTTGTTAATCATAAACTGAAATTTTTCTTTTTCTTGGGATCGAAACAGACATGTATGCAGCAGTTGACAACTACAAATCCTTTGGAGGTTGAGAAGGGGAAAGAGGGCGAGATACGATGCTGGATGTCCAGAAATTGTCTGCTTGAGTATATGAAGATAAAAATGATGCCAAACATAAATCAAAACTTGCGAGACAACATGTCCGCTGATGCAAAACTTGCGAGTCAACATGTCAGCATGAATACGCTAAAGAAAGTATGCTACTCAAACCTCTCAATATATCGAGATTTCTGGCCGTTACTATTAGAATTTTAGAGAGACGGACAACAATCCACAGTTACCAACACCAATATCTGCATATGATGAATCTTGTTCTTATCGATCAATAATGTACACGTGTAGGTAATGCTTCAATATATGGATCCTAAAGTGCTGGAAATGATGTGCGGGTATCTCAAGCCAGTGACTTATGAGCAACTTCATTTTATGCTCATCATCACAGAAGGCATTATATGGACGTGGACGCCTACTAGTACTACCTGTAGTTCTAGTAAAACAAATGCGGATCCCGGTGGAATTTCAAAAATTCTAACATTAATTCTCGTCATGATCGGTGGAGGAGACGAGTCCATCATGCGAGCTTAAATAGAAGAAATCTAGGGTGTTTTTGCATAGTCTTATCATTTCATCTATGTTATAACATGTGTATGTATTTATTAATACTACTTTAGATCCATGACATATTAACCATGCCGTCCATCTATATTATTGCACATAAATTAATAATCCCAGGAGAACTTATATAAATTTTCTTAGAATATGATATTTAAAGCCAATGGAGCAAATTAAAATGAAGAGGATTGGTTTCATAAAGGACTGCTTAACTAAATTAATAACCCCTGGAGATATATATGTTTTCTTTACACTTGACTTTTTGTTTTCCAAAAGTTTCTTTGGGCCAGAATTTACATGGCTCACTAAATTCCCCTCCTCATCATTCCCACGGCATGGAAAAAGAAAAGCTTCCATTCAAATACCAATGTTTTATTGTGATTTAATCCTAGTCACCAAACACGACCTTATTATTTTTGTTATTTTCTATTTGAATATAAAAAGTAGAGGAAAGGAAGAAGCCATTTGGTAGAACAACAAATCAAACTGACAGCAAAAAGGGTTTCCTTCATTATTGAGGGATCATCAAGAACAGGATGGGGATTTTTTATTTTTTATTTTTGGGGGTAAATACGACGAGGTATATCCCCAATCCGAAGTTTGGGATTAGTCACTGCTAGGGGTTCGGCTTGTTCCTGGCCACAAAGTGTTCCCAACTGAATTTGAACCTCTGCTATTGAAGCACTAGGTAGTTCGCCAACTGGAGAAGGCAGTTTGTCAACCACACCACACCTTGTGGTTATAAAATGAGGATATTTGTTCCCTAAAGCCCCTTATTTCTTTTAAAATTTATAACTTTATCTGAGAACAAGTAAATGATAAAATAATGGAAAAGCAAACTATTTCCTTCTTCGGTTTCTGAGTATTCCAAAGATAAAATAAGATGGAAAGTAAAAGATCATTCCATTCCAAAATAAAAGGGAATACAATTCTCATTCCCCTTTTAACATTCCTGTCAAATAAATAGATTGCTAGTTCACTCATTTGCCAGAGATTATCAAAGTATATTATTATTATCATTATTATTATTATTATTATTGTTTGACACCATTTTCTTGGTGTGCTAGCTGCCCTCCAGCTGATTAATTTGAGTTTGTATAAATCTTTAGTTGTTTAATTATTGTATTTGTTCGAGCTCAAGCTGCCTAGCTAATATCCACATATATTTACGTTACGCCAGAAGTGGAATGATTGAGAAGCCACGAATATGTTTCCTGCCCTTGTATTATATCTCTCATCACAAGAGTATATGATATGCTAGTTTCGTGTAACATGTTTCCCCAAAGTTCACAGTGATTAGTCTTAAACTAAAAGCCTTGTAGGGGCAACTCTTGCAACCTCAAGGCTCAAGCTTTATTCGTGTCACATCATCTTTTCTTCTTTTTCTTTTCGGAAACAAGAGTACGTTTGTTCTTTTCTTCTGGTTTGGGGAATTGTTTATTCAATTTTCAGGGTTTATTACAATAACTTTTCGTACATATGATATGAGAGGAGGCTCCAGAACATGAAACCCAAAGCCGAATGACATGCTTATACCCTCAAATATTATCAGCCACAGTAGTCTGGTCTTTTTACTTATGTATAAATAACTTTTCTATTGTTTTTTAATTAACTACTTGTACATCCCAAGGTAAATTAGTAGTGTGTGTGAGAAATCTCCCTCTTCTTTGTAGTTTAGATTATCGCTTGTCGTTTAGCGTCTCCTACAAAGATTGTTCATTCATTTAAAAAAAAAATAACTAAACTTAAATGAAATTGGTGTGCATACAATCAAATCTTATGAATTAGTGAGCATATTTTGTGAGTGCAAAAATGAGATGTAATCTCAATCATATAAGTCCACCATGTCATTAAGTTTTATCAAATTATTTTGCCGAATTAGTATATTACTGGTTAAATAAGCATGTCTCAAAGTTTCGTTAAAAATTTACATATTTGTATAACAATTTTTTATTCAATCTTCACTTTCCATAAAAATTTATGTATTTTGAGACCCCGATATTTTAGAAGTGATCGAAGTTTAACACCTTGCTTACAATATCCAAAAGGAATTAACAGCTCAATTACAATAGTAGCTTCATTTACTTTTTATTTTTAATAGGTATTAGCTGACTAGAGTCAACTGTCCAGCTCATCAAGTTTTGTTATTGTCCTGTATAAAAGGCAATTGTGCCTTCATTCAATGCATATACAGACAAATAGAAATCAGTTTTTCTCTCCAGAGTTTTTTCGTTTGGTCTTCTTCGATTCACACACATCCTCTGTTTCCATGGAAAGGTTACGTTCTTACAATAACTGGTGGGAGATGGAAGACGGAGAGTATACCCGTCCTCCCAGGTAAGTCGTCATTTGTTTTTCTAATGCATATATATATTATAGCTTTATTCACAGAATGCGTAGGCTGTAGCACTACGCGCGTTTGGTTCGCATAACGGGTTCTTTCAAAATGAAATTTTCCTGCCTATCGCAAGCGCATGAAAATGAAAAGGTTTTAGGGCTTTCCACAGAAATGTCCATTTTAACATGACATGTTTTATATATATATAGGGTCTATTTGGAAAGAAAAATTTAAAATTGCCACTTGTCATTATTTGATTGGTTCTTATAAATTTTTAACACTTAACTAACTAGAAATTGACAAGTGACAATTTGTATAATATGTCATGCTAAAATGGATTTTTGAATAAATATCTCAAACTTTAATTCTACTGTTTGAAAATTCTTGAAAAGAAAGCGATGAAATACCTTTTTTTTTTCTTTTCTATTTTCTCGTTTAGTTTATGCAGTAATAAATAAGAATCAAAATTTGTTGCATTACGTAATTAAAAAGTAGCATTTTAAGCTTACAACCAAGATCATTTGGACATGTTAGATGTGTTCTCTAGTCATTTCAATAAAACTCTCAAGATGACCAAGGTATATGTACGAATTCCTCCATTCATGGGTTTGTATATGTATGTGCGTTTGTTTTCGTTGCTGGTCTTTAGAGCAACTCCACCCATTTGCCCTTAGCCATGGCAAAGGGGGAGCTAGGGCAGCCACTATTCACGTGAATAGTGGTTGCCCTTGCAAATAGTATTTTGTGTTTCCACCCGTTGCCATGGCTAAGGGCAGTTACTAAACCCTGAATTGGTTTAACTATGTGGGAAATCTGCCCAACAGGACAAGCCCGGTCAAGTTTTCCTCTTTAATTTTCAAATTTTGGCAGTAAATTTGAAATTTGAAAAATATATAAAATCAAAATTTTGAATTTCTTACCATATTTATTTCAAAGGACAAATGGGCATAAAAAGTGAGATCTAAATACTAATGGGTCTAGATCAGAAAAAAGAAGACAATATGGGTCAAAAATCTAATAGAAGCCAAACCTTTTGGGCTTGGATTTAAAGACCCCTAAAAAAATCTCAAGCTACCCTCTTATCCATATTATATTATAAATAAATAATAAAAAAACCCGAAGTATTAAACCGGATCCTAAGTTTTAATTGTATTTGATTTGTTGGATTTGATTGAACTATCGGATGAGATCACCATTACATCAAGAATTATTGTTTTGAGATATGTTATTTTGTATTTGTCTTTTATTTCCTGACTAGTTCAGGTTGGTTTATACGAAAACCAAAATGGCTAATCATAAATAAGTAGGAAAACCACTTACAATGCAATTGTTTATATTTCAGGACTATCGCTGAGATTATTAGTCATGTTCTCGCACGTGTGGCCTATATCGTGCGGTTAGTATATGCATATAACTTTTGGTCGAAAGGTTTATTGGTTCTTATTATTCATTATTGTTCTCTTATATATGTTAAACTCTTAATTTATGCCTCTATTGAAGAAAGTAAGTACAAGAAATCAAAAGGACAAACTAATTTGCAGTTGTTTATATTTCAGGACTCTCGTTGTTTTTATTCTGGACCTGCCCAGGATCATGAGGTTAGTATATGTATATATATAACCTTTTGGGCTTTTAGGTGACCATCCTTATAGTGTAGCTAGATACTAGTCAGATTTATTTCGAGCTCGCTAGTCTCTTTTTATGGTTTATTGGTTCTCATTATTCAATATTGTTTTCTTAAGTCATGTGGGACAATTTATTTTGTCGAATTAGTCTCTATTGGTTTGATTATAACTCCGAATAATGTTATTGAAAATCGTCCATATATATTGGTTTCTTATCAGCGAGCATTGGTCGTTCGATACAGAAGACCATCCAGATGTGGGTTTTTATGAGGGTTTAGACGGTCATGCATCAAGGAAAAAAGAGACGCTTGGGCGCATGTTCTTTTCTCCATTAACAAGGAAAAGGATATTTTTATTATCATGTGTTGCAGTGTCCATAGATCCTCTCTTCTTTTACATTCCAATCATCAATGACGAGAAAAAGTGCCTTGCAATTGACAAAAACTTGAGGACTGCAGCTCTTTGTTTGCGAGCACTTCTTGATGCCGTTTTCGCACTGCATACTATGAGTTCTGGGTTTAGGTTGTATCCGTATAAGGAGCTCTACTTTGTAGATGTACTTTTGTACAGCTTTCGCAGCATACTAGTTGCCGTTTTCCTTATGCTCCCCATTCCGCAGGTACGTAAGAGATTGTCTACTTTTTGCAAGAATATGGCTTATAGATGAAGACTTGAAAAATAGACAGTCAATCATTAAAAAGATCCTGAAAAGTTAACCTTCATCCATAAATTGTCTATTTTTTTACAAGAATGTCTATTTTTAAGCCTTCATGGTTGAAAAATAAAATAAAATTTACACGATCATTGAAATTTTATAAGTTCAAATTGCTCTTACAAGATTGCAAAAATAGACAATTCTGGTTGAAATAAATTGAACTTGTATTATTCAATTTATGATATGAAGGTCAACTTGATATACATGTAAGATACTATAGAATAGGAAAATTCCCAACCAAACCAGTATCATAACTTCATTTACCGGAGTAATTTTTGGGTGTTCTGAGTACACCACGTGGTTGGTGTATCATCCAATAGACGTAAGACATGTCATAAAAAAACAATGCAGTAAGTTGAAGAGTAATTTCAAATGTCCTACATCTATTGGATGGTAGGAACATATAAAAGCTCTTACGATGATATGAAAATCTGTTGTATTAAATATCAGTATCGGTTTATGTTTTGGTCAATATTATTATTGTCTTATGCACATATAGTCTTGTTTGTCCAGTTGGCAGTAGCAGTTTTCTTTTTCAAGTCAGGAGGCTCTGGATATTTCGGCCAAAGACTGACCGTGAGCATCTTCCTTTTTCTCTGTTATGCGGCAAGGCTTGTCCTAATCTACATGCTAAGTCAGGAACTCAAGTACAATACCGGATTATGGGTTCGAGCTTCAGTCAATTTCTTTTTCTACATGGTTGCTAGTAATGTAAGTTTACAAGTTGTAAGTTTCACTAAAAAGAGTATTTAGAGTTGAATTTAACCAAAATTTGATTAACCTTTCCTAACATGATCTAACCTTTTACCTTTTCAGATACTTGGAGGCTTTTGGTACTTCTTTTCTATTCAACGTGAGATATCATGCTGGCAAATGCAATCCTGTAAAAATTCTCTAGGCTGTGGAGCTACTTATTATTGTAGCGACAGTACTTCACGAGATATAACATTCCTAAATGAGTTATGCCCCATAAATCCACAAAATATTACCGTATTTAATTTTGGAATATTTCTTGAAGCTATTCAGTCTGGAAGCACAAGATCGATGCATTTTCCAACCAAGTTCTTTTATGGTGTATGGTGGGGCGTCAGAAATCTAAGGTTTGCATATATGTATATTAAGCTATTGGCAATTCATTAAGAAATAGATCCTCTCTCTTTATAGATAATGAAAAATTTAATTGATCTATTATTGCAGTAACTTTGGCACGAATCTGGAAACAAGTGGCTATGTATGGGAAACCTGCTTTGCAGTTGTAATTTCTATTGCTGGTTTGCTACTATTTTTATGTCTCATTGGAAACGTGCAGGTACGAATGATAAATCTCCCAGCTCTATAATATAGATAATATTTTTTTGGACAAACTACAGTAAACCCCCCAACCTATAGGGTCATTTACGAGTTCATACCCGATTTTGGGAACATTTATGAGTACATACACAACTTCGCGAAAATTTACAGATCGCCCCTCTCTGTTAGCGAATTCGTCAAGAAATCCGTTATCTGCCTATGTGGCAAATGTGGGCTCCATTTTTTAATGAGGTGGACTTCCACGTGGACTAAAAATTAATAAAAAATTATATATTTTTCAAAACTAGTTTTAAATTATTAAAATTATTTTAAAATTGATTATAAAAAAACAAAAAAACAAAAAACCAACCCAGCCAACCACCACGACGACCTTGCCCACCCCTTCCCAACCCCTCTCCGTCGCAACCCCAACCACCCTCATCAACTGCATCTTCCCATCCCAGATTCTTCCAGATCTGTTTCATATCAGATTGGGTTTTGAATTTTGACTGACCATCTCAACTCAAAAAGCAAGCATTATGCCCTGCTACTCATTCAACAACAGAATCCAGATGACAAATTTATAGTTGTAAAATTATAACACATATTTCTGAAAGAGATTGGTATTTCAATTTCAAAGTTCGACTCAGTAAAAATGCATACATCATCTGATAAATCGATTCATAAAAGATAGCGTTGGCCCTCATGGCGGCGTGGCCTGCCTTGATGCGACACGTCTTCTACCCAGACACCCACAACCACCATCTTCAACCTGCACCATCTTCCCACAACCACCATCTCCAACCTGTACCAGCGGCATCCACCCCCTGGCATCTCTCTCTGGAACTTCTACCATCGCCTGACGACCCACCAGCCGCCTCCCATCATCCCACCCAGCCAACCCCATCCTCCCTTCCTCTGACTTAACCCTTCGTCGATCCACCCCGAACCCACTGCCAATGTCGTTCTCTCTCTCTTTCTCTCTCTCTCCAATACAACCAAACTCCACCTCCCTTTGCTTTCCACGAGTTGCCGCTTCCATTTTTAATTTACCCAAGCTCAGTATTGATGAAATTTGGGCAGCAAATATTAAAAAAAATAAATAAATAAACTGGGCAGCAACATCACCTTTCAAGATGCCAAAATGGAGATTTCAGAATGAAAATTTCAAAACAAATTGTTAATGTATGGTTTTTACTATTTTCTTTTGGCTTCCCTTGACAACTTTGTAATAGGATGTATAATGTAATTTATCAAGCTCAAGTCTAGATTAGGGAAAACTTTTATTGGTGCTCTTCTCTAATCTCTGCTCTATGGTGGCTCAAGCAATTTGACAAAGGTATTGAGCATTACATATCATTACATTAAACAGTCTTCATAAAATGATGACTAATCATCCGTTTCTCAGATGACTAGTCATCCTTGCTTCCAGCTGGATAACAAACTGTTTTGTCCTTTTATTCTTTCTCTCTCTCAGCTGCCAAGTGGGTTGTCTGACCTAAGGAATTCGTTGGACATTAAAAGCCACGAGATTTCTCATTTGGCTGTTATCTCTTTTGGGGAGGAAGTTTTGGAAAGATTGGCTTGCGATCTTTCTCTTCTTCTTCCTCAAGAGAAAACCAAATATTTCATCTATGAGTTTTTCCAATTAATATCTTTTTGAAAAACTGCTTTTGAAACCCGAAATCTGCATCTAGCTACTTAAATCATCTTTCATTTATATCTAGGTCAGATTCAAGATTGATTTCTTCAAGAGTATGGTTTCTTGAAGAAATTGGTCTTTCTCCTTTGAATCCAAATTGGTTTCGGTTTGTGTTGGAGCTTGCAAGCTAGTGCCATGGGATGAATGAGCTGGAGAAGGAGCTGCCATTGCCATGAAGGACTGAGCTTCAAGCTTTGCTAAGTTGGAGAAGAAGATTGCCCAAAGGAGGTATAGCTCATCTTCCTAAATAGATCTAGGTTTTTCTTGAGCTTGCTTGTGTTCCTTTGTAAGAATCTTTTTCTACTTAGTGGATTGCCTGGTCGGTTGATGATTTTTCCCAATGGTGGGTTTCTGGGTAAACAGTTTCTGGTTTCCAACTCTGTAAATTTTCTGGGTTTGTGTTCTTGACAGTTGACTAGTCATCTGGGTTTGTGCAGTTGACTAGTCATCTTTTTCTGCTGTTTGGTGTTTGCTTGATTCTGCTGTTTGGTCTTCACACACTTTCACCATAGTTGTTGCTAGCACAGGGGATGCCTAGATTGACGGGTCCTTCTGAGTGCCTAGGTTGTCACTAGTAATTCTCTAGGCTTGCAGGTACATCTTGGTGTGCTCTGTGTATGTTATTGTTTGGTATAATTCATATATGACAGTTGACTAGTCATAAGAGTATTTGGTCAAGGTCTAGAATGTGTGAAGTTTGCTGCGTTCTTGGTTGAATATCTTTTAAATTTACCTCTCATCACCTAAGTACCAATTTCACAAATGTCTAGTATTATCAAACCAAATAGCTCGAATTTGAAATTTTATTCAATCTAATGGCCTCAAATTCAAATTTCATTTTAAAGAAATATCAAATCTAGACATCCAACCACGGCCTTCCATCTCCCTTCCATCTCCAATGCCAGAATCAGATCTGGATTTTGTGTGCACTCAGAATCATATCTGATTACTTTCGAGACATTAATGATGATGCAGGTCTCTATTGTGTACTTGGGATCACTTCCTCATGGAGTGTACTCTCCATTGTCTCACCACCATAGTATTCTACAGAGAGTTATCCAGGGAAGGTAGTCTATGCAGAGTTTTCCTTGTCGGCAGTTTTTGGTTCTCTAAAGTTGAAGGCTTTGGGCGGCGGGAGCGGCGAGAATCGAAAGCTATCGGCGTCGAGGCCGGGCATGAGCTCCCATGAGTTGATAACCTCCGAGGAGGATGAATTCGTTTGGGTGGTGGTTTGTGTGGCTAGGGGCTAGGAGGAGAGGAGATCGAGAGAGAGAGAGAGAGAGAGAGAATCTGGATGAGGGTTGGGGGAAGATGGTGGGTGCGAGGTGGGCATATGCTGGAGAGGAGAGGAGAGTTCTGGGTTGGTGTGGGTCGAGAAGGAGGGAGAAGGAGAGAGAGAGAGAGAGAGTTGTTTAGGTTTTTATTTTTTTAAAACAAATATTTATTATTTTTTTAAAACAAATATTTATTATTTTTTAAAAGTAGATAAATTTTTATTAATTTTTGGTCCACGTGGAAGTCCCGTCATCAAAAAAAGGGGTCCTATTTTTGACACATCAGCATTTAACGGATTTTCTGACGGATTTGATAACGGTGGGGGCGATCTGTAAGTTTTCGCGAAGTTGTGTATGTACCCATAAATGTTCCCAAAATCGGGTATGAACTCGTAAATGACCCTATAGGTTGAGGGGTTTACTGTAGTTTGTCCTTCTTTTTTATTGCTTGATTTGTGTGTAATTAACGAAACTATTTTTTTTAATGCATATGTAATTAATTAATATAGGATGAACTAAGCTTCCAACATTTTTGTGTTTTGTTGTGGAACAGATATATATGGAGCAGGCAAAAACAAAATCGTTGAAAGCGGAGGAGAAGGAAAAGGAGTTGAACGACAAGATACTTAAATGCAAAGAGGCGATACGAACATGGATATCAAATATAGCAGAAGGTGACAATGCTTTGGAAAAAAATATTTGGCAACAAATAAATGAAAACAAATTAGTAGAACACAGAGATGCTGTTAAAGTGGATGTGAATTATATGTTCTCTATTCTTCATTACTATGGGAGAAACCTTCTCAAGCGCCATTTCTGCATGGAGATCCTAAAAAAAGTACATATACTCCTTTTTCTTTTTTCTTCTTCTTCATCTTTTTTTTTTTTTTCTGAGTCGAAACTTATGCAAGGATTAGAATCTAATTTTGTGATGTATATATATAGGTAGGCGGTCTTAGAGATATGGGGGAAGAAATGTTGAAAATTATCTGCAACAAAATGAAGCTAAGGACGTTCGAGGAGAATACGTTGGTTGTTGAAGCGGCACACCCGCTTGAGCGGATGATGATTATTATAGAAGGCTCTCTGCGGATGTACCAGACAACTAGTGATGCTGCTGCTGCACCTCCTCCCCAAACTGTTTTCGAGGCAGGTGATATTGTGGGACATGAACTTGTGTCTTGGGCAGCGTCAATCCGAAATTTTAAAGACCCCCCTACTTCCAACACATATGTCAAATGCCTCTCCAAAGTAACAGCCTTCGTTCTCACAAGTGAGGACTTGAGAAAATTAGTCAGCTCCAAACGCATCATGTTCGGGACAAGGGCGGAACCAGAAGTTTTTCAGTGGATGCGCTAGTTAAAATTTTAGCATAAAATCTAATAATTTTTTTTTTTACAAAAAAAATCTTACCTTTGCAATGTGAATCCCTAAAAATTTATTGCCATCAACCGAATAAGCTTCACAAATGCAAAGTGGAAAATATATAAATAATTAATTTTCATTTATATATTAGTTGTAAACCCAAGAATAATAGAATTGGGTTAACATATTGTTCCGTTCTTGAAAGAGAATACAAATAAAATTGAGAAAATAATATTTCCCTAATGTTTTGTAGTTAATGGTGAGCCATATAGGCATTTTTTTTCTTATTCAAAAACCTTTTGTCACCCCAAAAAAAAAAGATATTTATTCATATTCCCATTCTTAACACTAATAATATAGATAAACCCAACACTATTTAATTTCTATAAATAAACCCGAAAAATGACAGCTGACCCTATTAAATTTAATTTTGATTATTAAATTACTTTAATGCCCTATTGAGTGTTTCAGGTTTTTTTAATAAGGTTTTGGGGTTGGACTTGTTTTAAGAAATCAGTTTTGTAATTTATAAGAAATTAAAAGCCTCTTTATTATGTTGTAAATGAGCTTTGTGTGTATTTCTAAAGTCCATTTCATATAAGTTAATCTCTATAAAATAAAAATAAAAAAAAGACTGCATATAAAAAAATAGACACAAGACTTTGCAAAAAAAAAAAAATTAAAAAAGAAGAAGCATATTTTGCGATTAAAAACCAAAAGGAAGCATACTTCCCTAGGCTACAACCCACCACAACCTTGGCTGTGGTTCCTCCCCCTGCTTCGGAAGGAATTAAAAACTTGAAGTAACAGTGGACACTTGTTTTTTTTTTTTAAAAAAAAAAAAAATAATACAAATGATAGATTAAACCTAGAGGTGAGGGGATTTCTCTCACCAATCATGGCTGCAACTTATAACCATTTATTTCACATAAATTAAAAGCCTAGTTAGCTTATAAAAAGAAAAGAAAAGATTATATTACAAATCAAATAAATGTTTTTATATATTTATCAACATGGGTTCATTACAAGTAGACTAGTTTAATAAACCATATAAACATAAGAAACCCACTCATCGGAAATGGTTAAGAAAAACAACCCCCAAATATGAAGATTCTGACATGTATAGAAATTATGAAAACTAAAATTCCAAAAATAAAAGAGAAATTAAGAAATGGAAACAATGTTGTTGGACTAACCATCCTAAAAGAATTAATCGAACAGTGAGAGAAGTTCACCTGAGATTTACGTAGCTGATAGTCGAAGGTTTACGTCGCTAGTTATCAGAGCTAGGTTGTCAAAAGAAGAGGTCTTTATGAGAGAAGCGTGACCTGAGTTAAAAAGACTTGGGTTAAAAGAGTTGAGAAGAGTTGGAAAAAAAATAAAATTCAGGTGTCTTTTTGTAAATAGACCATGTATTTTTATGACACCCTTATAATATGTATGGAAAAAAAAAAAAAAAACCTCATTTCTTCTTGTAATTTAGGTTACCTCTAGTATTCCAAAATAAATAAATAAATAAGTAAACATAGGATGATCTCTTTGGTCAAGTACTATTTATTATGAATGCTACTATTTCCACCCACCTAACCTATTTTCCCACCCATCTCATATTCATAATTTTAAAGACAAATTTACCCTTTTTGTAAAATGACTTCTAAGGACTTATGAAAAATAGGGTCTGAAAATAGGTTCTCACTATTTCTGATTCTCGTTTTCACCTCTCTCTCTCTCTCTCTCTCTCAAATGGGTTCGGTTCCTCCTAAACTGAGCTTGGATATTTTAGACCCAGTTCTGTGCCTAAAACGATAAGTCATTTCCTCAAGGAGGTTTTCAATGATCGGTAATGTGTCCGAAAGGCTATCCAAGCTTGACGATTTTGTTAAGCGATTGGAGGGGAGATGAGGAAGATCGATGCCTTCAAGTGCGAGCTTCCTCTTTGCATGTTTCTCTTGAATGATGGTTGGTTTTTGTTTTTCCATTTCAGTAAAACATTAAAACTCATATTTTTCTTTTTTCTAACATTTTTTTTTGGAGTTTCACTAAAACACCCAAAATGGGAGTTGAAATTATAAAAAAAAACCCAAACACTATTTAAACATATAAACACACCCAAAACCCATCATTACACACACTCAAAACCCATTTATAAACACACCCAAAAAGTTGACTTTGGGGTTGATTTTGGGTGTGTTTCTATGTTTAAATAGTGCTTGGGTTTTTTTATAAATACATGTCTAGGATTGGGTTTATTTATAAATTTGTATTTTTTTTTCTTCTCAACAACCCAAATATATATATATATATATATATATATATATAAGAGAATGAGGTTTCTCATACACACATGGATGTACCCACTAGCACGCTAACCTGAGCTAAAGCCTAGGTAACTTTTTTATTAAAAAAAAAAAGTTAAATTAATACTATAGCCTAGGTCAGAAAACACACAAATAAAAAAAGGAAAAAAAAGGAAAAGAAAAATATTGGTTCTTTGCCGTCAATTAGTGGCTGCAAATGGCAACCAATTTTATCATAATTACTTTCAATTTCAAACAAACCTTCATCCAAATAAGTATTATTAACTATTCCCATTACGACTAGGCTATCCAATAAAATATTATTAACTAATCCCACTAGAACTAGGCTGACCAACAAATAAATAAAAAGAACTAAACCCCACACCTCACGAGAAAAAAGTAAAATATTCTCAAATCAAACTAATATCATTTACTGAATACCTTCAATCAAAACCATCAAAAATCCAAAACCCCATCTCCAAAATCAATTCCCCAACCTATAGGGTCATTTACGAGTTCATACCCGATTTTGGAGACGTTTATGAGTACATACTCAACGTCACGGAAAACTTTCAGATTGCCTCCTCCGTTAGCGAGACCGTCAGAAAATCTGTTAAATATCGACATGTCAAAAGTGGGACCCCTTTTTTTGATGACGTGGACTTTCATGTGGACAAAAAATTAATAATAAATTATTTTAAATTAATTTTAAAAAATCTCTCGTTACCCGTTATGTAAATCATATATCAATGTATCAAGTGCTCTTCTTCATCTCTCTTACCCCTTTGCTTCTATACTTCTACATCAAGCATGTGCCGTTTCTGTTCTTAGAGGAAGACATCAAGTGGATTCGAAGAGAATTGGGACTGCTGAATGTTATTTCAGAGGTTGCAGCAAAAGTTATGCATTTAAGGGATCATACAAGAACAAGACAACAACAAATCTTGGATCCCGAGATTTACTCTGGTCGAGTACATATACAAGGATTGGAACAATTTGCGGAAGCATGGTTGACCAAACTCATATCAGTGGTTCGAAAAGCAAAAGACCTATTTGAAACTTTTGAGAAGCAGAGAAGAGACTCCCACATTATATCTTTTGCTGCGATGACTACAAAGAATTTCATGGAGATAAAAGGGTTGTTCATTGAAACTAAGCGCGTTAAGGATGACATAAACTAAACCATTTCGATGAAGAAGGTGCATGAGATTAACATATGTGAATCGTTGGAGAGATCAAGGTCTACATCGTTGACCTATTTAGTAATAGAACCACTCATTATATGTTACATTTTATTTAGTCAAGTTTTCGATGTGGGACTTATATTCTTCAACATGACCCCTTATTTGGGACCACCACATAATGGGTCACACATGGAGATAAGTCTCTTCCGAGTGATATTAAGAGTGGAACCATTCATTATATGTTGTAATTTGTTTGGTCAAGTTTCTGATGTGAGATTTATTCTTCAACTTTACACAAAAATGAAAAAATTAACTAATTATTTTTAATTATTTTTTTACAAATTTGTAGAGAAAAATGAAAAATTAATTTAATTCATAATATGTGAAAAAATTAGTCACTTCCTCAAGCGAGCTGGACCTATGTCTAACTTGGGCTCTTGCAGAGACATTTTGGGTACAACACTGTTGATTGATTACTTGCACAATAACCCTATGAGAACCTCGCAAGTGCTTTGTGACATCTATTATTCCGGCTCTCTAGCTATATATAAAAGAAATTTACCATGATCTAAGTTATTAGATGAAAATCTTAAACCCACTTGATCACTTTTACATACACATGATTAACTTATCTATCTACGTTGCCACAAGATATTTCATTTTAATTTTTTGGTAAAAAATTCTATTTGTTTTAATTTAATTTGAACGTTTACTGTTAACACCTCCTCCTCACAAAACTATTACAAAAAAACGTTTCAATTTCGATATAAATTATTTAAGGATTTATAAGAGTAATTTAACACATTAAGAATCAATTAGAAAATGACAAGTGGCTAATTTTGTGTTTTTCTCTTCAAATACGTTTTACAGGAGTTTTTGTATAATATGTCATGTTAAAATGGGTTTTTGAATGAAAATCTCACTATTTTTCCTTTTAGCTATTTGCAGTGAGCCACTCTAGACTGGAGTGGCCCTGGCCCCCCCATATTTTTACCACTCTTCGATTATATTATATATAATATATAGAATTTGTAATAAATAACTTAGAATTTAAGTTAAAATGTCCTCTAAAACAAATTAGATATGACTTAATTAGAAATATTTAGCTCTAAACATGTAAGTATTGAATATTTAAGTGTTTTATATACTTATATTTTCTATTTCGACCCCCCCAACTTTACAATTCTAACTTCGCCCATGGCTATTTGGTACTTTCTTTCTATTCAACCAAAGGTGATACGCATCTCTCGGTCAGATAATTTATCTCTTTCCACACATCTCTCATTTTATAATCTTTGTGATTAGTCAACTTTGACCTTATAGTCAATTAGGAGGAAGTAGACAAAGAGTTATGCCTAATATCTATTGTTTTAGTATTTAATATTTGTTCGATTCCATGGATAAGTGTGAATGCCAAGCTGGAATGTTACACTGCTCAAGTGATTCTTTCTTTCTGTCTCTCAGGGACAAACCAAGTTATGATTTCTACGATATCGAGAGGCAAGGCCGTCCAGCAAAATGGTCCACAGCAGCAGCTCTGTGGAACAATATATTCGTAATTTCATGTGTGGTCGCGGTCTCCTTGGATACTCTCTTCCTTTATATTCCAATCATCAATTAAAAAAACAAGTGCCTTGGAATGGACAAAAAGCTGAGGAATGCAGCTCTTGTTTTACGCTCACTTACGGATATCATTTTCGTTGTGCGTATTGTACATCAAATTCGAACCAAGCTTGAGGACTCTGAGGAACCAGCCAAAGGAAGGGAGTCATTAGGATGGAAATGGAGGCCCTTGTTATGTGTCCCTATCATAAATGACTTGCTCGCCATTCTTCCCATCCCACAGGTATTTGAGTTTATAAAAATAAAAATAAATAAATAAAACTTAAATTTTTTAGCCTTGGACATTATTTGGTAGCCTTGGACATTATTTGGTGACAAAAGTTTCGGAAAAGCTCTAGCATCTTAAGTATTATTGCAAACTTGTGTTGAATTGAATCTAACCTATTGTCATTTGTCCAGTTGGCAATAGCAGTTGCGTTTTTCAGAACGAGGGGCTCTGGGTATTTACACAAAAAAAAAAAAAAAAAAACATTTTGAACACCTTTCTACTCTTTCAATATGTGCCAAACGTTTACCAACTTCACTTATCCAGTGAGAAACTTAAAAAGAACGAAAGATGGATTAAAGGTGCATTCAATTTTTTTTCTATACATCCTCGCGAGTCAAGTAAGTTTCATCTCAGTTTCCATTAGTACTTCTTTTTTTATCTTCCCTTTATTATCATAATATTAATGCTGCCTGAATGACTAACCAAATGATTCATTTTTACAATAACTGCATGAAGACCTCCCTTATTTTAAACTTGGATTCATAACTCACATATTACGATTTATTTATTTATTTTTTGTTTAGTGGAGTTACTCAGTTTGTTTTTTATTTTTTTTTTATATCTCCGTAGAATGTTGTTCCAATTATTAATAATTTGTTAGTATATTTTAGGTACTTGAAGCTTTTTGGTACTTTTTTTCTATTTAACGAGAGACAACATGTTGGCACCAAGCATGTAGAAATACGGAAGACTGCAGAGCTTCTCGTTATTGCAATGAGATAACTTCAGGAAATATCACATTCATAAATGAATTTTGCCCTATAAATCCATCAGACCCTTCGCTATTTGATTTTGGAATGTTCCTTGATGCCCTTCAATCTGGTAACACAGGACCAGTAAATTTTCCAAGAAAATTCTTTTATTCTTTCTAGTGGGGAATCAGAAATCTAATGTATTATAAATGAATATAATTAAATCACGAAGGTTTTTTTGTCTCATTAGCTATTCAGTTATCTATGATGCACAGGACCTAGGTTTTTCTTTCTAGAATAAGAACAAGGTTCATATATAATTAGATTATATATGCCATTATCTTGTCTCTCATGTAACATTAATTTTGCAGTACGTGATTTTGGGACGAGTCTCGAAACGAGTAGCTACGTGTTCGCAATTCTTATTGCTGTTATTGGCTTGCTACTCTTTTTATATCTTATAGGAAACTTGCAGGTTGGTGATGAATTAATAATCTATTGATATATTCATATTCCATAAAAGAAATGATATCTTGATGGACCCAACGTTGATGGATCAAGCTTCATATATTGGACACACGTACAGACTATGATATATCGATGCTCATATACGACTTGATGAACATGATCATCGACATTTTCTTCTTCTTTTGTGAAACAGACATATATGCAGTGGGCAGCCGCAAAAGCGGAGGGGCAAAAGGAGGACGACTTAAATAAAAGAAACAAACTGAAAGCCCCCGATTGTTTATTGTTTTCTTTTTTCCCTTGTGACATGCTTTATTTCTTATTAGCGAGGTGACAGATGAGGATGATTTAGGCAGTAGTCGTATATGGAAAGGAAGACCAACTGTCAATAGATCCTTTCTTCTTTTACATTCCAATCATTGATGAGGAGAAAAAGTGCCTTACCATGGACAGAAAGATATTTACATTATCGTGTTTGCGAGCATTTTTTACAATTCTTGCCATGTTGATCATACTGTCTTTTTTAAACAACGTCCGACTTAGTTGTTTTTAAACAGATTCCGGAGTTGATATATTTTCCTGGTTTGGAAAAAAAAGAAAGATATATTTTCCTTGTTTTTAATACAATGAGGTGTCCCCACATCCGAAGTTTGGGATTAATCTCGCTAGGGGTTCAGCTTGTCCCTAGCCACAAAGTGTTCCCAACTGAATTCGAACCTCTGTTATTGAGGCACCAGACAACCCACCAGCTAAAGGAGGCAGTTTCAACCGCACCACACCTTGTGGTTATAGGATGGGGATATTTATTCCGTAAAGCCTCTTATTTCTTTTAAAATTTATAACTTTATCTGGGAACAAGTAAAGGATAAAATAATGGAAATGCAAACTATTTTCTTTTTCGGTTTCTTGAGTATTCCAAAGATAAAATAAGACGGAAAGTAAAAGATCATTCCATTCCAAAATAAAAAGGAATACAATTCATGTTGCCCTTTCAACATTCCTGTCAAACAAATAGACTGTTAGTTCACTCATTTGCCAGAGATTATCAAAGTATATTATTATTATTATTATTATTATTGTTTGACACCATTTTCTTGGTGTGCTAGCTGCCCTCCAGTTGATTATTTATCTCGCCATTTTCTCTCAGAATCACTAGTTTGAGATTGTATAAATCTTTACACTACTACGTTTCACTATTTGCGCGACGAAATATTGCGCGACGAAGAACAACTCGTCGCGCAAGAACAATACTTTGCGCGAAAATATATATTCGTCGCTCAATCCACTGAAAATTTGCGCCACCAAATTTTTTCGCCGCAAAATGTATATGCGCGACAAAACAAATTTTTCGCGCAAACAGAGTTAAAAAGCGGGGAATTTTTTAGCGCGAAACATTTGCGCGACAAGAAATATCGCTGAAGGAACAATGCGCGACGAAGATATACTCCGTCGCGCAAATAGGACGAGTCCCCGATTTAGCGCGACGGAAAGACATTTCGTCGCGTAAGAGAACAAGAGATATTTTATTTTTTGGCGCCAAAATGACCTAGGTGGGATATTTTTTTGCGCGACGTAATTACTTTTCGTCGCGTAAAGTTCAACGTTCTGTGACGAAAATCTTGTTTTGCGCGACGGAATTTTGTTTTTTGCGCGACGAAATTTTGCGCGACGGAAAGTACCAGCGTCGCGCAAAAAGTTAGATGTCGGCAGGTGTTTGCGACGAAAAAATGTGTTTGCGCGACAAATAATTTTGGGGAGTTTGCGCGACGAATAAGTATGTTCGTCGCGCAAAGTCCTTCTTCTTCATATTAGAATTCTGCCATTGCAGAGGCAGAATGCAAAAACAAAGCATTCTGCCTCTGCCTCTCTCTCAACCTCTCTGCTGCTGTTGGGATTTCAATACATTGATTGGGTAAGTATTTTTCGTCATTAGTTTAAAAGTATTAATTTAAGTTCGTACTAAGGTTTTTTAATTTGTTTTCGTTAGGGATATTCGAATTAGCGATTGGTGGAGAACGATTGAGAAGGTATTTTATTTGTTTTATATATGTTTAAAATGTTCTTGTGAAGTTATATTTATATTATGTTGTGCGTAACGTAGTACAATCTGTTGTGATGTACGAAGTTAATTGAAATTAACTTCGTGCTTTTATTTTTATGTTTAGTAACACTTAGTTTCCCGTTCGAGATTAGTTGGATTTCGTGCATGGATGCGTAATGCATGACTGCGGTCCAATTAATTCTTGAATTGTCCCATTATTTGGACAGTTTGGTAATGCATAGTGTTGTCACGTAATCTATGGCTACAGGATTAGGTTTCGATTGTGGATATTTCGTTGTCATCTCGGTACGTTCTTCGGGTGGTACATAGGTATTTATACCTATGGCCACCTCAAGAACTGTAGCGAGATGCTAAATTCATCCACGTCGAAATCTAATCTCATGTAGTCGTAGGTTACGTGGCAGGAGTATGCATTCCCGAATGGGATAGGACCCTTACCGGAGGCATAAGGTGACATTATAACTTCGTATGAAGTTGTTGTGATTGTTGTGTTGTGATTCTGGTTTCAGGAATTATGGACAGAAGGTGGATACAAAACCCGAACAGATGCGCAGACGAATACTTGGATGGAATCGAGGATTTTATTGAGTTTGCACGTAGACACAACCCGGGTGCAACTAGAATCCGTTGTCCTTGTAGGAGGTGCAACAACACGTTATGGGAGACAATTGAAAATGTTGGATTTCATTTAGTAAGGAATGGAATGATTGAGACATATAGCATTTGGAACCTTCACGGGGAACAATTAGAGCATGCTTCGTCTTCAAATGCCACAATAGTGGACAATGTTCAACCTATTGTGGATGGTAATGATGAAGTCATGGATATTATACAGGATGTTTTTCCATTTGCATCGACCAACATGAATCAAGAAGAGCAAGATGATGTGCCTACACCAATAGACAGTGCGGAGTTTGAACAATATGAGAAATTGTTAAAAAATGCCAACCAAGAGTTATACCCGGGGTGCGAGAGCTTTTCCGTTCTCACGGCCATTGTGGAGCTAATGTACGGAAAAATAAAGTATCGTATGTCGAACCTGTGTTTCGATTACTTTTTGGGGGTTTTCAAGAGAATGCTTCCGACGGATAATTGTTTGCCGAAAGATCATAAACAGGCGCAGAAGGTGTTGAATGGTCTTGGATTGGGTTATGAAAAAATCCATGCTTGCAAAAACAATTGCATGTTATTCTACAAGGAGCATGAATCGTTGGATACATGTCCTATATGCAATGAGTCGAGGTTCAAGATGACATCTCAGAATAGGACGATTAAGATCCCACAAAAAGTCATGCGTTATTTGCCCCTGAAACCTAGGTTGCAGCGATTGTATATGTCGACGATACATACGCCACAGACATGAGATGGCATCAGGAAAACGGGTAGACGATGATGTGATGCGGCATCCTGCAGATGGGGAGGCATGGAAAGAGTTCGATCGAACGTTCCCGAGTTTGCTGCTGATCCCGAAATGTTAGATTGAGACTTGCCACGACGGATTCAATCCGTATGGGGTTCTAAACCAACACCACAGCACTTGGCCGATTTTCGTATTCCCATATAATTTGCCGCCTTGGAAATGCATGAAAAAGAATACATGATGATGACTGTTTTGATAACTGAGGATCCTGGGAGGTCAATCGATGTTTACTTAAGGCCGCTGGTTGATGAGCTGAAGGATTTGTGGACAAACGGTGTTCGCACGTACGATAAATCAAGCGGGAGGATGTTCACTTTGCGGGCAGCAGTTATGTGGATCTGTGAATGATTTCAGCATATGCAATGGTTTCGTGGAGCACAAAAGGTTATATGGCATGTCCTGTATGCAAGGAAGATGTAACTTCTGGTTGGCATGCTGGAAAAGTTTGTTACTTTGGTCATCGGAGATGGTTGCCATGGGACCATGAGTGGAGGGAAAAAGATAAAGAGTTCGACGGGAACACTGGGCGTCGCCTTAGACCCAGAGAATGGTCCGGTGATGAGATATTGGACCAGCTTAACGGTTGGATTTTGCTCCTTTGGGAAAACAGTTAGTCGATCGACCTTCTACACATATGAACTGGACGCACAAACCTATGTTTTTTGAGCTCCCATATTGGTCGAAACTAAAATTGAGGCACAATCTAGATGTGATGCATGTTGAGAAAAATGTATTCGACACATTGGTGGGCACGATTCTAGATATCGAGGGGAAGACAAAGGACACGATCAAAGCTCGTCTTGATTTGGAAAGAATGGGCATACGAAGGGGTTTATGGATGAATAGGGACAATGATAAAGCTAGAAGGGATCTTGCATTCTTTTCTATGAAACCGAATGACAAGAAAGAGTTTCTAAAGTTTGTATCGTCAGTAAAGTTTCCCGATGGGTATGCTTCTAATATCGCACGTTGTGTGAATGTTGACTGGGGTAAATTTACTGGACTTAAAAGCCATGACTGCCATGTGTTTATGCAACGCCTACTTCCTGTTGGTATTCGACACCTATTGCCGGAAGATGTAGTGAAGCCAATCATTTTGTTGTCCAGATTTTTTTCCCAACTGACGGCGAAAACTTTGCGAAAAGGGACATGTTTCAGTTGCGCCATGACATTGTCCAAGTCCTATGCAAGTTTGAGATGATATTTCCTCCAGCTTTCTTCACAAGTATGATGCACGTGATGGTTCACTTGCCAGAAGAGGCATTACTTGCTGGTCCATCAACTATCGCTGGATGTATCCAATAGAAAGGTATATAATCATTATCATTTGTGTATGCATCATTATCACATGCTTGCTAATTTCAATCATATCGTTTTATTTTGGCAGCTTCTCGGATAGCTGAAAAAAATACGCAATAGCAGAAGCCCGAAGGATCAATCGTAGAGGCTTGGGTTCAATATGAGTCGCTTACTTTCTGCGGAATGTATTTAAAAGATGTGGAGACGGTTTTCAATCGTCCTCAGCGCAATCATGATGGAGGTATGAGAAATGAAAAACTTTCTGTTTTTGCCCAAAGCGCACGACCCTTCGGAGATCCTGGACGCGGAGAGTCGTTTTCTAGAAATGACATGGAGGTAGCGCATTGGTTCGTACTGAACAATTGTGATGAGATCATGGGATACTTATATGAGCATGAAGAGATGATGAAGCGAGAACATCCATCACATTTGGTTGCTCAGAAACACCGTGAATTGTTTCCACAATGGTTTTTGGATTCTGTAAGTTATCAGTGTTTGTTATTTGAGAAATATAAATTTTGTTAATAGATTTTGTCAGACTAACATATGAATGGTTTTGTATAATATTAGGTGAATAAGTTGAAATCATCGAATTCCCCAACTTACAGTGATGAGTTATATAACTTGGCGTTTGGTCCGATTCGCGCTGAATTGTTCTCGGGTTGTAATGTCAACGGTGTCAAATTTTTGGCCGAAGCACGAGATGACAAGTTGTGTACGCAAAACAGCGGTGTCCATGTCCCAGGTGGAGGCGAAAGTACGGACATTGATTTCTATGGCAAACTCACAACTGTCGTGCAATTGCTTTACAAAGATCGATACCAAGTGATCATGTTTAAGTGTCGATGGTTTGACACCAACCCAAATAGGCCGGGAAGTGTTAAAATCGATCATGGCTTACTATCTGTGAACATGAACAGAACTTGGTATGATGACGACCCTTATATTTTGGCAAACATGGCAACACAAATTGTGTATCTAGATGACCCTAAAGCCGGAAGCGGTTGGAATGTTGTTCAAAAGATGGATCACAGGAACGTGTATGCTATACGAACTAGACCCAACGACAACAACGTCAACAATGTAAGCTGACCAACGTTTAGAATCTTCAATGGAAAATGATGCGGAAACACTTCGAGATACTAATGTTATACAAGAGCCATTTCAAATACAAGGAGTGTCTTCAATCGAAATACCGATTCAGTCAATTACAATTGACCTCGGTGATCTTCCGCGATATGATGTTGCAGTTGGCCCGAGCAACGACGATGATGTAGTTATAGAGGAGGCGGAGGAGGAGGAGGAGGAGGAGGAAGAGGATTGGGAGACCGAAAGTGATGATAGCAACGATAACGAAAGTTATTATAGTTCAGATGATGAATGATTAATTTTATTGTAATTTTATTATGTTAGTGGACATATTTTGTGTAATGCAAATGTTTTCATATATGTACTTGTTATATCCAAACATTATATATGATACCAAGTGAAACATTATTAAAATAATTGTAGTTATAAACCATTGGTAAATAAATATAGCCAACTAATTTGTATCATAAAGTTTAAATTTATTTTCACAAAAAACTTTTAAAAAATGAAAACCATATAACCGAAAAAATGAATACAAAGAACATAAGATTATCAACAATCCTTCCATTCTGAAATCGAAAGAAAATATAATAAATCATACTTTCATACAAGTAATTATATGTAATGTATAATACTTCAGATTAATAATATGTGAATACAAATAATCTTGCGCGACGAAGGCATAATTGTCGCGCAATGTTTGCGCTGACGGATAACGTACGTCGCGCAAGTATCTTTAGCGCGACGAAAAATAGTCCCCGTCGCGCAAACATATACATATATATATTTCTGAATTATACACACGTATATAGTTGAAATTGACGATCGAAGTAGTTCACTGTATTCACATAGGGTTAAACAGTATAGCTGTAAAAAATCATCAAAATCAGAGTCAAAATAACCGTTAAATCATGACTTTTCGTTTATAACCGTCAAACGCGTTTTGTCCCGTTACTTGAGCTCAATGTTTTTTTTTTCTCATTTTTGACGTATAAGATCTCGAAGTATAAACAAACATATTTGACGGCTAGATTACTGAAACTAGTTTCCTAGAATGCGTATTGCATAAAAACACAATATTCATAAAAACTGAATAATTTCTTTATACATTCCTTCACTCAAACATACGATTATGTGATGTCTTATACTGTAAATATCTGAAATTGAAGATCGAATTACATCTCTGTATTCATATAGGGTCAAGAACCGCAGCTGTAAAAAATTTCAAGATCGGAGCTAAAATCACCGTTGAATCGGGACAATTTGTTTACAACCGTCGAAACGTTTTGTCTCGTTCCTCAATCTCTGAATGTTCATTCATTATGATTTTTGACGTATACGATCTTGAACTATGAAAAAAGAAGATTGCCGGTTGGATCATTGAAACTAGTTCAGAGTTCGGGTTTAGGGCTTAGGGTGCAGGTTTTAGGGTTTAGGGTACTAGGTACGGTTTTGCGCGACGAAGAGACACTTACGCGTCGCGCAAACCATATGCGACAAACAAAATCCATTCGTCGCGCAAAATCATTAATAATCCATTAGTGAAATTTTTTATCAAAATCCAGTTATGCGCGCGAATACACGTCCATTCGTCGCAAGCAATCTCATTGAAAAATTTCCCTCCTCTCCGCTCTAGCACTTAGTGAAATGTTTTATCAAAAGCGATTTAATACTCGCCCATTCGTCGCGCAATCTCATTCATAAAATTTCCCTCCCCTCTCCGCTCCAAAGACTTAGTGAAATTTTTTATCAAAAGCGTTTTGCGACGACAGAGGTCCATTCGTCGCGCAATCTCATTGAAAAATTTCCCTCCCTCTCCGCTCCAAAGCACTTAGTGAAATGTTTTTATCAAAAGCGTTTGCGATTTAATACTCGTCCATTCGTCGCAATCTCATTCAAAATTTCCTCCCTCTCCGCTCCAGACTTAGTGAAATTTTTTATCAAAAGCGGTTTGCGCAACGAACAGAGGTCCATTCGTCGCGCAATCTCATTGAAAAATTTCCCTCCCTCTCCGCTCCAAAGACTTAGTGAAATGTTTTTATCAAAAGCCAGTTTGCGCGACGAATACTCGTCCATTCGTCGCGCAATCTCATTCAAAAATTTCCCTCCTCTCCGCTCCAAAGACTTAGTGAAATTTTTTATCAAAGCAGTTTGCTCAACGAACAGAGGTCCATTCGTCGCGCAATCTCATTGAAAAATTTCCCTCCCCTCCGCTCCGGACTTAGTGAAATTTTTTATCAAAAGCCTTTGCGACGAACACACGTCCATTCGTCGCGCAATCTCATTCAAAATTTCCCCGCTCCAAAGCACTTAGTGAAATTTTTTATCAAAATCCAGTTTGCGCGCGAACATACGCCCATTCGTCGCGCAATCTCTTTGCGTTGATTTTTCCCGCAAAATCAAATCCCAAAATTTTGGGGGTGGACAAGTATGCGCGACGACGTAGGTTTGTCGTCGCGCAAGGTTAATCTGTTCACAACTTTGCGCGACGAAATCAAGTTTTTTAGTCGCGCAAAGGTCAAATTTTATAATATTGCGCGACGAAATGTTTATTTTTGCGTCGCGCAAAGGTTATTTTAATGAAGTTTGCGCGATGGATATCGTTATTCGTCGCGCAAAGTCGAATAAGTATTCTGAAAATCGCGATCTTCTCCTTCGTCCCCAATTTCTGAAACCTAACCCTAAAACCTCCCAAATCTCTCCGCCGTGACCTCAGCCCCTAATCCGCCCCAAATCAGACCCTGCCGTCTCCACCGTCGAACCCAGGAGCTTCTCCGCCGTGCCCGCCCATCCTGCCGCCGTGAATTGCTCCGTTTAGGCCGAATCTCCGCCGCCGTTGTTCTCTCTCCTCGGGGCACCAAATCCGGCAATTGAGGTATGCTTTCTGGGCTATTTTTCATGCTCTAGCTGATGGTTGTGTAGGATTTGATTCATTGTGTGCATAGGGTAGTCAATTTGAAACCCTAGGTTTCGGCCGGTTTTGAAATTGAAATTCCGCCACTTCCGTCCGTTTTTCGGGGTAGGTCCGAGAACAAAAGTGCCTCCAATTGATGTTTTCAACCTAGGGTAGGAACCTTGGCCCTTAATTTTTAGGATTTCCCGGTGATTGTTATCGCTAGGGCACCCACGCTGCGGCGCGTGTGGTGGCGCGGTATCTGTGCCATAGGGCATTTTGTCCAAGTGCAAACATTTCGTTGTCACGAGCGCGTAGGTGTGCTCGGATTGGAATTTGGTTATCGTTTGAGTCTCGAACGGTTCGAACCTATTGTGCGATTTTAGGGTTTGATATGTTCGGACCGTTGGATCGAGCTGAAACTCACGTATGTTGTACCATGTATTTATAGGATCGTTTAGGAATCGACGGATTGTGGATCGGAGTCCCGGATACTCCGAAATCGCAAACCCTAGGTCAAACTATGATTTTAATTAGTTAGTTCAATTCTTTACTGACATTGTATGTGCTACATTGGATTAATGAAATTGTGCAGATGTCAGACTTGATTAGACGTCGTAGGGCGGTGACGGCTACACCGAGTTCGGAGCCGGCTCGGCCAGATCACCGCCATCGCTCCGGATCGATGGAGCAGACCACGTGCTAGCTGGTCCGGGGATCCCAGGCGGCTGCATCATCATCTTCTTCGGTGGTGCAGCCTCTTAGCGCTAGGCGGCGACACCGGCCCGCTACCACCACCGACACCACATCCATCGATTGTATCGGTGCCTCGGGGGCACCTCTGTAATACCCTTCCCCTTTCATTTTTTTAAACATTTTTTAATTGGGAATTTTATGGTTCAATTTGATTGTATATGTAACAATATTGTCATATTCCTTTGCAGCCAAGAGGAATACGAGGGCGTGTCTGCGGTGAAGCGGCGAAGGTCACCCGGGTGACCAACGATCGTATCGACATCGGATATGACGAGCGCCATCGGGCTGCACCGACGGCGGATTTGCATAGCTCCTTGGCCCATGACATTGGGCACGTCGTTCGGACCCATTGCCGGATGCAATGGAAGTCTTGGAAGCTCATACCGACGAGATCAAGATGCAAGTTCGCGGCAGTTGTCGGTATTTTTCCTATCTTTTAATTATTTTTCTTTCAAACTTTATATATTTCTATTACTTAATGTATGTAATCAATTTATTGCAGACGAACTACGACTTAGAGGACATCAACGAGGAGACTTTGGTGTACGTCAACAGACTCTTCGGTGAGAGGTACAAGCAGTGGAAGAGCGACTTGCACCACCATTTCAGTGTTTGATGATCCGGAAGTCGCTCTTGGAGGGTTGCCCGAAGGAGCTTGAGGGGCGGGAGGATAGTTGGGCGTGGCTCTGCGCTCATTTTCAGGCGCCCGATTATGTGGTATTCTTTTAATAATATTTGTTTAATGTTTATTTTATTTTTTATATCTCATTATTATTTAATTTATTTATAGTTCAATTATTATGTTTTATTTTTTGTATAACAGAATAAAGCCCAAGTGAATAAGGGCAATAGGAAGAAGAAGACTCTTCTTCACCATTCCGGCTCCAGGCCCTTCTCATATAGGATGGATGCACGGCGTCGGGTAAGAATAATATAATTTATATTTAATTTTTAATACGTCATTATTATTAATTTCTTTTGTTCATACTAATATTTTTCTTCTCTTGTTCAATTAAGGGGGGGTCGAAATTCCCAGAGATCGACGTCTTTGGTGACGTTTATGTTTACGCCCTGGGAATGAGTTGGCCGAGTCCCTTCATGTAAGTATTATGTATTTTTAATTCTTATGTTACACTTTCAATTTATATGCATTTTTGAATTTATATTTTATGTAATGTTAAACAGACGACGATGGTGGAGAGGAGCAGTTGGTTCTTCAAGAGTCCGCCTCCCAACTTCCTCCCGAGACTCCGATCGAGTCTGTGGATCCTCCGCATGATGCTTTGGATTTCAGATTTTGACGCAGACGTTGGATCAGACTCTCGGGAGGAGGCCGGGAACGTATTGTAGGGGATGGGAATGCCCGACGGAGGGAACCTCGACCGCGGTCTTCGTCGCGAGCAAACGGTCAGTGCTTTGACATCGCGGGTTGCCGAGCTTGAGGGTCGGATGTCGGTGATTCTGCAGTCCCTTACGCGGTCCGGCATTCCAATCCCGACTTTTGGTGCGTCGACCTCCGAGCCCATCCACCCCGAGCATCCCCAGCACACCACGGCCCCTGCAGACACCCATACCTCCGAGCCGCATGTGGCAGATGACCAAGTAGATTTTGGAACATTGTTTGATTAGTTTTTTATTTTTATAATTACTTTTACAATTTGTATACATTTATTTTATTTTATATAATAGATATTTTCTTTATGATTAATTTTTTTTATTGTAATTTCATTTTAATTATAAAAAAAACCAAATTTATTTTTTTACAAAATTAAAAATCAAATAATAAATTTTTTTTAATAATAAATATTGCTTTTGCGCGACGAAACGTAAATCGTCGCGAAAAATATTTAAATAACAAATCGACATATATATTTTAATCTTGCGCGACGCAGAATTTCGTTGCGCAAAATGTGTATCGTGACGAATAATATTTCGTCGCGAGGTTAATAGCTCGCGACGGAAATTTCCGTCGCGCGATTTTTGCGACGACCACTATTTCGTCGCGCAAATATTTGTGCGACGGACGGTGAGTTCGTCCCGAAATGTTTTTGAAGCGAAGTTGTTATCGTAAGCGCAAACTGCGCGACGAATGAAATTTGTTCGTCGCGCAAATCCTTTCTTCACGAACTTTGCGCGACGGAGGATGCGCGACGAAACTTCGTCGCGCATAATGATGTGCGACTAAAATCATTTTTGCGCGACGAATACCCTTTCGTCGCGCAAAGACTAAAATGTAGTAGTGTTAGTTGTTTAATTATTGTATTTGTTTGAGCTCAAGCTGCCTAGCTAATATCTACATATATTTACGTTACGCCAGAAATGGAATGATTGAGAAGCCACGAATATTTCCTACCCTTGTATTCTATCTCTCATCACAAGAGTATGATATGCTACTTTCGTGTAACATGTTTCCCCAAAGTTCACAGTGATTAGTCTAAACTAAAAGCCTTGTAGGGGCAATTCTTGCAACCTCAAGGCTCAGCTTTATTTGTGTATCATCATCTTTCCTTCTTTTTCTTTTCTTCTTTTTCTTTTCAGAAACAAAAGTACGTTTGTTCTTTTCTTCTGGTTTGGGGAATTGTTTATTCAATTTTCGTACATACATGAAACCCAATGCCAAATGACAAGTTTTTGTTTTTGTTTTTGGGGAATTGTCTAGATGCCAAATGACATGCTTATACACTCAAATATTATCAGCCACAGTAATCTGGTCTTTTTACTTATGTATAAATAACTTTTCTATTGTTTTTGAATTTACTATTTGTACATCCTATGGCAAATTAGTAGTGTGTGTGAGAAATCTCCCTCTTCTTTGTAGTTTAGATTATCACTTGTAGTTTAGCGTCTCCTACAAAGATTGTTAATTCATTAAAAAAAAAAAAACTAAACTTAGATGAAATTGGTGTGTATACAATCAAATCTTATGAATTAGTAACACAGTTTATTAGTTGAAAAATGATATGTAATCTCAATCATATGTCATTAAGTTTTATCAATTTATTTTGTTGAATCTGGTTAAATAAGCATGTCTCAAAGTTTCATTAAAAATTTACATATTTATATAACAATTTTCATAATTTTTATTCAATCTTCACCGATATTTCAGAAGTTATCGAAATTTAACACCTTGCTTACAATATCCAAAAGGAATTAAGAGCTCAATTACAATAGTTGCTTCATTTACTTTTTATCTTTAACAGCTCAAACTAAACTTTACAGCTAATCCAGCCAAACCCCACATCCATGATAATATAGCATCACCGACCTGTTCTCTGTAGACAAGTATTAGTTGACTAGAGTCAACTGTCCAGCTCATCAAGTTTTGTTATTGTCCTGTATAAAAGGCAATTGTGCCTTCATCCAATGCATATACAGACAAATAGAAATCAGTTTTTCTCTCCGGATTTTTTTCGTTGGGTCTTCTTCGATTCACGCACATCCTCTGTTTCCATGGATGTGGAAGGGGGAGAGGTAACCATCCCTTCAAGTTCCAGGTAAGTCGTCATTTGTTTTAACATGACATGTTATACATATAGGGTCTATTTGGAGAGAAAAACTCAAAATTGCCACATATTATACATATGGGGTCTATTTTAATCCGAAGTATTAAACCGGATTTTAAGTTTTAATTGTATTTGATTTGTTGGATTTGATTGAACTATCAAATGAGATCACCTTAATCCACCATTAGTTACATCAAGAATTATTATTTTGAGATATATTGTTTTGTATTTGTCTTTTATTTCCTGACTAGTTCAGGTTGGTTTATACGAAAACCAAAAAGGGTAATCAGAAATATTTATTTTAAGATGACTTTTGTTGAAGAAATAAGAAGGAAAACCACTTACTAATGCAATTGTATATATTTCAGGACTATCGCCCCTGAGAATAGTAATGATGTTCTCGCACGTGTGGCCCATATCGTGAGGTTAGTATATGCATATAACTTTTGGTCGAAAGTTTATTGGTTCTTATTATTCATTATTGTTTTCTTATAATTCATTATTGTTTTCTTATATATGTTAAACTCTTAAATAATTTATGCCTATGTTGAAGTAAGTAAGTACAATAAATCTAAAGGACAAACTAAGCTGCAGTCGTTTATATATTTCAGGCCTCTCATTCAGATTATTATTGTGAAGGTTCCCGCATTTGTGTCCAAAACCGTGAGGTTAGTATATGTATATATATGTACCTTTTGGGGTTTTCAGGTGACCATGCTTATAGTGTAGTTAGATTTATTTCGAGCTAGTACTTAGCTTGCTCGTCTTTTTTTATGATTTAGGTTTATTGGTTCTCATTATTCATTATTGTTTTCTTATATATGTTAATTAATTAAAAGAAATTTATAATAAAACTCATTTCTTGTATTGATTTTATATATAAATCCTAAAACCTATAAATTGAAGGAAAAAACCAAAACAAGGGTAAGCTGTAATATTTTTTTAATTTGAATGATGTGTGGAAAAAAACCAAAACAAAGGTAATCCGCATTATGAATTTTAGAAAGAAAAAAAACATTGATCGTATTGTTTTAATTTCAGAATATGGATGCTACTAAAAGTCGTCTGTACATATGATTGGTTTTTCTGTTCCCTTCTGACATCATTTCTTATCAGGCTGTATTTCAATTTCGGCGATGATTACTACAATGATGCAAGGAAAGAGAAGGGAATTCTTTGGCGCATCTTCTTCTCTCCATTAACGAGGAAAAATGCATTTATAATATTATGTATTGCAGTGTCAATAGATCCTTTGTTCTTTTACATTCCAGTCATCGATGAGAAGAACAAGTGCCTTGGAATAGACAAAAGGTTGAAGACTGCAGCTCTTTGCTTGCGAGCACTTCCTGATGCCGCTTTCGCACTGCGTACCATAATTTATCATGTGTTTAGTAGTTGTAAAGACGTATATGAAGGAAGGGTGCATTTTGATAGCTCTTTGCTTGCGAACACTTTTGCAATACTTTTCGACATCTTTGTGAGTATATTAGTTGGCGGTTTCCTTATCCTTCCCATCCCACAGGTAAGAGATTGAAATCTCAACTTTTGTTGCTTAAATAATGCAAACGTTTGAGTTCCTAAATAAGCTTTTAATTAGGAGATGTACCTATTTCATGCTAAAAATGTTTTTAAAAAAACCCTTATTCAATGGAGATCCAATTTTCATTTAATAATTTAGGACTATTTTTTTGCCCTTTATTAATGTCCTTGATTTAAGGCATTATTACCAAGAGGTATAATTACATCAGCGAGTATAAATATATACTAGGATTTTTACACAAAGGTTCTAGAGAGGTATCGAAGAAAATAAAAGAATATTTTGCAAGCTGTCCATGCCACATCAACTGTTGGAGCTATCTGGGTATATTGAGCAATCTTGTTACCAACGGCTATATTGACCCTTCACTGGGTGTGCTCTGTGCTGAGAGGTGTTGGTAATTTGCTGATGAGAGGTATTATAAGATACGCATAATCTACCTAAACAAAAGGTCAAAATGAACATCACGAAAACCAGTCAAGGTCAACCTTTTCTTATGCGTACATAGTTAGATTTTGCTTATTCACTCTTGTCTCTAACCAGCTGTTTTTTTTCCCAGTTGGCAATACTAGTTTTCTTTTTCAAGTCAGGAGGATCTGGACATTTCGGCCAAAGAGTGACCACCGTGAACGTGTTCCTTGTTATGCATTATCTGGCAAGGGTTTTCCAAATCTACATATTCAGTAATCATCTCAAGAACAAAACCAAAACAGTGGTTCAAGCTGCATTATATTTTTCCTTCTATGTTCTTTCTAGTCATGTAAGTTCTTCATCGCCATAACTCATAAATCACAATTTTATGTCTTATCTTTAGCTTTGTAACTGCTACTTGACGCTCTTTTGGGACCATAATCACTTATAGGGAGAAACACATTCCACGTGCTTTTTCATATAATCATTTCAAGTGATTTTGAGGAAAAGCACATGAGAGAAGTGATTCTCCATAAAAGTGATTATTGGCCTATCCACAATCATTAACCACAATTTGACTAACCTTTTTGAAGTTGATCTAATCATGAATAAACAATTTGTGGTTAGGTACTTGGAGGTTTTTGGTATTTCTTTTCTATTCAACGAGAGATATCATGCTGGCACCAATCCTGTAAAAATGCTATAAGTTATGGAGCTACTGATTATTGCAGTGGCAGTACTTCACGAAATATCACCTTCCTAAATGAGTTATGCCCGTCAAATCCACCAAATGCTACCGTATTTAATTTTGGAATATTTCTTGATGCTATTCAATATGGAAACACAAGATCAATGCATTTTCCAACCAAGTTCTTTTACTGCATATGGTGGGGGGTCAGAAATCTAAGGTATGCATATATGTATGTTAAGCAAAACTTTTCAAAACTATGTCATTTTGGTTTAGGGTTACATGGATAGCGCACAAGAGACATTTTGTTTAAAGGACAACTTATTGGGTCCATTTCAAGTTTTATTTTAACAATCTAAATTATCTATTTTTCACGTCTTGATTCATAAATCATTCTGGACAAATACAATATGAAATTGGTCTCACAAGAGTGGATTTGAGGAATCTGTTAAATACGTAATTGGTTCTAAATATCCTAAATATTTCATAACAAAACATAATCTATATATTAAATACTTAATTGGTTCTTGCAGTAACTTTGGTACGAATATGCAAACAAGTAGCTATGTGTGGGAAAACTGCTTTGCAATTATCGTTTCTTTGATTGGCCTGCTATTATTTTTATATCTCCTTGGAAACCTACAGGTACGCTGGTGTTAAATCATGTTCACTTCTTGATAAATAAATAAAAAAGGATCTTGATGAATATTTTCTTTTTTTTGTTGATGAATCTCTTGGTATTAGTAAAATTTTTAAATTATTATTCAGTTATTCGTGTGAAAGGATTTTCATCAATTTGGTCACTGACTTGTCAAATGTTAACCATCTTAATCTTTTCTTTCAATTTGGCCACCATTTCCTCCGCATATCGCCACCCTGATTTATCCTCTTCCATGTCCAAATCTGATCGCAAACCCCACAACTTTGAAAACAGTCCCACCCCACCTGCCCCCTTCGCCCCTAGCCATACCCGCCACCACAAATCCACACTCAACTCCACCAATCCGATCTGCTCCCAGCAGCAGCTATCCGAATAAAGTAACCAGAAACCCCACACCCAATCACCACTTGAAATCCATAGACACCAAAACCAAAATCTCAAACACCAAGAAAAATAAATCCATACATAAACAACAGAGACAATAAAATTATGGGAAGAAGGAAAAATGTGGTTTTTTTTTTTTAGCGCCTCGAGCTTGACCGTATTTTTCAAATTTTGTCCACAGTAGGTGTTTGATTACATATTCTTTTATCCTTTTACTTTTCAATGAATGACATGAATGACTATTTATCTTTTTTTTATTTTTTATAATGTATTATTTTAGGGAGTTTCACTAAAACACCCAAAATTGGAGCTGAAATTAGAAAAAAATCCAACACCCAAAACACTTTATAAACACACCCAAAACCCATCATTACACACACTCAAAACCCATTTATAAACACACCCAAAAAATATACAATTGTTGACTTTGGAGTTAATTTTGGGTGTGTTTCTATGTTTAAATAGTAACATGTCTAGAATTGGGTTTATTTATAAATTTGTATTATTTTATTCGTTTATCGGTGACGCTATGTTTACACTTTTTTTTATAGAAATTTTTTCTATTGAGAAAGACGTTTAAACTCACATACACTACGGATGATGTTTATGCATATTTAAAATGACGAAACTGAATTCTGATTTGTTATGAAACAGATGTACATGCAACAAGCACTCACAAGATCGTTGGCTAAGGAGGAGTTAGGACGTGAGAAA